>NC_068295.1:26324027-26632409 GCF_025860055.1 Xyrauchen texanus
TCAGATTTAAATTCGAATTTGAGTCCTTGTTTTTCAACATGGACTCATTGAAAACTGTCTTTATGCATACAAACTTGTACACAAAGATTGAGGCATATGCTTGAGCAGTGATAAATCTGTAATCATAGTAATTAAAGTGTATTCTGTAATCAATTAAAATAAAAATATCCATCTGTATCACAGAAACCCTGATGGAGATAAGAAGCCATGGTGCTTTATAAAGAGGAACAAGAGACTCAGATGGGATTATTGTGTTGTCAGAAAATGTCCCCCGCCGGGTAAGACTGATGGCAAAGAACCGAACTGAAATGACTGGAATGAATGTCAAGAATATCCTTGACCCCACTCTGACCCAGCACATTTTTTATTTAGTTACATGATCAAACACAGCCAAATCTGCATACAATACTACAGATGAGCAAGATATGCAGTAACTTTTCATATTTTGCCCTTTTTCCACAGCAACAACTACTGCAAAAATGAGCATCACCACCGCTAAACCTCAACTCATTACAGCTGAACCTCCAGGGAGTACTACACCAAAAGTAACTCCTACAAAACCCTCACTGCCTGAGACAGCTAACACTTCCCAACATTTCGCATCTGGTAAGACTGAAGACAAAGCAACAGTGTGGTTTATAATACATTTGAGTTCTACTGAGGGACTGTATCAATTTCAAAGACTGCCACTAACCTCCAACAAAAACCTGCCATGTGGCCTTCACAGCAACTGAACTGTCATGTTGATGTCTTTTTGTCACCAAAAGTGTAAAATTGGTTTCAGGTTAGAGCTTTGTGAAAAGAAACGTAAATGTTTGTCTAAGGAGACTTAAAGGTGCAATCAGTAACTTTTGACTTTGTGTCATCTTGGGCTTACACTGGCACCTAGCAGCTTGGATGCAACTTTATTTAAAATTGTTTTCGGTTTCAGATGCCATTGTAGAAATGTATAATTCACTGTCAGCCATGATAACTTGAATCAATTAGTGAAAGTGTCAAATAACAGGACAGTTACTGAGATTAAGCAAGTAGTTTCTGGCTGGTCATGTGATTCTACCAGACCCTCTCCATGTAGAAAAAAACAGCTTTTATAAGGTTACTGATATGACTGGAGTCTTCATCTCATGTAAGTGTTCATGATTTCCTACATAAATTGCAAAATTAAAATGAATGTTTTCATGAGTTAAACTTTTTTAATGAGGCAAAAATTACTGAGTGCATCTTTAAAGGCTGTATGTTTGATTTTATGTTTAGTAATGGTTGTAGCTGAAATAGTGATACCTATTCATTTAAAGGGGGTGCCAACATACGTTTTGCCATGTAGTGTAAATCCCTGATTCATTCTGAAGGGGTTTTGTGAGAGTTGAAATTATGTTATGATCTTATACAGCCTGACCTGAATAACAATTTCACCCTCTATAATTTTTTTTTAAACAATATTACACTTCCCACCATGTCACCTACCACAGAAATTGTCCCCACCAATTCTGAGGCCTTTACAACCCCAGAGAGTACTACTTCAACCAAAGGAATCCTGTCTCCCCAACTAACCATTTCACCTCACAATGCTACTTCATTAACCAGGGATTTTGCTACATGTGGTAAACCTCAGACAAAGAAACAACAAAACCGGATTTATGGGGGTCTTAAAGCAATTCCTGGATCCCATCCATGGCAAGCATCATTGCAGGTCAAACCTAAAGGGTCCACCCAGGTTTATAGTCACATCTGTGGGGGCACTCTTATCAAGTCTTGTTGGGTGCTGACTGCGGCTCACTGTATGTAAGTATTGCCTTTCCTACACTCCTATAATTCATTACATAATCCATCCAATGAACACAAAGAGGTCATATTAAATGGATGGTTCACCCAAAATGAAAGGATTTTGTTTTGTGTACAGTGGTAGAAACCAAGATTACCGTGTTGTTTTGGGAGGAGTAAATCTGGGGGGAAATGAGCCAGCAGACCAGACTCTGCAGGTGGAGAAAACCATTGTCCACGAGAAATTCAAGGAAACCCCAAACGTTGTCTACAATGATATTGGTGATTGCTTCGCACATTTATTTTGTGCTCATACAGGGTTTATTATTTAGTAATTTGTTTATTAGAATACAATTGTAACACTTTTGGGATCTTATATTTTGATTTCTAGTGCTTTTAGAGTCTTTTGTTTCTTCTATCTTTTGCATATAATGTAGCAAGGTTTTTCAGCCAATCACTTTGGTTGATGTTATGTGACTAATCACTCTGAATCCACAAGAAAATCACAATATGCTAACCAGTCAAAAATTAACCTTTTTAGTTTTTATAACATTTTCCCACCACCTCCTGCACAAGAGAAGCAAAGGCTCAAATTGTATCATCATGGTGCTAGTGCTAACCCTGACCCTAACCCTAACAAAAAGTGCTGGAACTGAGTACTCTGTCTTTCTGGTGAAGCTGGTTGACCAAGTCTTGCTTGTTAAGCTAAGAAACCTGGATACCAGCACGCCAATATCTTAACATCCATAACACAAAAAATGCTTGGTGACCATAATTGCTGGTCTTTTCAACAGTATAATTTTTAAAAACCATTCAATTCCTTTTTTGGTGCAGCTCTGTTAAAGCTGAAAGCTACTAAAGGAGAATGTGCTAAGGAAACTCAGTTTGTGAAGACAGCCTGCTTGACTAAAGAACCTTTTGAAGATGGAAAAGAATGCAGCATCTCTGGATGGGGAGCCACAGAATTATGTATGTTTCCATGCATCTGTGTTTGGGGAGTTTGCATTGAAGGCTGTAAAAGAAATTGAATGAATCTATGAGATGTTTTAATTTGTTATCTTTATATAATTTGGTATAATTTATTATTTCTTGACCACTGAAATAGAATCTATCAATTGTCTCTTCCGTTCACTCTCTAGCAGACTATGGTTCCCTCCATTTACTTGATGCACAGGTTTTGCTGATCTCTCAGGAAGCTTGTTCAAGCAATAAAGCTTATGCAGCTCTGTTGGATGATGGCATGTTTTGTGCTGGGTATCTCAAGGGAGGAGTAGACTCCTGTCAGGTGGGTCATCAGCTAGGGGCACATAGGTTTCAAAATGAGTCATGTAGCTGAGTCTTATCATTGTTTATACCTAACAATAAACATAATTTTATGGAGGAGCTGGTACTGCTGTAACTAGAATATCATTTTAAGATATTAATGGAAAAAAAGATGACAATATTAATGTAGTTGACCAATAAAATTGCTGTCTCTTTATTTCTCTTTCTCTGACAGGGTGACTCTGGTGGGGCTCTCACCTGTGAGAGGAATCAAACACATTACGTCTATGGTATTGTGAGCTGGGGAGACAGCTGTGGGAAGAAGGGCAAGCCTGGCGTCTACACCCGAGTCCTTAAATATATGGACTGGATCAATAAAAAAACTGCTGAGGGGGCATAGCATGTCTATAAAAGATTAACCACAGCCACAGTGTTTGTTGTATACACTGATCACTGAGGGTCATGCTTTGCACACACATTTTGAATTGTTGAGTTTAAGATGAATCTTTTGGTGCAATAAAAACTTGTGTCATCATGTGATATGTATACTATACAGTACAATATATGCTTTTCATGTTGCTGAACTATCAAATAGTGCTAACAAAGCTGTTTTCCCAAGAGTTTTGTTCAGTATAAGGATTATTCATTTATTTTATCGTGGAATATGTACCACAATAAATTATGTTTCATTGCTTATTTCATCCAAAAGGCATTGTCACCCATACAGAAATCTGATACATGGCCATTTATGAACACGCATAAAATATACTTTATGTACATTTTAAAATTCAACTATGATTTGGGAATATAGGTTACATATGTGAAAATGGCAATTTTTTGTAGCATTTTAAAATATACGTATGTATTTACAAGAATGTGACTTTTCAGTAAAAATCATACATGAACATATATAGTATATGTGTGTTTTAAATATTTAGCTATGTATTAGATTTCTGTATGGGCAAAATGGTAATATTACTATCTGCCATGTATTGAGTTCAAGAAGGTTAAAAGTGCTGTTAAAATGAACCAGTTGTTACTCTCAAAGTTCCCTAAAATACAGAATAGGATTGTTACAGCATAAATGTTGCAGAACCAATAATATTTTGTCAAACAAAACTGCACAGAAATGTCTGTGAAAGTAAACAAACCTGTGCTAAGAAACCTGCCCTTCTACGCACTATGCGGTTTTTAAAGATGGTTAGAATTGACAGATCTAAATAGGTTTTGAGTTTTTCCCGTAAAGATCACGACCTGGACAAAGAGCCAGATGCAGAGAGTCTGTAAATGTCCCAGCACAGAATGTGATAAGTGGTGTCAAGCTATCAACCTAAAAATGTCACGATACCCCCAGCAAAGCTGTAGAGGATCCCTATCCTATGGAAGCCATTGGATATGGGCGAAGGATGGGCAGTACCTCCATGCCAGGCATTGCAGTCACCATCAAAGTACTCCAGACACCTGGATTCAGCATGCCAGCCCAGCCAGCAGTCCTCCTTTGGGGCTTTTCTAGGGATGGATGCGTAGGTGAGACCCAGATCCCAGTAGATCTTTCCACTCACATCTACCTCCCAGTAATGGTGGCTTGAGTTCCAGCACTGGAGGCTGAGCATATTAAGGGTGGTGTCAAAGTGTACTTCATCCTCAAGGACATCCTGTTATACATCCATGAAAGTGGCACAGCCCCCTGCAGATGAAATAATTAGCTTTTGGTGGGCGGTGGTAGGATCAAGGGACACTTCTGTGAAATCTGAAAAATCGACACAGGTGATCCATTTTAGAAGTGTAAGAAATATCTGTTTTGACCTAAATTTATATCCAGGAAATAATCTATGTACACACACACACAAACACACACACATACTTTGGTGCAGCTATCATTATGATGACTCCATAGACATAATTATTTTTATACTGTACGAACTATAGATTCTATACCCTAACCTAACCTAAACCTAACAAAAAATTTCTCCATTTTAACATTAAAAAACATAGTTTAGTAAATTTTTTAAGTGATTTGAACAATGGAGACACTAGAAATGTCAGCATAAACCACATTAATAGCATAATACCCTTGTAATTACCCATTTGCAACCTAAAAATGTCCTCATAAACCACCCAAACTATACATTTTCATAGTATTGTGGAAAAGTTTTAGGAACTCTTAATTAAATTTGCGTAGTGAGGATTACTTAAAAAATAATGCCAAAAACAGTTTTCATTTATTAACTCCATACTAAGTTGAGAACACTTCACACAAATTACGAATCACAAATTCTCCTAGGTACATCTGGACACAGTTTTTCCTGGTTGTAGGAAGATATGATGTTCCAAGCTTCTTGGAGAATTAGAATCTACAGGTCTCAAATTCTTCTGTCTCTTCATGTAATTCCAAACTGAATCAATGTTCAGTTGGGGCCAGGCCATCTGTTGCAGGGCTCTCTGTCCTTCTTTTATATTCCATTCACAAAAGGAATATTTGGAAGTCAAAAATGTATATTTCCCATTGACACCCTAAATTTCAAGATATCAATAACCATCTGAAGACAAATGTTTTGTGAGACATCTTATGTGCAAATTACTTTTGCATAGTAATATATGTATATATACATGTATATATTTATATAGTTCAGTCTGTTTAAGATTTATGCATTTCAGATTTCTGACAAATTTCCACTAAAACCAATTAAGTAATCGCTAAACAACATACATACATAACAGCTATTATGAATTCAGAATAATTATTAAATTAAAATTAATGAGAAGGTATGAGCTTTAAAAACTTAAAAACATTTTAAATTAAATTAATTTGAATGAAATGTTTTATTATTTAATTAAACAAATATTTTTTTGAATGCGGATATATGAAAAATGAAAAATTTGCAACAGATCAACAATGTTATGCTATTGCTCATTAACTCACATCTCTTCAGCAGTCTCTTAGCAATGGGGGTCTGAGATGAACAGCAGTAGATTGTTGGTTTGTCATAGTAACTGATCTGCTTTTGCTTCATCAAGTTTGACTAAACCAGAGACTATCGCTGTTAGCAGTTCCAGTACCCTGCCAATAAAATGAAGATCAGCATAGCAAAAAAAGCTGTACCTCTTTATTAAAAGATTATTACCTTCAAGGTTATTTACCTTCTTTAAATACTCTGTGGATTATGAGCAATAAGCTATTATTCAGAATCAGCTCATCCAGCCATTTAAAACTGTAAAACACACATACAATGTTCCTATTACCTAACAGATTTAACTGAAATAGGTGTCTTGAGCAATCACATCTGCCTTTGTGGCATAGGTTCTGTATAAAGTCTAAACAGCATAACGTCAGGCAAGCATCCCGACTTTTTATTAGCCAGTCAGAAATGCTTGCTGCCTGTCAATAACTTGGTTGATGTGCCTTTAGGGTTTGAAGAGAGGATGCTGAGTCTAGCAAAAGTTCAAATCAAAATGACTGAAATCGCTTACAGCCACTTTAAGAGCTTATGTTTGTGCCAAGAAGCTAAAGAGTTCTTCATAACTGCAAAACATTCTTCTTGAAATAGTTGGCAAACATTATGTCTACAAGAGTAATGCCTTTGCAGGTCATTCAGATTGCATTTTGTCAGTCAAAAGCATACCTCATATGGTGATAATTCTCTATTAAAAGCATAGGTGTATTACAGACCGGGTCAATGAGGCCAGTGCCAAGGGGCCCTTGACTACCAGGGGCCCGGCGGGCCCTGGGCTGCAAGGTCTGGCAGCCCATCAACTTTGCAAAGTAAAAGGTTTATATATAAGCTTGAATATGTGGCCCCCACAGCTATCAGCTTTTGCAAGGCCCTCTCAAAAGGGCCATGTGACTGTGACCCCTGCTTAAAAGAGGTTCTAAATATACACTCTCAAAGATTTTCCTGTCAAAAAACAGTAAAGAACTGGCAGCAGGATTGCCAGCAAGTTAATGTAAAATTAACAATGTCTTGCTGTTGCTGTAATTAACAGCTAGATACTGTTTTTACAGCTACAATATACAACTGTAATTTAGCAGCATATACCAGTCAAATGACATACTATCTACTGTTGTTGAAATGTACAGCTAAGTTCCCAGCACGCACTGCAGCATGAAGAAATTACTTAGATTTTTTTACTATTTACTGGTTTATTTTTATGTTGTTTTTGTTGCTTGTATTTTGATGTTCAGCTTTTAATTTTTATGTAAAAGTATGTTTGATAATTATCACCATTGTTGTGTTTTGTATGCCGAGTTTATTTCTGTTTTTGTTTAACTTAAACATAAATTGACTGGGTGGAAAAACTAAATATAAAATTAAAGAAGGTCCAAGGTGCCAGCTCAATAGAATACTAATCACCAATTTTTTTTTGTTTTTGCAGCCCCAATGCATTGCCAAAGCATACATACTTATTCAAGCTCAAAGGCTTATGGGTATTTCACCATTATAACCCACAATGCAGTGCTTTACTGTTATTTTACTGTGTACAGTTTTTTTTGTGTTTTTTTTTAGTTTTTCATAAAACAAATACACTGTTCAATCCTGCCAATATTTTACATTCAATATGTACATTGCTTCAAAGGTTTATTTATACTTTCTTAATTTGACTTCTCATTAGACAGACAAGTGAAGGCTGATGTAAAATGATAAAGAACAGTAGAGAAAAAAACATCATGAACACTAACCGTAAGCCACAAACTTGAATTTTCATGAGGGGTTTTAAAATACAATTTTCAAAATGTCACAAGCTTTCACCAGGATGGCATCATGACTTTGAATGATAATTTTCTCCTAATGCCTTGCAAACAACAGCTATTTACCATAAAACTAGTCACTTCACAGTGAATCTTCTCTTGATCTCCCAGAATGCAACATTTTTAACAGCAAACTATTGTACTGAAGAATGTCAGTACATTGCTGTAGGAATTTGGCTATTAATGTATTTAATGCAGGGCTAGATGGTTAGTATATAGGGTGACCATACATCCTCTTTTGCCCGGACATGTCCTCTTTTTCGAACATTAAAAAGGAGTCCGGTCGTGATTTCTAAATTTGCAAAAATGTCCGGGATTCGACTTTAGTTGCATTATGATGGGCATCTGGTATACTTCATTGTGTGTGCGTGAATATTTGCATTGCTTTAACCCGTCTTTGTAAGTCCCGCCTTCTTGCACACCAATTGGTCAATTTATAAGAGAGCTATTGGTCAAATTCCTGCCTGTCAATCTCTCTAGAAGCGTTGTTGTTTTCAGCATCAAACAGCTGCTTGACAGTAGCAGCAAATGACAGATGAGTGGAAACAATGCCCAAACGAAAGTGCAAAGTTACAGAAGATTTGCAAAAAAATGTATTCCCATGCTTTCGTCCATGTCGAGATCCATGGGAAGCAGAATGTATGACATGTAAAGCGGCACTTATGTATCAGTTGCAAATAAAGGCGCAAGTGATTTAGAAACACACATTAGCTTTGCGAAGCATAAAGGGTCAGCAAAAGGTGAAAGTTCATCAGGTAAATTAACGGACTACTTTTTGCGACCAGGTAAAATTGTTTTCTCATTGCTTAATTTTTCATTGCCATTTAAAATAATAGTAATAGTAAATGAAGGTACACTCATGGCATCAAATGTTTTATTTTAGTACATGGACATTCAAAAGAATGTAGGGAATTTGCATTTATTTATATATATTTATGTTATACTAATAGAGTTTCTTTTTCATTGTATTAAAGTTTGCATTCATAGTAACACTATTTTGAACACTATTATTTCCCCCCTCCCCAAGTATATATAGTATACTTATTATAGCAATGTCGATTTCTTCGAGTTGAATCGACATTGACATTGACATTGAGTTGAATCGATTTGCTCTTAATTTTGATATTGTCTACAATGACAGTCCGTGCCACCCATGCTGTTTGTGTAGGAGTACAAATGAGAAGAAATGGAAAGAAAATGAGAGCAATGAGTGGAGAACAATGTATCTGTTCAAAAGATTAATTCTGAAAAAAGACTCACCCTGTCCCCAGACTGTCTGTCACTGTCTATCAGCACTTCATTCAGTTGAAACGCGAAGTCTTTGAGAAGGACACAGTTCATCTCAATGAGGTTTGCTTGAATCATGTGCTTTAGCCACCTGGCGCTCTGCTCATTGTTGTGAGCATCGCTCCACTGCCCTCCGTTGTTGTTGGAAGGTGACTGCCTCCAAATGGCCAGTAGCGTCCTTCACACGCCTCCTCCAAAGAGGCTGATCTTGACACCGCTGGTACTAGTCATCGACAAGTCCTCTCAGTAATCCACATCCTCTTGTACCTCATCACTCCATCTCTTCTCCAGACCATGCCGCATCCGCTTAGCTTCCTCTATCCGGCCGAACAAAAGCTGTTTAGGCATGCGGTAGCCGGGCATGCGGGCTACATGACCCAGCCAATGAAACCTTGCCTGCCGGAGGAGCTCACCGATGGGACTTTGTCCACATCTTTCAAGGATTTGTGAGCTCCTCACACAATCCAGCCTGGTTAAACCCAGGATGGATCTTAGGCAGGCTAGCCTAAATCTTTCTAACCGACGAAGATGTTCCATTAGGGGGGTCCACGTTTCGCAAGCATAGAGAAGGGAGGGAATGACAGTGGCCGAGAATACCTGAAGCTTTGTGCAGAGTGACAAACCGGGTAGCTTCCACACAGCGTTACGCAACCGATGAAAAGATAATGCCGGAGCTGGTCATAAGCACACTGCCCAGGTATGGAAAACACTCCACTCTCTCCACAACTACCCCATCACCAATTGGGAGCTGTGAGTGTCCGATGGTACATAATACCCAGGCAGGTGCTTAGTTTTGGTTGGGCTGATGGTAAGGACCCATCTCTTAGTGGCAAGCTCCAGGTTCATCAGCAGTGCCACCAACTCCTCCTCTGAGTGAGCAGCAATCACCAGATCATCAGCATACATAATATGGTTGATCAATAGGGAGCTATCCCTTGACCACACCCGGGCATCGATCAACCTCCCATTATATCTGTACAGCCATCGAAGGCTTCACGAACCACGCGGTTGAAATAGATATTCAATAATGTGGAAGCCAGAGGACATCCCTGTCGCACACCAAGGTGAACAGGGAATGGCTCCGACTCCCGGCCATGTAGTTTTACCCGGGCCTGCTCGCCATCGTGAAGGTCATTAATGATCGCGAGCAGCGAGTCTGGGACTCCGTAAGCACGAAAACAACCCAGAGCCCAAGCCTACTGATGGTATCATAGGCCTTGACCAGGTCAATAAAGCAGAGATGTAGGTCTTGCTGGAATTCCCTACACCTCTGCTGTAGCAGACGGACAGAGAATATGGCATCTGTGCAAGACCGCCCTTTCCTGAAACCACATTGGGGCTCTTCAAGCCTATCCTCAGCTTGCCTGGCAAGGCGATGTTGAATAATCCTTGCCAGGACCTTTCCCGGCACACTGAGGAGCGAGATGCCGCTATAGTTGTTACAATCCGTGCGGTCCCCCTTTTAAAAGTGAGGGACCACCAGGGCATCCTTCCAATCCTGCAGAACCCACCCAGTGGTCCAGACTGTTGTTATGATGTCATGTAGGGCAGTCTGTGCACAAACACCACCCTCCCTCAGCATTTCACTTGGGAGATCATCTCTGCCTTTCCTGGTCTCAGGCTCCGGATCGCCTTCAATACTTCCTCCAAAGATGGCATCTCAGCCAGCCACCCACATGGAGTGACTTCTTCCTCCAATATTTGAGGCACCGCATCCCCAGCAGGGTCATCCCCACTTTGTCCCACAATGTTTTCCAGGCTGAGGGACTTCCCCTTCCCAGGACCTCAGAGAAATATTCAGAAAATCTGCAAACCTGTTCCTGGGGGTTGGAGATTGGATCTACGTTCTTTCCCCTAATGATGGTTATAGGTGTGGCTCTGCAATAACTTTCTTGATAGAATTAAATAGCGATTTGTGATCGTGGGCCATTGAGGCAGACTCCATCTCCTCAGCAACCTGCGACCACCAACAATCCTTGCAGTGCCTCACGGCTCTCCGAACCTCTGAGCGAAGGCTGCGGTAAGCCTCCTCATTCTCTGACGTGGGATGCTGTAGATGATGAGAGCGGGCCTGTCGCTTTTTCTCAGCCAGCCTGAACACCTCCTCCGTCAGCCAGGGTTTCTGAGGAGGTCTGGACCATGTGCACAAAACTGCCATTGCAGTTACATGAGCCACAGTCCTAAACCTTGCCCATTCCCCCTCGACATCCAGAGAAGTGGGGGATGATGCCAACCCCAGCTGCAAGCGATGTGAAATTCTCGTTTGCAAACTTTCATCAGCTAGCCCAGACCAGGCCACTATGGGTTTGAGAGGGGTTCTGGGATTACACCCACCACCGGAGTGGAAGAATGGCAGGCACATTTTACAAATGACACACACACACACACACACACACACACACACACACACACACACACACACACACACACACACTGAATATTTTGTGGCATGTCTTGTTGGTTAAGAGAAAAGGCAGATAAATGAGTATGCAAGAACAATTAAAACATTTTTAAACATAAAAATGTGAGCAAATAAAACTTACCTGACACTGATTCTTCATTTCAGCTTCATGAACTGGTTTGTCATACTGACTGAGAGAGTTTTGATGAAGGATATGCTTATGTTGCTTTCACAAAGCCTGTGGGACTAATTTGCAACTCGTGAGATTTTAAAAGAGCTCATGCTTCACTAAGAGTGAAAGCAGATCACATTGGTAGGTCACAGTAGCACAACCTTGCCAGAGATAAACGTCATAAACCTTGACATGCCACTATGACGCATTTGTCACTGCAGTGCTTGCCACCTGTGACAGTTCACTCACGTAAAACCTTCTCCATTTTTAGAGGTGATTTATAAATCCCATGTGGATTCATAACAATCAGGCTCTGTAATACAGACAATGCTCTCTACAATGAGGCTATTTATGTAACTTTCAGTGAAACAAAGTACAACAAGTATATTCTGGGACATGCTTGGCAGGAAAGTGAAGGTCAGTTACAGCTTTCATGCAGTAGCACGCAGGACAGTCCACATTTCAGGGCATTGAAAACAAAAGAATAGATTAGAATGAGAGTGAACAGTAGAATAAATAGGTGAAATTCATCTAAAATAGCTAAAATCATCTCCATCAGAATAAGCACAGATCAATCCACCAGATGGCAGCACAGCATACACACCTAACTAAGTGCCTTGGAGAGTTTAGGAGTGTTACTTTCTAGGGCTAGGTAGCCATTGCTCATACTCATCATTGGCTTCCCATTTCTAAACCCTTAAACTTAATTTAACAAATATTAAACAAATGACTTGTTTAATAATAGCACTGTTAGTGCTATGGACATGAATCATACTTTAAATCTTATGGCTTGTTGAGGAGAGGTGTGCTAATACTGTCCTTACTGGCACCTGGTGGCCGATTAAACAGGACGAGAAGATAGAGACTTCACGTGGACTCTTTTAACCTGGGCCAGTAAGTAACCACCCAGCAATCACCCTGAATACCCTCACCCAGAACACCCTAGCATTTTGGCAGCGAGTTTTGCACAGGAAAAAACACGTATCAGAATGATGGCAAAAAAACAGAGAAAACAACAGCATGCTATTTTGCACAAATACACTTAACAACAACATTGAGCAAATTCCATACAGAATTTTGCATCCTTGAAGGGGACACCATTCAAAATGTCATAGCAAAGTGTGTAGGCAATAGTAACTTCAAGGAATTTCACGGTTTATAATCATGTGATCCTATGTGATGCATTTGCTATTCACTTTGAAAACTGAAGGTGTGTCCCGAAATCTAACACTTCTGCATTATTCTACACAATTTTCTGGTGTAAGTGGTGCGAGTAGAATGTTTACACTGGAAATACAACAAAAATATGTGTTCTACAGGTCTAAACTAAAATATGTTGAAAACTAAAATGTTATGAGGAATGTTGGACACTTTATGCACTCAACGCTAGCGGCTTGCCCTATGTACAGGAATGGGCAGAGTTACCTGGTCGCAGTGCTGGCCTGACAAAACAATTATAATTAATGGTGAATGTGGCAACAAAACCTGTGTGAATACAGCACCTTGCAAATGTGAGTTGAATGCTTTACCATCACCCCACGCGTGTGAAGTATATGTACATTATTTGAGATATAAGAGTTGGACTAATTTTGGCTAACATGCTAAAGTGCATGCCTAAAACATGCTAAAGTGCATTTAAAACCTCACTTCCATCAGTTGAAAAATGGTGAATGCTTCCATGTAGTAAAAAAAAAAATAGAATTCCATTTGGGACAATTCAACACTTTCTAAATTCATACACTACTGTAAATGACTGAGTGCATAGTGTATATTGTAAGTGCAAAGTGCATAGTTTGGCATTTGGGACACAGCTAATCTGGGATTTAATCTGTTCAATGTGTGAAGCACTTTGAGTGCAGTGTCCGAAAAAGTGCTATATAAATGCAACATTCATTCATTCACATTCATCTTGAACGCTCGTATTGGTAGTTTTTACATTGCTTTTTATAGAGAGTGGAACCAGAAAACTATCCAGCTGCAGTTAGAATCATCATGGTGGCACCTAGTGATTATTAAGGAAAACTGTTGATATGAGAATTATAAAGCATTCCATACAGACACAGATGAGGGACTGATGGCCTGTTCCATTCATAGCATGCTTATAAGGGCTCTGCTCTTCGTAGTGAGTAGAGCATAAGGTAAGGATGCTTACTTTCGATTGGAATTCGTCCATTGTCATTGGCCTAGATTTCTAAACAAATAAAAATGATTGCATGGAAATATAATTAGGACAAATAAAGCATTATCTCACTTGTCCTCTATGATTTCCTTTGTCCTCAACTTGCACCATTTGTAACAATAAAGCACAGTTAGCTTTACAAATACTTTCTTAAATGCACACAAGTGCACATTACAAGACTCAGAGGTGGACTGGAAAGACCACTGTGAGCCATAATCCACCTTTCATCAGAACTTCCTGTGGAAATATAGTCCCTTAATTTTTCCAGTCTTCACCATTAGACAGCAAAACCTTGACCCCACGGTTACCTTCCCTCTGGTCCATCTTTAATCCACTGTCTAATAGGCAGCACAAATTAAATCTCTGCTGTTGGACTTCAATAAGAGAATATTGGCTCCAGTTATCCAATTTCCTGTTCCATATTCCTCTGAGTACACTCTATGGGCTTCTTTAATGTAGAGACCTAGGCCCACTTAGAGAAAGCAGGTCTTTAAGAACTTTTTATTTTTATATTGACAACATCTCTATAGGTTATTAATTAATTTGGCAATAAAAGCAAACAATATTAAAATATTCTGATATTCAAAGGGGATAACCTGAAGCCACATCAGGTATCGATGAATGGCCTGCTGTTTGCATTTCTTTTCACAAGCAAGTGTAACACATTTCTACCTTAGCTTAGCAACATAAATCTTTCAATTGTATTTTATACTATATATATATACATATGTTATGAATGTGTGGAAATCAGGAGAAGGCAGACGGGGAATTCGGATCTAGACGCGGTTTTATTTACAACAACAAATAAACAAACACAGGAACAAATGAAAAGTCCACGATGGGAAAAATAAACTCAAACACAAACTAACGCACAGGTGAACACAGGTTGACAAACATCCACGAAGGGCAGGGATACCAAGAACAAACACGAATGAAGATAGCACACACTGGCATAAGCACGAACATGAAACGATAACGATTGACAAAGGAAGGAGGAAACAGCGGGGTTTAAATAAACAGACACGATGATGACAAAATAACAATCAGGTGTGGACAATAACGCAGCGCTGGCAGTGAGGGTCGGGAATGATGGGAAATGTAGTTTAACAAGGACAGTGAAACACGGGGCAGACGACAAGGAAAACGTGACATGGAATTTGATCAGTGACGAGTGAAACAGAAAACACGGGGCAGACAACACGGAACGTAACAATATATATGTATATATATATATATATATATATATATATATATATATATATATATATTAAATGTAAATCTATAACATTATTCTTTGTGTTATATTACCCTGACATTAATAACAATTAAAAAAATGAAGAAAAAAAAAAAAGGTCAACACTGCTGTGATAGAGTGCCGTAACACACCTCTCTATATATATGTTTTACATTTTTGGAATGTCATGAAAACATAATAGTGGATTTTTTGTTAGAGCAAATGGAAACTTAAAAATCCAAAACAGATATGTGAGTAGATGTTGTTATCACAAATAATGTACTATTTAGACTTGGATAATTTTTAGAATTCTAAAAGGAATATGTCTATCTTGGTGACCAAGGTGCATGAAATGTTAGATGAAGAGTATGTCAAGTGTCACTTTATCTGTAAACTGGACTAGTAAAGCATGAGTGGGTGTGTTGCACTTGACACCTGTTTATGTTTGGCAGAGGACAGTCCATTAAAAATGTACAGAGTTTGTGTAGTTGTACTGGGTGAGGTTAAGTGCTTGGTAAACCTCTAAGTATTGTATCAAAAAAAGAGACAAAAGAAACAGCCCTTACCGGGAGTAATCACACACTGTTTTAGACACCTATTTGGTTCAGGGTCACATCCATACTTCAATCCTTTCTGCAACTTATCAACAGCTACTAAAACAGCATGTTAGCAAGTTAAGGACTTTTTGTCACTCTCAGAGATAAGGGAGAATGAAGAGGAGAAATGGGATTGTAAGGAGAAATGCTCTCTCTACTATATTCACTTGCACTTTTTTTAGATTCAGATTTTCTACAGCATCTTAATGCTATATTCAAAGATTTACTCATCCACAACACAGGGGTGGTTTATGACTATAAAGGGTCCAAAGCCAAATTTTCTTTTAGGGCCCCACTGGGCCAGTTATCTTTAAGATTAAATAATATTTTAAAGTTGAGATCCATTTTCATTGATTTAGGTATCTTCTTATACTCTTTATTTTATTTACAGTCAGATTAATTCTAATCAACACACAGGGCAGAAATTTAAATAAAAAATGCTCAACTGAAACTGCTGAGCAGGCTCTGTTCCTTAAGAGACAGTATACCATTTTAGCATAATGAACGTAAACTCAAAATAAATACTGCAAATTATGAATACAAAAACAAGTAGGTAACAAAATGTGTGATAAATGTGTAAGTGTGCATATATTTAAAGGGACAATAATACATTATGATATTCTTATCTTCATCAAACACTTTAAAATACTGAAGAATTTAACAAATTGTTTCCTACAGCATCTATGGATGGATTTGGTTAAACCCATGCAGAGCCCTGCTCCATAAACCTAATGTAAATCTAGTAATAGTATTACTATAAAATAGTAATAATTCTTTTTTGACGTAAATCATGCAGGTCACAATGGAAATCTAAGGCAATTTTTTCATAGTACAATTTAAATATTAGATATGTAATCCTATTTTCATATTTAGGTTCCAATCTTGTGAATATTTTTTGTTGAAAATGTTTTGCTGACATGACATTTAACACAGTGCCTTCACTATGATATCATATGCAATTTCCTGATATCTATGTATTATTGCTAGAATGAAAAATTTGTAAATTTTTAAAAAGCTAAAATGTGATTAAAATGATCTCCAAGAGGGTTACAATGCAGTGTACACATTGAAATGTTTTGATTGTAAATGTAACAGCGCCAACTAATTAAAAAATATCTGCCATAACTACTATAATCTGATCATACCATTGTGTGTATCAAAATAAAAAAAACAACTAATCAAATGCTTTCAAATATTCACACTGCTTTATTGCTTATGTTTAAAGTCTATTTGATGGAACAGTATATTACTAACTTTCTTTTTAAGCTACATCCAACAAACTTTGCAAAGAGTTCAGGCAGTTCTGGTTCAAGCTGCTTTATCAGTTCTTATTCATCTGAATTATGGGGTGCGTTCTACTCAGAAGTGATCATCCCTCTACCCTATTCCTTTCAAGACGTCACCAAGGAAATCATAGAAGACAAGTGAGAGCTTTGGAGGGCTGAAAGGTGTGAGGCTCAAAAATAGTGGTCATTTTATTTGATTGGAAATTCATTTTGGAACAACCCTACAGCTTGGCCACCATTACTATTACTCCCAACCAAGTGCATATGTAAAATAACTAGCTGTTCACACTTTAAATTCACCTATGAAGTTCACCTATTTTATTAAAGTTATGTCAGTATTTAAAAAAAGCTCATTTTTTAATTGTGGGGCGGGCATGGCTGGAGTAATGATGATTAAGAGATATACAGCAAAACCCAGTTCAATCACATTTTCAACACTAATTTTCAACACTATAAACAATAATTTACAAAAAAGTTAGCACATGTTGGTTCAATTCAGTAAATACTGAAGGGGCCTTGTCAAGGCTTTGGGGCCCACTTACTTAAGCGTATATAAAACAAATGTAAGTTCATGTGCTGTGAGACCTTGCCACTGGGCCCCAGGGCACTGGCCCTGTTTGTCCGGTCTGTAATTCACCTATGCCACAACATAATGATGAGTAAATTATGACAGAATTATCACTTTTAGGTGAAGAATTCCTTTAACAATGTTGTCCTTATTGATCAATAATGCACACCATGGCCAAACAAGAAAAGTGCTGCACTATCCTCGGACAGGAAACTCTTTCCATGTTAAATTATAAAAACTATTTTTTATCCCCTAGACCTTCCTGTTTGGTTTAGGCAGCAACATAAATAACGGAACAAAGGCTGCACATACAGGTCAGAGCAGCTCTAATGAAAACAGTGACAGCCAGGCACTATACAGCACCACTCAGCTTACAGCTCATCTCTTATATTACCATCTCACTTACTGTTCTTCCCCAGAGCTGGGAAAAGCTATCCCCTGTATCTGCAACACTAATGGCTATTGCCTTTTGGGGAGTTTTCAAGCAGAAGGAACCGGCAGACAAGCAGCAATCGCTTAGCTAAATGTGGACTGCAATCTTGAAACAGAAAACTGGAGCAGGTTGCTGGATGGGCTGAAATGTTATTTGGATGATACCCGTGCATTAAAGCAAGGGGAAGCTGTGTTGAGTTTTTCATTGAGAGGCAGCAGCAGGGCTCGCCACGATAAGGAAATAAGGCTAATGTTACCTGATCTGGTATAATGTGAACCAATTACTACTCCATTGCACTTCATTACATAACAGTAATAGGGCCAGGGTGAGCCATGCTATATGAGCAGCCGGGGGAAAATTGAGTGGTCATTGATAATATGATAAAAAGTGACTGAGAGAGAGGCCTCTCAAACAAATTATTGAAATTTACAATGAGTAGGAGAAACAGAATAACCTCATTTAGGCAACCGTGGGCTAGCACTTGTCCAAAGTAGCACATCCATCCATCCGTCCGTCCGTCCGTCCGTCTGTCTGTCCGTCCGTCATTCCATCTGTCTGTTCTCTATAGCCTGTCTGTCTGTTTGTCTATCGATCTGTCTATCCATCCGTCCATCTTTTTAAAACATTTTTAAATACATAGAAACAGCCATATTTATATTAGAAATATTGTCTCATCTTGTCTCTTCTCTTCTCTCCTCTTCTCTTCTCTTCTCTTCTCTTCTCTTCTCTTCTCTTCTCTTCTCTTCTCTTCTCTTCTCACCCTCAGAGAATTTCCACTTGTGCTCCTACCAATAATAAAAAAAAGAAATAAGGATGGGAATAAATCAAAACTGTCTCTGTTTAACCATATTTTTCAATCATTCACTGTAATCTGATTGTGTTTACCTAAATGGGGAACATTTTAAAGTATTTTTAAAAACTTAAATGGGGTTTAGGCTTGGAAAAGATGCTCATATGAAATGGTGTGCAAACAGTGGTAAAAGATTTCAATCGTTATTTGGAGAGGCATCAGACTGGTGAAAGGAAAATTAGCATTGAGACTGTCTTCTGTTGATAAGGGTCTTTGTCGACAGGAATACCAAGAGGTGTGAGTGACACTCCGCATTTGGCTTCACAAACATACTCAAGTGCTTGGTAAATGTAGGAAGAGCGTATGATGGAGTCAGAGTGAGATTGGTAGTGCTGGTATCCCACTTTGTCAAGTACGATCCACTATTTAACATAAAAACAACATATTTATAATTTTTTACACTTAAAATTATGAGCTGTTCATGAGGGAAAGCCACAACAACTGTTTTTGTATCAGTCAGGTCAGTATAACATGACTTGTTGAAAATCAAGACTAGGATGTTGAAAACCAGGATTTCTGGATTTCCTAGTTAAATTAACATGACAGGGGGTGTGGTTTTATAAGACAGCTTATCTTTCAGTTTAATTGTTTGATTTACTGTTGCTCAATGATTGGTGCAAACCCTCTGTATTTTGGTTATAATAGAGTTCACTACAAACACAGCATTATGGAAGCAAAACAATTTTACTTGTACATCTTGAGCTACATTGTACATGTATTTTTCAAACCTAATAGCTGCATATGTAAATATTAACATATAGCACATATAAATTTAGATTTTATTTGAGACTTGAAAAGTGTGTGCGCATGCGTCTAAAAGATTCAACAGAATCCACACGAATCCCTGTCTCTGTTATACACTAGTAGTAAAAATAAAGAGAAATTAAGAAAATATCCATTTATGAGTTCTCTGGGGCTTACCATAAACATGTTACAAGCCACCTGTACTGGAAATTTAATACTACAATTTAAATGTATGCATTTTGCAGGTGCTTTTATCCTAAGTGACTTACAGTGCACTTATTACGGGACAATTTCCCCTGCAGCAACCTGGAGTTGAGTGTCTTGCTCAAGGACACAATGGTGGTGGCTGTGCGGATTGATCTGGCAACCTTCTGATTACCAGTTATGTGCTTTAGCCCACTATACCACCACACAATAACATTGTAAAAAGGTTACTGCAATGCACATAATTTAAGAGGCATTACAGGTCCAGTAAAGCTAATCACCAGGATCTAAATAGGCAATATATTGAATAAACTCTTCATTGATGAAAACTGTTGCGAAACAACTTATCGTAAGCACAATCTTAAACCACTATTTAAAGATCATTTTGCTTTCATCTACTGTCTGTGTTCTGCTGAAATAGCTCAAACATGATAAGCATTCAATTTGGAATACCAGCTCTGCCTCTACAGTAATCGCAAAGTGGATATTAATCAGTCCTATTTATCTATAAAAGAGTGTGTGTGGGTGTCTGGCTCAAGGTAATTGTTTCATCCTGAATAGAAAGTTGGTGTGGTAGTCTCATTTTCATACTTAAATGCCCCTTTCAGGCCAGACCAAATCCCAGAAATTAATGCTGTTAGCACTGCCAATCTTTCTGTGCAGAAATATGCAGCGGTAATTTGTGTCCGTGATGGTATGTGGAGTAAGAATATTAGCTGTGAAAGCCGAGATTGCAAACTTTTGAAAACTCGTTTAAAATGCTAAACTGCTCCGTTACTACAAACAGTGAGATTATTAGGGTGGTGGCGGCTCAGTGGTTAAAGATGTGCTCTAATAATCCAAAGGGCACCAGTTCAAACCCCAGAAAATTCAATTCATCACCTCGAGAGTTACTGGAACCAAAGTGCAAAGCATGTAACCCCCTTGTTGCTTTAGGGTGGCAGTCCATGTTGGTATACAAGTCTACAGATTTGAAAACATCCACTAAATACTTAAGAAATATAATTTGCTTATGATTCACTGTTCAGCTAAATAGGTCATGTGTGTCAAAGAAATGCATTGCTATTTTCATTTGTGATTTAATGATGAATGCTTTATATTAAGAGCTTTTCTGAGAGTTTGAAAAGCAATGTAATTCCATGGTTGCATTGTAAACACTGTTGACAAAAGCATCGTAAATGTCCAGGAGCAAATGTATTATTTTTTAATTTGCATGTATTTATTTGCTCATTATTGTATTATGTTGGTTTTTATAATGGAACAAGAGCTTAACAAAAGAAATGAAACATTTCCTGAGGCCAAGTCCATATTTTATATGCTGTAACTATCCCAATGTCTGTTGGCATGCATTTGCTATGTGTGAGAGCATTTAAAAAACCATAATACATTATTTTCTTATACACTTTTATACACCCTATTGTAAGTTCTCAAGATTTAACACCAAAAAAACCAGACCTTTTCTACACACCTTATTTCCTTAATTTATTAAATTTCACATTCACAATTTAAATTGAATCAAGAAATAAAAAATCACTTTTCTTCAGTGCTCTCCAGCGTTACGTATTGGCTAAATCATGTGATTATTTACAATGGAGGTGCACTTAGCAGTTATGTAATTATACCTCCATTCATTGAATAAATAATTACCTAATTTAGACCTTTTTGTCAGTGATTGAGCAGATAGTCTGGTATGCTTGCACTTCTGTAGAAATAATGGATTTATGTGGGGTTGTAGATCTCTTTTCCATGTTCTCGTGCCTCAGGAGAAATACTGTGTGCAGTACAACTGCTCAACATCGCTAACAAACACAGTCTTTGTATGGAGACTAACATGACACCCAATGTGGAGATGGTAAGCTTTCTAAAGTTAAACGCATCACTTAGCTCATTTTAAAAGGCTTTGAACAGAGACATTAACCTGAAATATATGCGGGCCTCTTCCTCCAGCTTAATCCAGTATTTAATTAGAGTGGGTCAAGAGCTCGGGTCGCGTGCCTGACTGATCGCTGCTTAAAACTTGTCCACTGCACAAAGAGAGTTCTGATAGAAGGCAGCCACGGGAATGAGTGTCGATCTCAGTCAAACTCTGTCACTGGTTATTCTTACAGAAAGCGAACAGTGAAACCAGAACACACAGATAGATATGCTGCAGTAATGTTGTAAACAGCGATAGATGAGTGGATAGATAAAGGAAATTACAAAAGTCGAGGCACTAAACAGTTAAGCCTGTTTAACCACTTGACATGGTACCAACCTTTAGTAATAAATTACATTTTTTCTTTTAGTAACAATATTATATATATATATATATATATATATATATATATATATATATATATATATATATATATATATATATATAGTTTACCATGAATCCAGTTGAGGAATTAACAAAATAATCAAACTGACTGCATGGGATATTCAAGAAAGAGTTGTTATTCACTAAATACTAGCAATATGGTGAAATGTGTGCCAATTAATTTATACATTATTTCACAGCTGAAAATCATTTGAGTGGCAATGATCATTTGTGCTTCTATCTTACAGCCACTAGAGGACAGAAGTTGACTGCAAAATTCCACAGATTGTACCATAAGCAGACATGATGTTCCTATAATAGCCTGCTCATCTCGAAGTCAAGGAACAGGGGCAAGATTTACAGTGAAATTATTCAGTTTTAAAAGTTATTACAAATCCTAATCTAAATAATTTCATAATTCTAATTTTGACAAATGTTTCACAATTATTTTTACACAAGTCAAACATGCATTGAATTACCCAGGTTGCCTTGTCATATAAGCCTGCACTGTGAGACGTTCTGCCAGAATAAACACACTTAATTAATAATTAGCCCAGTGACAATATAACTGTAATTTCATGTTATTTTCTCCTTGTGTTGATTGATAGTGTTCTCAAGTGTTATATGAGCCTAGGAGCCTACTCTCCTGTTGCCCATATATCAAAGATATTAAAAATGCTAAATGTAATGGAACACCACTCTTTTCTAGAAATAACTTGAGATATTAAATCAAAAAGTTAAACCACACTTACCTCAATAATTGTGCTAAAGCAAAAACAGAAAATGTTGTCCTAACAAATGGAGGCAGAATTATATATATATATATATATATATATATATATATATATATATATATATATATATATATATATATATATATAATATTTTAAACCTTAGCCATGCTAAATTTGAATAACATGAGTTAATAAAATATTATATCAATGATTTGTACTTCTGATATTAAAAACAAATGATTATTGACAATTGTTTTAAAGGCATTAGAAATGATGATCCAAGAAATATTTGCCTTTTGTTACCATCATGCACAAAACAGGAAGCAGAGACCCGAAAGACAAGAATACTGACACGCATGCCAATTTCTGGGCCTGGTTTTCCTCCATTCATCAAAGTAAAAAATTAATTAAGGTAAAAAAAAATCTTTAAAATCTAATTAATCAACTGCGATAATAGAGTACAGAGACCACTGCTCATTTTAACAAATGAAACCACTGTGAAGTGTTTCTCTTTCTGTTACATTTTGTGATTATTGTCTTTGGCACCATCATAACTTGTAAACCCTTCTTCTCAAAATATTATTATTATTTTTTTGTTATTTTGTTTGAGTAGGGAAAAAATTAAATCACACAAATTAGTTCAAATAAATTTACCTTGATGAGAATTTAGAATGTTCTCTTTCTTTTGAGTTTACAAAACTCACACTTTTTAAGTAACCTGAATTGTTCTATTGTTTTGAGTTTAATGAACTTACATCTTTAAATTTACAGAAACATAATTTAACTGAAACCGGGCATGTGATTTCTGTTTCCCAGCATACTTTGCATGGCAATTGATAGGGTAGTATATGTTGAAATTATATACTTTGTGCAAGATGAATGTAAAGAGGGAGACTTGTTTGTGTTATTTAGAAGAGTTTCTGACATTTTAAAGTTTTTACCACCTACTTACCATTATGGTAAATAGCGGAGCTTGAGCTTAGGTTGAGGACAGATACAATTTAAGATTGTTCATCCATTCATTTCTTTACTTGTTGAGCATTTGCTATGCTAGCATGTTGATTCCAATTAATATGTATTTTGAATTAACTGTGCTAATTCTAGCAAAGTAGATTTTCTGTGCTTGAAACATTTAAGTTCAGCTTGCATAGTAAATTTGTGTTCAGGCAAAGAGTTAAATTAATGTATAAGTAACAGGGCACAGAACCCCTCCATGTTAAGAGCAAATAACATGCATGTGTACCACAAAATTACAATCTCAAAGTTCTATTAACTTAAAAAATTTATTAGGGTTTACAGTGCAGACAAAAGAGACATAATTCCTTTGCTGAAAGGGAAATTCACATGAATAAACGTTATTCACTTCTACTTGACATCATTCCGAAACTGGTCATCCTAAGCAGAAATAGCCTACTGTAGATCTCAAATTTTCGTCTGTGAGTAGGCTATGTCTGAGAGGGAAGGGAGTGTGTCGCAGAGACAGGACAGGTCTGTTCCACTCCCAGCTCTTAACAAGCATAGTAATACATCAGTCAAAAGCAATAATTTTACAATTAATGAAATTTCAATTTGCCTTCAGAGCATTTCACATTGACATTTTCCACATTGCAACAGCGCTTTGATAAAGTTTTTAAAATGCAAAAATGCCTGGGTGTCAATGTGCCTGCCAGAGGACTATGGTACTTAATTTTTATCACCACATGCCCAGGGCAAAGAAAGCCTGAATGTTAACACTGGCACCATTTTCATTATCACCATATGATTATGGATTTTACTGTGTTTAGCTGATAATACAACCAGGAGCTCACCTTAAAAGAATTCGCTGGGAGCCTCCATTTCCACCCAAATGAAATTTTCATTTGACAAACAAGTGCAATTAGGCTGCTCCTCTTGTTCAGTGTCAGTCTGTTTTCTGATTGAACTTGGACCAATTTAAAGACGCTAAATGAGTTTGAATAATTTACATTCCAAATGTCTCGGGGACATTAGCTTTTGGAGTGTTAAGTGGCAGCATGCTTTTTGAAGTTGCTGATGATTAGATGTCATCCTGCCTTTACCTGCACATTTTGCAGCATACTTCAAAGTTATGGAGTGAAAAACCTATATAACTTGAAGTACAATGAGAAGTTAATAGTGATTTTTTTTTTCCTTTCTTTTTTGGGGGCCAATTCTGTTAGGGGGAGAGAAAATTACTTTAATATGTGTGTAATGCACTTCGTTAGCTTTAATGCACTTTGCCTCTCTCGGAGGGGGCCTTTTTCTTATTACAAACGTAAATTTTTAGTTGAAAAAGAGGATTTGTTTTTGTTAAATTCTTATAACTAATAAAACACAATCAGCTAATTCAACTAAAACATTTACTAATTGGGATTTAATAAATTAAACATTAAATAAAATGTAAAAAGCAGGTGCATAATTGTCAGAAAATCAACCATTCAGAAATGCTTTCAATCATTGCACTCACTGCTATGTTTGAACAGGGATAGTTTTATATATATATATATATATATATATATATGTATTCCATGAATACACAATTTCTCCTAGAGTGTTAATTTCACCTGAATCCAAGTCATGTTATTTAATGGTAGGAAGTGACTTGATGTCCAATGTTTTCCAGTGTTGTTTATTCTATATTCAAACAACAGACACTCACATACGCAACATTTGATGTGTTATAGGTACAATATCCTAATTATGCACATTAACTTATCATTAGAACTGGAATCCTTAATATTAGCTTTACTGTGCCCCACCGAATAGAAAACAAAACAGTCACTAGCCAAGAGAGCATTCACGCATTCCCTTGGTTCCCCCCAGAACGGGCAGAGGTCTCTTCGACTCAATGACATCCAGTTGTTGTGTAAGTCTGCCAAGTCAGTTTATGGTTTCCCGTCCAACAGATCCAGTTTCCCTGTACAAATGTGCCTATTGTGAAGCCTCTTGGCAGAGGAGACATAGTTACTTTAATATTTGCGGGCAGGATAACCTGCTGATACTGAGGAGGTCAGCTTGCCTCTCTATTTGCCTCCCTCTTTAGATTATAACTAGTTTCCATGACTGCAAGCAAACTGAGCCTGGCTTTATCACTGTCCCTGACCGAATCAGAACTGTCATTCCTGAACAATGAGCGTACACAGAGTTTGGGTCAAACTATGTATGTTTAAAGGGGTAGTTTACCCAAACAAGAAAATTCTGTCATAATTTACTCACCTTCATTTTGTTACAAACCCTTATGACCAGACTAGTGTTGGGTAGAAGTTAACACTACTAACTTAAATACATTTCAGCAATATGACAGTTGCTAATTAATTTTCATTATAGTGTCACGTTTCCAGTAACAAGCTACATTTTCACAAAATCACAACATAAAAAAAGCTGGAAGAAATTAAACCCACTCACCTAAACCATCCTCTCTCTCTCATACTGTATGTAGTGCTGGTAAATACATATAATTTAAGTGAATCAATTCTTGTAAATTAATCTGTTAATATTTCAGTGCGATTAATTATTTAAAGCTACACTGTCACTTTTTTTTTTGTTAAACATAACTAAATGTTATCATTGTGAGAGTGCAACAAAAATCCATCTTCCAAACCTCCATGTCTTTATCCAAATACACTTTGATAAACCTATAATAATTTATATTTTAGAGCTGGCGGGACGGATTTTGCGGGAAATTGCATACATATGTTATTCGCCCCTGCGTGTTGATGTCATATCCATACTCAGAGAAAATAAGCTCCAGCTTATAGCACGTGTATGGTGTGGGAGTTGCTGAAGCTGAACGTTTTTTGTCACAACGAACAAGAAAAATAAACCATGGATTATTCAAAACGGCAAACCTTGCGATGGAATCACCGGTTGTAAAAACAAAGAAACCCAGAAGAGAGCAGAGTCTACAAGCAAAAAGGGAAAACGACAGAGTCCGCAATAAAACCTGAATCAAAATTGGCTTTAAAGGGGTCATGACATGGGTTTTTTTATTGTAATATTATGTTCCCTTAGGTGCAATTATAGTATTAATATATTTTTTTTAAAAAAAAAACTTTTAAAATCTAGTGATTTATGACCTTTTCCCACCCTGTTTCTCATCCTCTGATTCAAACAGTCTGTTTTGGGGGCGTTTTCCATTTAAGACTTCAGTGTTAACGCCCACTGTTATGATTGGCTAACGTCAGTGCCTATGTATCAATTATTGACGCCCCCAGCCAGAACAATATGCAAGTAAACTAAGTAAAAACACTGTGATTATTCATAATGAATGAAATTGCGCTTTAAAAAGTAGTTTAAAGTTTAAAATAGATTACTTACAGTTTGCGTCGTCGTTGTTCCCAGAATAGTCGGCACGGACTTATCTTTGAGCAACAGTTTTCTGGCAAAGCCAGCATCA
This sequence comes from Xyrauchen texanus, assembly GCF_025860055.1. Taxonomy (NCBI): domain Eukaryota; kingdom Metazoa; phylum Chordata; class Actinopteri; order Cypriniformes; family Catostomidae; genus Xyrauchen; species Xyrauchen texanus. The sequence goes on from NC_068295.1 coordinate 26,351,179, forward strand.
TATTGAGATTTGTTCTCAAAACAGTCATCCTTAAAATGTACAGAACAAACGCTTAAGTTAACACTGCCGTGACTGGGACGTCCGCAAAAAATAAACTGCATCCATTTTTCCCTGACGTCTGGATCTTTCGGCAGCTTATTCAGAGGTTTTGTTTGACCACAGCCAGGAACAGCACATCTGTGTGGCATCGTAATTTTCCTGTGCACAAGTAGTCTCTGTCAGAGCTCGCTGTCCATCGACTGAACACTTGTGAGGCGACGGCGATACTGAAATGAGCGTAGTTGTCTTGGCGCTTAAAGCGTAGTTATCTTGTGCTGGAGGCGGTCATATGCAAACGCTGGTACGTCACTTCTAACCGTCACGTCACTTCTAACCATGAATCCAGAACGAGCTGTATTTTGAGCTTGATTAAATAAATGATTCGTTTAGAATGGGGAGGACGTCTTAAAATATTAAACTTGCAGGACGTTTTAATGATACAAAGACCTCTTTTATACCAAAAGATCAAGGCAAATTTGGTTTCTTATGTCATGACCCCTTTAAATATATACAAAATTATACTTGTAGAAAATTCACTTGGTAGCACACGTGTATTTTTCTTTACAATGGCAATAATTTATATAAAAAAAAACCTTTAGTCCTAGGCTTGCCAAGGACATGTGAGTCTTGAAATGATGTAGACACCTGGTTGGTAACTATGACAATCTATAAATTAGTTACTTGTGTGGTCTATTTGGCCCGAGTATCCTGCAGTTATAAACATTTACAACGCTTATCAGACTAGCAAGTGTTATGTCTAATGTTATTCAATCATTGCCAGGTGATGATCATTACCATTCTCACCTCCTGATCTCGCTCTCCATTCACAAACTGGTGCTTAACCACGCCCCCACCACCACATACCCCCATCGCCCGTCTCAGACCGGGGATCATCTGGCCTGCCCAGTACCCCCCCCCCCCCCATTTCTGGAGAGAAAGTCCGCAACAGCCATCTGTGCCCCCTGGTCTTTGAACCACCTCGAACTTAAAGGCTGAAGAGCCAGATACCAGCGGGTGATCCGCGCTTTGGTATCCTTCATGCGATGGAGCCACTTGAGTGGGGCATGGTCCAAACAGAGAGTGAAAGCCTATCCCAGGAGGGAGTACCGAAGGGTGAGAACCACTCACTTGATGGTCAGACACTCCTTCTCAATGGTGCTGTCCCTCACCTCCCTCCCCAAAAGATTTCGGCTGATGTATAGCACCAGGCACTCCTTCACCTCCACCACCATGTACAACATGGCTCCAAATCCCCTGTCCGACGCTTCAGTCTGTTCAACAAAAGGGAGAGAAAAATCAGGAGCATGTGACAACTGCCCACCACAAAGTGCAGCTTCCACTTGCATAAATGTTTCCCGCCCGTCGCAGCGACATCAGAACCGCCCTCAGATGCTGCATATGCCTCTGCCAATCATTACTGTATATAATGATGTCATCTATGAATTGTTGTAAGCAAAACGGTGTGGAGACGGCTGTTTCTTGCGGGTCATGGGAGTTTAGAGGATCTGCCAATAACCCTTCATTAAATCCAGTGTTGAGAAAAAGCGAGCTGCGTCCAACTGCTCGAGCAGTTCGTCAATGTGAGGCATTGGGTATGCATAAAATTTAGACACCACATTGACCTTTCTATAATCCACACAAAACCACACAGAGCCATCAGTCTTCAGAACCAGCACCACCGGGCTGGCCCAGTCACTGTGGGATTCTTCTATTACACCCATATCTAACATGGCCTCTAATTCTTCTCTAACCACTTTTTTTGTGCTCGGGTAATCAGTAGGGATGACTGCGTGCCACTACCCCTGGGGTTGTTTCAATATAGTGTTTTATGAGGTTCGTATGACCGGGAAGTGGCGAGAACATGTCCGATTATTCTCTTTGCAACTGGGCCATGTACATGATTTTCGACAGTGAGAGGTGGTCTCCGCAAGAGACCGGGGTGCTGCGATTGTCTTTTAAATTCCCCTACGGCCAGAGCTCCTCCCTCTCCGGTACCACCATCGCAAAATCCATGGGGACCACCTCCCTCCATGGTTTTAACAGGTTGAGGTGGTAAATCTGACGTCCTCTGCTCATATCTGTTCATTTAACCTCATAATCGACTTCCCCGACTCTTTGCAAGCAATTAAGAGATTGATGTGGGTAGTAATACAAGGACTTTATCTCCCGGTGTAAATTCCCATAGCCGAGCTCCAGTTATACAGCAGGGTCTGATGTTCTGTAGCAAATTCTCCTGTGATAGTTGCCCCAATGTGTGGAGTTTTGCTCTCACGTCAAGAACATATTGAATTTAGTTTTTGCTGTTTGAGGGTCCTTCCTCCCAACTCCCAAGACAGTTCTTGGTATCAATACCTGGGTTGTATCTTCCTTTGTCTGAGTGCTCTGTGTCACTCGATACAACTGGTCATTTAATAAGTTTGGATATGCAAGTGAAATATCTGGCTGAAGACGTTGACCATCAATCACTCTCACTTGGTCGAAGGCGTGTCTAAAAGTCTCGTCTCGCATCTATTCCAGAGGGAAATCCCCTGTGGGAAATCCTCTAAGGGCTGGGGAATCTGAGATTTCTGCCTACGTCAACCTGATGTGGAACTGAAGTAGACGGCCCCAGCTCCACCTCCCCAGCCAGTGCATCACAAATCCCACACCGAAACACTCTGTTACAGGACCCATCCACACAAATTTCCATTAATAATGTGGAAAACACTTATTAACACAACGCTATACTTTTTTCCCCCGAAATTGAATCGCCATGGTCACTACAGGATAATTGTGGATATCCTCATGCACACAACTTACCTTCACCTTGTGACTAGCACCAAAAGCCTAGTCTTGAACCAGGCATTGATGGATGGAGGATTGGCTGCAACTCAAATCCACCAAGACCTGTATGTACCCCCCTTAATTCTCACAGTTATCCGGTAAGTCCCAGCTCGATCGAGGGCAGCCTGCGGCACGTCGGGGATCAGGAACAATGTCCCCACCTCCGGGCTCCCTGCAGCTCTAACAGAAAGGCCCAGGCTCCATGGCAGTGCCCGTGACAGCGGCTCCATCACCCTGGTAGTGAGAGCAGAGAGGGGCAGGGGAAACCGGTGGGTAGTGCCTGGAGTCGAGGAGCCGGAATGGGGGAGGACGGAAATCAGGGGGAGGAGGGGAGACAGGAGAATGAGAGAGAGAGAGAGAGAGAGAGAAGGGTCTCGGGGTTCACTGGCTCCCAAATATGCCACCATGTAGTCCTCTGCCAACTGGATAGCCATTTGGAGTGATGCTGGGCGGTGGCACTGAACAAACTCCGCCATCCCTCTCGGAAGTCAAGTGATGAACTGCTCTAGTACCACCAGACTGATGACGGCTCAGACATCACGTTGCTCAGCCAGCAACCACCTTCTGCAGGCGAAAGCAAATGGGCGGGTCCACTCAAAGAGCTCCAAGAAGGCCTCCGGATCATCTAGGGGGCCCATCTTGATTAGCGGAACCTGGGGCGGGGTGGTCCCGGGATCTCGCCGGCAGCACCCTCCTGTTGAAGCAAGCTACAGAACATCTGCAGGTCCTCCGCTTGAGCCTGGATGAGCATAATGAATCACTGCTCCTGTTAGGTGCGCAGCTCAAGGAGGGCCTAATGCTGTGTCTGGGGGGATGCTGGCGAGGGTCTTGACCACATCCTCCAGAGGTGAGGAATCCATGGCGGCATTCTTCCTCCCTTAATTCTGGGTTTCGGCACCTGTGTAACAAATCTTAACAGAAAAGGAGGAAGTTGGATACAGCGAATCCATCTCAAATGGTATCTTTTATTTCTTTAAAACTCAGTGGTCACACTCAGAACTATGCTTTTCAGCAGACATAAATCAATTCACTCTTTCTCCAGCTCGTGTCTCGTGACTCTTCTCCCCTGACTGGCTTCTGGCTCACTTTTAAAGCCCATCTCCACTCTTACTGCAATGACAAACAGCTGTTAGAGACAATCATTGCCAGGTGATGATGCTTACCATTATCATCTCCTGATCTCGCTCTCTATTTGCTTAACCACAGCCACACCACTACTTCTGTCTTTTCCTTTCTTTCATTATTTATTTATCCATTCACTCTGATAAGATGTCCTGTATCCATGTGTACACCGATGCCACAAACCACATTCATCCTCACAGAGGAGCAGAGCCGAAGCACAACCAAAACAATGTTCTCCCGCAAGACGCATGCAGTTTTATTTTTTAACCACTAGATTGCTAAAAGTTACATAGTGTAGCTTTAAAAAAAATATATATTTTTTTAAATAATGCAAGTCAAAATTCCCCCAGGACTTATTAAGGAATACTTCAACCATCTGAGCAATTCAGGTTTGAAGTACCACCTGGTTTCAGCAGGGGGGCAGTAAGCAAAACTCCAGCTGTAAACAGTAGGCAACGCTCAGCTACACAAACATTAAAACCACACTCAGGCTAGCGACAACACAAGATTAGATTGCGTTCTTGTGTTCAAACACAGCTGGATAGAGCACACTTCTGAATACAGAGATCTTGAGTGTTTTTATAAGTTTCAAACTATGTTTAACTTAACACAGCTCCAGAACTGACCATCTAACACATTGTCTGTACATTGATGTTTCCTTAGAAAAGCCCTTATAATAAATCTATATTGTACAGATTGACGAATTAAAATGCAAAATGGATTGCTGTGGACTGTAGGTCAATGATAGTTTATGTTCAATTATATGGATATAAATAATTTATTGTCTTCTAAAGCCTCTTTTGTATTGCCTTATCAATGCTTTACTCATCTAGCACAATAATGCTGCATTTTAATGATATGACAGTATATTTATAATATATATTCTATTTTTTATTATTTAAATATATAACTATTTAATTATTATATAATTATTTGTTATTTGAGTGACTTTCACAGCAAATATTTATCTGTGCTATGAAGTGAGATTAATTTGATTAATTAATTGGCATTTCATGTAATTAATTTGATAAAAAATTTTAACCAATTGACAGCCCTAATTCCCTTATATATAGCATTGGGAACTTTTATTTATTTAGTGAGTTGGTTCTTTTGGACGATTCATGAAATGAACTAGTTTACATAAATGATTCACTTGACCCCAACCCTTCTTAAAGGGGCTTTGCAAGTAGTTTTGTTTTCTAGTTTTATTTGTTTATAGTAGGGATACATTTAAGTTTAATTGAATGTTGTCACCCTATTAATTGAACCCTTATAGACATTAACCATGGTTTTACTATAATAATACTGTAGTGGTTAATTTTGTGGATATTTTATTGCACATACCATGGTTAAACTATGGTTACTGTATTAAAACCATGGTTATTTTTTGTAACGGAATACTACCGTAATTATATAACTATCAGGGGATCTTTAAATGGCTTCAGTGTTGTTAGCTACATTTTGTTAGTAGCTTGTAGTGTAGCTAACTATGTTTTTCTCAAAGAGTAGCTTGACTGTATTTTATCCACTTTATATTATGAACAGCTTGTAGAATGTTAACATAGCTTTTCCAATGAAACATCTCCTTTTGTATATCGAGGAGTAAAGAAAGTCATATGGGATTGGAACAACATGAGAGTGAGTAAATTACGACAGAATTAAAATATTTTGGAAACTATCCCTTTTAATTGCCAGTTTTGAGAGAAGAGTCACTTAAGATTGACTTTACTCACTGTTGATACATTTGAAAATCTGTCTTAATTAGACAAAGTATGTGCCATCATTGTTTATGTCATTATAAACCTCTTCTGTTTGACATTTGTTTAGGATCAATGCTGTAGGCAAATTCTCTAGATGACCTAAGCCATGAAAGTCTGTTTTTAGGCCCACACAATAATGCAAATATATTAGAGAAAGAAAACTGTGCTGGAGATTACCTTCTATCAATGGAAACTAAGCCGTAGCTCAGAACAAGGAGATGAGGAACTGTTGAAAAGCAGGTCACTATGGGTAGAGGAATAATGCAACATTATTTGTTTTCTCTATCTCTCTCTTTTCTTTCAGTCTCTTTCTTTTGCTCTCTCTATTGGATATGGAATTGACCTCAAATTTGAGGAACAGTTTTTTTCTATGTAATCCATTCATACTTCAGAATCTGAACACCAACGCAGAGTGGAGTTAGCAGAAAAAAGAACGTGAGACGGGAAAAATAAAGGATGGCAAATAAAGGAGGGGGTGGGATAGATGAAAGGCGCAAGGAGTTTTACAAAGTGATTAGGAAGTAATTGGCTTGAAATAATGCCCCCACAGCTTATGGGAACAGTGCAGAAAAAATTGGTAATTTCCATTAAGGGAGAGTCTTTTCCCTCATTGAAGGTCAATGGCTCAACTTGGTTTTCAGATATCAAAATCATTACAGAATGAGCCTTGCCCAGCACTGAAATGGAAGAGGGCCTGATTTGGTGCCCACCACCTCCATCAACAATGAGTCTTCTGTCCTCGATTGTGATAACTTACTACGCATGCACAGACACTGACTCCAGGAGTCCTCCGAAGGCCCAGGTGTAACCGCTTCACCCCGTAATGGCACTATGGAATGCGGAGTAGTGACCCCTATTGGTTTCCCTTCCATGTGAGAGGCACACGCATGTTAAAGCCTCCTCGCCTTGCCACTGAAACAGGGAGAGCAATCAGTAGGGCATTACTCCCAGCTTGCCTTAATGAGTGCTGAGTACAGAGGGTTTAGGTTTACACAAGGTTATTAAAGAAACTTAACAAGGGCGCACTGAAACACATCAAGCCCCATGTGCTAATACAGTCCTCTTCTGTACTGAGAAGGAGTCTTCAGTTCGATCTCACTGAAACATTACTGTTGAATTGTAACAATTTAAGATCATAGTTATAGTTACTCTTTTTAAAAGGTGCATTTAGATTTGTTGTGCTGGTCGATATAGCAGTCATCTTGGACTTATACTGACACCCGGGCATGTCAAGAGACATAAATATTTTAATAATAGTGCTGCAATCTCCGAGAGCGATTGCACAGAAAACATGAAGACAAATAGATGAAAATTATGGGAGGAGAGTCTAAATACAGCACAGAAAACCTCAATACAGACAATTTCACAGATTGAACCAGAAACTTAGAAGCACCGCAAAATGACATGGTTACTTCAGCAATGTTGATTTTCATGTAACAATTTCCTTTTTATGACACTACCTGTTCATTTTAGGTATAGGATTGGGAGGTAGTTTTTGGTGATTTAAAACTCGACACTGATTGCTTGCTGTTAAGGGACTGAGAGATGCAATCCACCCTTCAATTGAAAAATTCTGGTGATGTGGCATTGTGATCCAGTTTATTTGCCTATGATGACGCGCATAGTGGTGAAGCACCACCTGCCATTTGAAATAGCCGTGATGGTTTCAGAAATCGGAATTCAAAAGAAGAGCTCCCATAGCGTCACTTACTGAAACAGCGTCACATTCCCTACTTTCAGGGAAGCAAGGTTACAGTTGTAACCGACACGTTCTCCTTTCCAGAATCCTTGAACGTTGGTTGTAAAAAAAGTCTTTATTGCCATTTTCTTACATGCTTACATGTGTTGCTTTCATATACTGTACTCTGGATTTGCGAGGAATGAAGTTCAATCGATATATAAAGCTGAGCGGTATTCGTTTCATGTTCAAACACTTTAAGAAGCTTGAGAGACCAATACAAAAAGCTGTAGGCCTCTCATTCTTCCATCCGGGTTCTTGGCTGTAATTGAAGAGAATAATCAAATCCTGAAAGAGAAAAATGATGCCATGAGCAAAATAAGATGCTTGCGTCAAGTGACGAAAAAGCAGGCTATTATTTATTCAGTCACCAATTAAATCAAACTGCTGCTACAATTGTTTTCTTTCCCTTTGTATGTTTCTGTCAAAAGCATAGCACCTTGATGGGGATTTGCATGTATTCTATATCATCTTCACTTATGAGGTGCAATGCAGCTATTTGCTTTCTGATCATGAATCGGCATCACTTGAGCTTTAGAACCACTATGGTATTTATTTTAATCCAGATATATGCCACTCATTCTAATTAGCCAGCCTAATGAGGATTGCAATATACAGTTGCTATGACACAATATATACTGTGTATAATGCTGTCCCTTAGCATATTGTTTTCACTAAGGTATAAAAGAACAAAGAAATTGACCACTGCACCATTTAGTTATCATTCCGCTAGAGTTTGTAGCTTAGCTGTGCAGTCCTATTGTAATTTTCATCTTTAAATACCATAGAAAGGAGAAGTTTGAAATGGGAAAGAGCAAAAATTTAGCAGGAAGATAGAAACATGACAGTTAATGTCACCAGCTCCCATGTGTCAAACTATGTTCAAGAAGGCAATGTTGTCAATGTAGCAATAACAATTGACAATACTATCCATTGTACATTCAATTTGGATCATGATAGATATTTGAAAACTCCCTGATAAATTTTGGAATGTCTGCCTGACTTCTAGGTAAGATACTGTCTGCTGTCCACACCCATCTAAATTTGTCCATATGTAGGGTCACAGAAGGCACATATAGGTATTACATGTGTCACTGTCGAAAAAAGGCTGGTGGTAGAGTTTTAAGTGTACTTAATTACAACTACAATGCAGCTATGACACTGGATCCTCTTAAATACCACTTAAGAAGTAAGAAACTATTCCAGAATCAGTCTGCCGTCAGATGCACAAATCCCTGTAGTTTTCAAAGTTTAAAAACTAATTAAAGCTGCTTCAATTCTACATGAATTGTGTTCCCCCTTGACCGAGATCTCTGGAAGATCAAGAGTGCCTAAATCTCTCCCAAACCACTCAACAAACAAAGACTGAGTAATAAATCCTAAATCTGATTTTGGTATCTGCAGTAAGCAGCCTACGGTATGTATCCCCAACACAGACAGAGACTCATTGTGCTGTGTGTGAATGTCTCTCTCTCTCTCTTTCTCTCTCTCTCTGCAGAGGGCTAGGATCTGTCTGATTATAAGAAACCAAGAATCCATTTGGACTGTCCTCGTCTCCTCTGAGACTGATGTCATAAGCAGGTTTAAACAAAAGAAAGATTTGATTATCTGTGGCCACAATAATCGTGTTTATGCTGATGTTTCTACTTTTCATCCATATTAGACTATATACATACTAGACAATGCATATTTCCCATCTGCAAGAGTGCAGTATAGAAATAACATATTAAAATGACTCAATAATAGCGAAGTAATGTAAAAATGGCAAAGAAATAGGTCTGTCAATTAATGTTTAACACATTTTAAGTTTCATTTCAATCAAAGCTAAATTTAAAGGGATAGTTCTCCCAAAAAATGAAAATTCACTCATAATTTACTCACCATCATTCTTCCATCCGGGTTCTTGGCTGTAATTTAAGAAAATAATCAAATCCTGAAAGAGAAAAATGGTGCCATGAGCAAAATAAGATGCTTGCATCAAGTGACGAAAAAGCAGCATAATTTACTCACCATCATGCCATCCCAGATGTGTATGACATTCTTTCTTCTGCAGAACACAAACAAATATTTCTAGATGACTATATCAGCTCTGTGTAGGTCCTTACAATACAAGTGAATGGTGACCAGACCTTTTAAGGTAAAAAAAAAGCACATAAATCATCATAAAAGTAATCCATTTTACTATAAATCTCTCAAGTGGAGATTTATAGTAAAAAAGGATTGAAATATGAAATACATCTTAACCAAAGTAATTTCTTAACTTTAGAAGACAAATATTAAACCACTGGAGTTGTATGGACTAATTTTACGGTGCTTTTATTGGATTTTTGGAGTGTGAAAAGTCTGGTCACCATTTACTATTCTTCTAAAAATCTTTGTTTGTGGTCTGCAGAAGAAAGAAAGTCATACACATTTGGGATGGCATGAAAGTGAGTAAATGATGAGATAATTTTCATTATTGGGTGAACTATCCATCTTACCCTCGGAGGGCACCAGAAACTCCACTGGCAGCCCTTACTCACATGTTATACGTTATTCAAGGACCCGAAAGCAGTCGAGGACACAGACGTGCTTGCATCACGCCAGCCCTCACACTTGCATCATGACAGCAACGGCTCAAATATGAGTGGGCTCACTAATGGGCCCACTAATTAGTGAAAATAATTCCAGGCACATGCGTATTCTGGGTGTTCAAAGAGGCGCGGTTAGAAAAATTGAAAATTAAATTTTGCTATGTTGTACTCTGTGAATATAAAGTAGGGAAGGTGTGACCAGTGTGAAAACAGAAACTGGCATTCACACATCATGCCCCTCTTAAAGACAGCTCTCAGTATATAACCCAAAAAGGGAAGGATATTGATAAGATGGGCTTCTGGTACTATTGAAGTCCAGCCTGAGAGTAGATATTCCCATTTACACACCAAACTGTGATTGTATATGCACCCATAAAGGTCCTTCTTTCATTTAACACCTCCATTTGAGCATCTGAAATACTCTTCCCTGTAATGTGAAAAAGGGAAGAGGGAGAGAGGGAGAATGAGATAGAGAGAGGGAAAGAAGGAGGGGGAGGAAAAGGGGAAGCGTTGGAGGCAAAGGGACTCAAACAAATGGTGGAGAGTGGCAAGTTTGCATTGCCCATACCAACAAGGCCCTATCTCATTAACACACCGCTGAAATAAAAGGGGGCTTTTCTGGCTCACAGCTATAAAAAAAATTATCATAGTGATGATGTTCCTCAGCCGTCAACAGAGTTGCGATAACGTTGTTTGATGATGACTTTCCCATGAATGTTAAGCAGCTGCCGCAGTGGAGGAAAGCAGCTTATCAGAGCCTAATGCCCATCTCTAATTCCTGCCCTTCTTGAACTAGCCATTTTCTAACAGCGTTAACTGTCAAATTTACATCCAGTCTTAATGCCACTAAAGAGTACGGAGGATGAAGAGTAAATGACAGCAGTGTAATGAGCAAGGCATCCCTCTTTCCTTCTGTCTCTCTCACTCTTTCTCTCTGTCTGTCTGTCTCTATCTATCTTCAGGAGATTTGCGAGAATTTGAGTCATTTTTTCTCTTCACCTGAACTAAGAGCTCAAAATGATTCTCTTATGCTGCAATAAAAGGAAATGAATTATGAGTAGAAATGAATGATAAATTATGGATTTTATTATGACATAGGAGGGCTCCAAAAAGAGGAATTAAAAATCATTGTAAGTGATTTAAGTGAATTTTGTGTATATTAACATAGTGAGAGTAAGTGAATTTCAGATTTGTTGAACAATATGATCATTTTCTATTTAGAGTCCGAAAAGGAAGACTGTAAAGATGCTTATTCATAGTACAGACATGACAGGGTTATATTATCAGATCTCAGAGTTGACCAGACACAAGACAAAACTGAAGATATTTTTTTTATATCAATGCCAGGCTGAAAATGCAGCAGTGCAATGACAAGTCATGTAAGTCAAGTCGGAGGCTACTCAACATAATATTATAGTCTGCTGCTGTAATGTTTTATGTGTTAATAATATGTAAAACCAATCAAAGAAAAACATTCAGGTATTTTCTGTGATCTTAATCACACAGAACACAAATTGTTGTCTTTATTTCTGCATAACATACAATCATCTGTGTGCTCACTGGTCAAAGCATTTAAAAGTCTGTAGAACGTGGACAGGAAACAAATACAATAATTTATAAGGGCATAAATTCTATCCAAAAGGTATCCAATAACATTTATGCATTTGGCAGACACTGTACTGTATATCTGAAATGACTTACAGTGCACTCAAGGTACACAATTTTTAATCATGTGTTTTTCTGGGAATTAAACCAATTGCTTTGGCATTGTTAGTGCCTTGATCTAGTTGAGCTACAGGAACATGAAAAGTGTGATGTACCTCACACTGTTCAAACTCCAGACAGCACTGGTGTGGTAAGACTAGCTAAAAAACAAGACTAACCATCACACCTTGTGTATAAAATTGGATGGTGATCATTGGACAACCATAAAAATAGAGCTTCATTGGTAACAAGAGCACAAACCAGGGTAAAATAGTCCATTTGGATTCAGCTTTTTTAAAATAGTTTCCTCAGTGGATCAAATTTAAATTTATTTTTTAAGAATACAAAGTCTGTCACATTTATATAAGTTTTATAAGACACTGTTGAATCCGATAGGGAGATTGCTATTTTATTATCTTCAAACTAACTTACCGATCTATAAAATGTCATAAAAATGAGTACTCAGTTCTCTTACGAGAGGTCCTCTCGTATTGCGTAAGCTAGCTTACGCTACGGGAAAGATTCATCTTTTCTGAGATATTGAAGCCAAAAATTTTTCCTTAATTTTGTATCCATTGTCAACGCAGTGCAGCAACTGCATACCTTGAGCGGGCTAGCTAGCGAGCTCATTGGTTGCTCTGCGGCAACTGCTGCAGCCTATAGACGAACTTGAGTGAACTTGCGTCCAATGACAGGCGCCCGCGCCGTCACTGTATCAAAGCCCGCCAGGATGGGCGTGGCTAGAATGCATATAAGCATAAGTTCGTAGGCTGGAACCCTGATTTTCATCTATTCAGCGAAGCTCTTCGCATCTCTGAACTGCAGAAGCCGCGTCGCCGTTCGAGGGGCATCTAGCAATCTTGGACAGCGCTCGAAGAAGCCGGCCGTCTTCGGCACCTTCAGCCATCCTGCGAGCTATGCCATCCGGCGACGTATCCTTTTTAGAGCAAGCAAGTTCCTCAGCGAACTTCACAAAAAGAGCAACGAGCGTCTTTTTTAAGATGCCTCGCACCACCTGCGCCTCATGCCGCGCCCCTCTCAGCGCCGGAGACCGCCACCTCATCTGCGCTCTCTGCCTGGGACTGGAACATGCAGAGCTCGCCCTCGACCCTGCGGGCTCGACTTGAAGCACTCAAAACCGAAGCCGCCGCGCCGCCTTTCGTTTCGCTGGCAGAAAGAAGCGCCGCTCCCAAAGGCTGCCGGAACCAGTGTTAGAAGCGACTACCTCGCCGGAGCCTCTACCTCGAGCCTCGCTTTCACCCTCCCCGCCCCCCCGGGATGCGCAGTTGCCGCCGAGCGGCCGCACTGTTGCCATCTCGGATGACGAGGCGGAGGATAAGGGCTGCTGTTCCATCATGGCTTCGGACAGCGAGGAGTGGTCAGGCTCCCAAGCCTCCTCCTCGGCCCAGGAATCCAGCAGGACCCGCGCCGGAGTCGAGGAAGAACTAACGCGCCTCCTCACACAGGCCGTCGACCGCCTCGGGCTCGAGTGGTCACCGCCCTCTGAGCAGGCTCCCAACAGACTCGACGGCTGCTTTCTTCAGAGCCGTTGCCGCCGGCGCCAGCGTCCGGGCCGCTCCTTTCCTGCCGAACTCCACGCCGAGCTCTCTAAATCGTGGAGCAGCGCTCTCTCGGCCAGGAACCGATCCCATGTCTCCACCTCTCTTGCTTCGGTGGACGGCGCCACAGAGAGGGGCTACTCTTCCATCCCCCCGGTCGAGGATTCGGTAGCAGCACACCTTTGCCCGCCCTCCGCGAGATGGCGGTCTAAGCCAGTGCTCCCGTCTAAGGCCTGCAGAACTACTTCCGCCTGTGTTGGCCGCGCCTATGACGCCGCCGGCCAAGCCGCATCTGCTCTGCATTCCATGGCCGTTTTACAGATCCTCCAAGCGGACATTCTTCGAGAGTGGGATGAGAAAGGCAGGCACCCAGAGGCTGTTTCAGATCTAAGGAGCGTGACGGATCTCGCCCTTCGCGCCACCAAAGCTGCAGCTCAAGCCCTAGGGAAGTGCATGGCTGTGCTGACTGTGACCGAGAGACACCTATGGCTAACGCTAGCCGACATGGGAGAAGCTGAACGCTCCACGTTCCTCAACGCGCCGCTCTCTCCATCCGGTCTCTTCGGTTCCGCGGTGAGTGGCATTGTTGACCGTTTCTCGGAAGTCCAGAAAGCCACCCAAGCCATGAATCTCTTCCTGCCTCGTCGCGCTAGCTCCTCTGCAGGCCACCCACGTGACCAGCCTCCTGCACGAGCCTCTTCACAGCGCCCAGCTCAGCAAAGCCAGACTTCTCAGCGTCTCGCCTAGAACGCGCTCAGACAGCCGCCGCAGACCGCGGCCCCCTGCGGGCCTCGGCCTAAGATTGCGCTGAAACCTGAGCAACCGAAGTCCTCCTAGCTTTGTTAAGGAAACGACGGCTCAGTCCCGCCGTGGCCGGACCACCGTCAAAGCTTCGCCCCCTGTCAGTCCCCTTCTCTCAGGCTACTGCAGTGGTGGATTCAGCAGCCCGCTTGCCTGCACTCAAATGCCGTTTTCACGGCGACCCAAAGAAATCTTGTGAAAAGCAAACATGCCTTATGTGTAGAAAATGTGCCCACAATCCAGTGTTCACCCCACACAAGCATTACACTTCCCGTGTCCCTATCAGAGCCCACTCACATAAAGCAGGCACAGCCAGCTCGAGTGTTAGAGTCAATAAACGTGCCCACGAATCCGTGCGCGCGCCCCTTCTCTGCCCGCTTTGTCACACGGCCAGCAAACACCTCTCTGTATGTAAGTCCCATGCCCGTGACTATGCTCGCACATCACTTCACAGATGTGACTCTTTCCCCATTCACCTCAATCGGGAAGTCACTCACAGAACAGCCTGTCCCTGCTGTCTGTGAGCAGTCATGCATAAGCACAGTAAGCGCGCTCACACATTCTGTTCAGCTCGCTGTGTGCGGCAATCAGGGCGACTTGGCCATTCACCCTCTAGCGTTACGCTTCAAAGCGTGGAAAGCTATCCCAGGGATATCCAAATGGGTGTTAAGCACAATAAAACAGGGCTATTTGCTACAGTTCGATCGCCGCCCTCCCTGCTTCAGAGCTGGCTCGAAACTACTGTGAACACGGAAGCAGCCTGCATGCTTCGTTCAGAAATAGCAAACCTTCTGTGCAAAAGGGCCATAGAGAGAAAGCCACCTTCCCTGAGCGAGTCGGGGTTTTACAGCCGTTATTTTCTTGTCCCCAAGAAAGACGGCGGCCTCAGACCAATATTAGATCTCAGGGTTTTGAACAAGGTGCTCGCAAAAGACCGTTCAAAATGCTTACAATCAGGAAACTCCTTGCGCATGTGCGCCAGGGGACTGGTTTATTTCTCTCGATCTGAAAGATGCCTACTTTCAGATTCAGATAAATCCCGTCACAGGCCATTCTTGAGATTAGCCTCGACAGCCAGGTTTATCAATACACCGTCCTTCCGTTCGGCCTGTCTTTAGCACCCGTACTTTCACGAAGTGCATGGATGCGGCGCTCGCACCCCTGCGGAGTCAGGGCTTGCGAATTCTGAACTATTTGGACGATTGGCTGATTTTGGCACAGTCACATACGGAGCTTCTGTCTCACAGGACAGTTCTCCTCAGTCATCTGAACAGTTTGGGTCTTGCAGTCAATTGGACCAAGAGCTCACTACAGCCCAGTCAGGCAATTTCCTTCCTTGGAATAGAACTAGACTCCATGGTGATGACGGCTCGCTTATCTACACAGCGGCGCCGTGTTCAGCGACTAGCCGCGTCCTTTCAGATGAACAGCCTCACGCCTCTGAAAAAATTTCAGAGAATGCTAGGTTACATGGCCTCAGCCGCAGCAGTACTTCAGCTGGGTTTACTGTGCATGCGCCCGCTTCAGCATTGGCTAAACACCCGCGCGTCTCGCCGGGCTTGGGCCACGGGCCACCAGCCGATCAGAGTGACTCAGACCTGTATCTCAGCTCTGCAGACCTGGGCAGTGGCCGAATGGTATCAGCGGGGAGTAACGATGGGAGCTGTATCTCGCCGAAAAGTCATCTCGACAGACGCGTCCAACACGGGTTGGGGCGTGGTCTGCGAGGGCTCTCCGGTTTTTGGCCTATGGTCAGTTCAGGAAAAGCTCCTTCACATAAATTGTCTGGAAATGATAGCGGTCGAGTACGCGCTCGTGCGCTTCCTCTCGGTCATTCAGGGTCACCACGTCCTGGTCCGTTCGGACAACAGATCTGTGGTATCCTATCTAAACCGTCAGGGCGGTGTCAGATCCAGGAACCTCTTCCATCTGACAAAACACATACTGAGTTGGTCTCAGTGCCACCTGCGCTTGCTGAGGGCGACGCACGTGCCAGGCCACCTGAACGACGGCCCAGACAGACTGTCCAGAGACAATATTTCCCCAGGGGAATGGTCTCTGCACGCTCAAACAGTCCAGAAGTTATGGAGCATATTCGGCAGAGCAGAGATAGACCTCTTTGCGTCAGAAGAGAACTCTCACTGCCCAGTATTTTTCTCGAAAAACGAGGACGCGCTGGCCCAGGACTGGCGCAACTGCCCGCTTTACGCCTTCCCTCCCGTCTCGCTATTGCCACAGGTAATGCAGAGGATCAGGGAAACGCGTCACTCGGTGCTCCTCATAGCCCCGCGCTGGGAGAATCAGACATGGTTCCCGGAGCTTATGCAGCTGTCACTGACAGCCCCGTGGCCCATTCCAGTGAGAGCAGATCTCCTCTCTCAAGCTCGCGGCACGATCTGGCATCCCCACCCAGAGCTGGGCGCTGCAGCGTGGGTGATCAACGACTACCCGTCGTTTTGCCAGAAGGAGTAATAAACACTCTCATACACGCTAGAGCCCCTTCCACGAGAAGACTCTATGCGTCCAAATGGTCTGTGTTTTCAAAATGGTGCACCGACAGAGACCTGGACCCACGGACATGTGGGGTGTCGTCGCTTCTCGTGTTTTTACAAGAGCTGCTGGATAAGGGCAGATCCCCATCCACGCTCAAAGTGTATGCGTGGCGGCCGTCGGCGTTCAGCTGAACCCCTGCATGGCCAGTCACTGGGAAAAAACGAGCTGGTCATCCGCTTCCTCAGGGGAGCTAGAAGGATGAACCCCCCGCGCCCCCATCGGTTCCTATCTGGGATCTTTGCGTAGTTCTCGAAGCTATGAAAGCCCCCCCTTTCAAACCGCTTCAATCCGTGGATTTGAAATACCTTTCACTCAAAACCATTTTCCTAACTGCTCTGTCATCAGTTAAACGTGTGGAAGACCTTCACGTGCTGTCTGTCAGCGCTGCGTGTCTTGAGTTTGGACCAAGTGACTCCAAGGTCATTTTAAAGCCTAGACACGGCTATGTCCCCAAGGTGATCGGTACTCCTTTCAGAGCACAAATCATTTCCCTATCGGCGCTGCCAGCATCCGATAGCGAACGCGATGCCAATCTCCTTTGCCCAGTCAGAGCACTGAGATTGTATACTGCGCGCTCCGCCTCTTTCAGACGCTCTGAGCAGCTTTTCGTTTTGTTCGGAGGGCGCACCAAAGGTTTCGCCGCCTCGAAACAGACACTGTCTAGATGGATAGTGGACGCTATTGCTGCCGCGTACGCGTCAAAAGACCTACCATGCCCATTAGGCATTAGGGCTCACTCCACTAGAGGCATGGCCTCCTTGTGGGCATGGTCCAGCGGGATCTCCATTCACGACATATGTGTGGCAGCGGGCTGGGCTTCCCCCTCCACCTTTGTCAGATTTTACAATCTGGAAGTGCCCGCCCTGCAGGCAAAACTACTAGCGGTTTAATACGCTACAGCTCCCCTGGTGAGCTGCACTGACGGGACACATTCCACACAGACCGGCACCACCGCTCTGTCTGTCCCTTCCCACTATGTGCTTATGTATTACACACACACTGGCCCGCACTCTTGCCGGCCAAATATTATTCTCCCACTCACAAGGGCTCCCCCGGGTCCCCCCCACCCCCGGGGCTCATGCAGTGGATGCTTGGCGCGCACGGCGTTGACAATGGGTTCCCGTAACGTAAGCTAGCTTACGCAAAACGAGAGAACCTCTCGTAAGAGAACGAATCGGTTACTTAACGTAACCTCGGTTCTCTCTAGAAGAGGGAACGAGTATTGCGTAGCCGGCCGTGCTTCAGCGCCACGAGCGATTTTCAGCTTCATTCAATGAAAACCAGGGTTCCAGCCTACGAACTTATGCTTATATGCACTCTAGCCACGCCCATTCTGGCGGGCTTTGATACAGTGACGGCGCGGGCGCCTGTCATTGGACGCAAGTTCACTCAAGTTCGTCTATAGGCTGCAGCAGTTGCCGCAGAGCAACCAATGAGCTCGCTAGCTAGCCCGCTCAAGGTATGCAGTTGCTGCACTGCGTTGACAATGGATACAAAATTAAGGATAATTTTTTGGCTTCAACATCTCAGAAAAGATGACTCTTTCCCGTAGCGTAAGCTAGCTTACGCAATACTCGTTCCCTCTTCTAGAGAGAACCGAGGTTACGTTAAGTAACCGATTCGGTACCAAGCCTATATAATATGTGAAAACACAATATAATCATGAAAACTATTATGCACTATGAAAGGTTTTAACCTGCAAAAGTCACCATAAGAAGTTATATCTAATTGAACACTTAAATTTAGTTTTGTTTGTATGTTGTCAGGTTGATTCAGGCATGTTAAATAGATTTTACCATATGAAGCATTCTTTAGGTTTACATATGTAAACCTAGTACACTTTGTGTACTAAAGTGATGTTACTGGAAAGCTGCCACCTGGTGTTGTTTTAAGGGGTAAATACTATGCTAATTGCATAATTTCCTTTGTATTGCTGTTCTTATTTCATCCATTAGTATTTTGCAGGTGTACTCTGCCTTCTCATAGTGAGGCACAATGTGAACCCAGCAGTAAGCTAATGCAAATTAGATTTATTGAAAGTTTTTTCAAGGCTTGCACATAATTTAAGATGGCATTTAAGCTTCTTACCATCGATCTTATCTCTCAAATTAATTCATCAGGTAATATTTCCCATTATTCAAAGGCATTATTTTATGTCAAAGAAAGTAATGGCATGATTACAGAGCCATGCACACAAATTAGCAGCAGAACGTGAACATTTTCTCTTAGAAAATGATAGTAAGAGCAGCTGGAAATTAATGCAAAGAGGAAAAGAAAGAAAAAAGCTCCTTTAAATGGTACCAAAAGTCAAATTTGACACAATATTCCTGGTTCAGAAGGCCAATTCAATTTGTAATTATTTTTCATCTTTAATGATATATATCCCCTTCTGTTCAGATTTTCATTCTCGACTGATGAAGAAAGGGGCTATGATTAAATAATTCAAGTTTGGAGGCAAAATTTGGCTGGAGAAAAAGACAGAGAATGAGAGTTACCTGCTATCTCTCGATTCATAATCAGGCATGTAAGTGAAGTTATAAATATCAGGTGTGTTTCATCTGGGCAGCCCCTCATGGGTGGGATGGACGATTCACTCTGATTAAATCTGCGCTCATCTGATTGGAGCGTGTAAGAGATTCTAACTGGGGTACATTTCACACTAATCTACAAGCCAGTTAAGCTATCCAAAAGGCAAGGAAGTGTGATTAAAATAAAGAAACAGACAACAGATAAATGCAGAGAATGTGTTGGAAGTCCTGCACTGAAAAAGGGAATAAATGATTCAATTTAAATGTATGATTTTATCTGGGAATGGTCCGGTTGTGTAACTTTATGCTTAAACTAATTACAGATGAATTGCAGCGAAATCAGCCAGTCTGAAAATCATGACTTCTTCACAGAGATTATTTGACATGCATTGCATTCAGAATACACACTCCTCTGATTTCACATACTGTAATTTTTTTCAGACACCCTATTTCACAAATAAGTAATAGTCAATTAATCAAACTGACTGTTATTAAATACTTAGGACTCAACTCCATTAGTGAAAATGCCTCAGAAAAAAGCATGTACGTCAAATATGTACTATTATTCCTTGCTCAAAACATGTTTTGCTCTATCGACAGCATTTGATGCATAATGTACAAAAAATATTTTGACTTGTACCTAAAATAAATGAAAAAAATAAATAAAAATCAAGGTTACGTTGAGGCACTTACAGTACAATGGAAATTAATGGGGACAATTTTTGGAGGGTTTAAATTGATATTTGAAGCTTATAATTTTAAAAAAGCAATTACATTATTTCTTCAGTTAAAGCTTGTGAATTATTTGAGCTGTAAATTTGTTTTAATCGTCATTTTTGCAGGGGACTATCTAGGCAGTTAAACTTGTAGTATTTGTCACCAGTGTGACTTTGAGACAGAAAAGGTTAGTAAAGGATTTTATAACACTAACATCATGGTAACACGCATATTGTCTTGTGGTTATACTATTGAAACAGTGAGTATTTTAACGTTTACGGATTGGTCCCATTCACTTCCATTGTTAATGCCTCACTGTAACCTCGATTTTTGCTTTTTTTAATGAAAATGAGGGACAAATTGAAATAGATCTTAACTTGTATTGAACCCAGAATATTCCTTTAAAAATGCTCAAATAGAAACACCTTGTTCTTTTATTGTAGGATAGTTGAATATACCAACTATATACAGTACATTTCTATATTTAATTAAATATATATATATTTTAATCCCCTTTTCTCCCAATTTGGAATGCCCAATTCCCACTACTTAGTAGGTTCTCATGGTGGTGCGGTTACTCACCTCAATCGAGGTGGCGGAGGCCAAGTCTCAGTTGCCTCTACTTCTGAGACAGTTAGTTCGCACTTCTTATCACGAGGCTCATTGTGCATGACACCGCGGAGACTCACAGCTTGTGGAGGCTCATGCTACTCTCTGCGATCCACCCACAACTTGCCACACACCCTGTAGAGAGTGAGAACCACTAATCACGACCACAAGGAGGTTACCCTATTTGACTCTACCCTCCCTAGCAAGCAGGCCACTTTGGTTGCTTAAGAGACCTGACTGGAGTCACTCAGCATGCCCTCGAACTCGCAACTCCAGGGGTGGTAATCAGTGTTAATACTCGCTGAGCAACCCAGGCCCCCCAGTACATTCCTGTCTTAAAATATTATTCTGTTTATTTAACATCAGCCTGAATATTTTATTTGAATAGAATAAAGATTGGATCCTTTTTTCTGCTGTATTCAACAGGAAACCAGAGCATAAATCCTTTGAGAACACATGAGTAGACATACAGAGAGAATTTGCTACCTCTGCTACCAGATATTCTTTTGAATGCAGACTGCAGAGGAAAGATGTTTCACATGTATACTTGTTTCCAGAATTTGCCTTTGGGCAGTGTGGATTTGACACCGGAGAACTGATGAATCTCCTCTGCTTAATGTGTTTATGCTGGCTAAGCCCACAAAGCTTGTTTCTGTTTAATGGAGTGTTTCAAATGTACCTCTCTCCCTCTTCTCTTTTTCTCTTTCTCTTTCTCTTTCTCTTTCTCTCTCTCAGTCATCTTTTAAGCTTTGAATGTTGTACTCTCTGATGAATTCCTCCACACGGCAGAATACTCCAATGTGTCTTTATCTTTACTATATACAAATACCAAAGCCTGCACACTTCATTCATTAGCAAGACATGACTATTCATCTTTTTGGTCCCTTTCATTGATCTGAGTCCTGTTCCTCATAGGAAGAAAACACATGAGATACATCTAATACAGTTAATAAACCTACCTCTAAAGAAGTTCTACATAAGGTTAGCAAACATTATAATGCATCTTGTCTTAGTGGAAAAAGATTAAAGAGGCTCTGGTTTATGATCTCACAGGAAAATCGGTGACAGGAGATTGATTGTTTTGATTGAAAAAATCAGTCTATGCTTTCCAAATGTCCAAATTGCCTGACAGGGGCTAAAGTGATGATGACAATGAATCTGACGTTAAAGTCCCCATAAACTTCCGGAGAATTTCTTCTACTTTCAGGGGTAAAAAGGAGTTCTAATCAGCAGAGCAATGGTATACTGTTTGTGAACATTCAGACACTGGTCACACCACTGTTGGAGGCATTTAGAAGTACGTTTCGATGTGAGGACATTCAGTAAAACCTTAAAAATGTGTTATTAAAGACTTCATGCCCCATTCTATGTGTAGAATTCACATGAGAGCAGTAAAAGGAGCTGATGATGCGAGATGATGCTTTAAAGTAAAATATATGCAGAAGAAATATTTTTCCTTTGCATTGTTTGTATTCTGAACTCATGACTATATTGTGCTAACACACTATACACTGCCATAATATGCGCCGATTACACTCTGTTATTGTAATTTACAATGACACTGACGCTATTGCATAGATGAGTGAATAAAAGTGTTAAATGTGCAGAATAAAGACAAAAGAATGGTGATAGAGACATATCATCAGTTCTTATGTGTTTTATTGATGCTTCTAAAGCATTTGATCGTATAAATCATGGTAAATTGTTTAACAAATTAAGGCAAAGAGGGGTGCCCAAGTATATTGTGAGAATTTTGGCTTACTGGTATGCCCACCAGACTATGCAAGTGAAATGGGGCAATAGTGTCTCAGCTTTATTTGGGGTTGGCAATGGAGTTAGACAAGGGGGTATTTTGTCACCTACTCTCTTTAATCTCTATATGGATGATCTGTCTAGGCAGTTGAGGGCCTGTAATACTGGGTGCATGATTGGTAATTCAATAGTGAACCATATGATGTATGCAGATGACCTTGTGATTTTTAGTCCAAGTAGTGCTGGATTACAGCAGCTACTTAAAATTTGTTTGGCATATGGTGTGGAACATGATATCAAATATAATGCCAATAAGAGTGTCGTCATGATCTGTAGAACTAAAGAGGATAAATGTTTGAACTACCCTGATTTTAAATTAGCTAACAATCAGCTTAGTGTCTGTGATAAGGTGAAATACCTTGGTCATTTTATCACTGATAGAATGACAGATGATGAAGATATCTACAGGCAATGTCGTATGATGTATGCACAAGCCAATATTCTCTTACGTAAATTTAGGGCATGTACGGTTGGTGTAAAGATATTTCTTTTTAAAGCATATTGCACACCGTTCTATACTGCTCACTTGTGGTCAAATTATAGAAAGACAAGTCTTTTAAAATTGAAGGTAGTATATAACGACGCAATGAGAATGTTACTCACAAGACCAAGATGGTGTAGTGCAAGTGAGATGTTTGTGGCTGCAAGAGTGAGGACCTTTCATGCTGTTTTAAGAAATGTAATGTTTAAATTCATGTGCCGGCTTAATGGGTCACAAAATGAAATAATAATGGGCTTAACTAACATACGGCTAAGTACTACAAGCTACCAATCTCGTATGTGGAAGCACTGGTATAACTGTCTGTTGGTAGAACAATGACTCTCTATTATTATTTTGTTTTGTTTTGTTTGTTTTTAAGTGTAGGTATGTATGCATGTGTGTTATGGTATATTCATGTATTGTTGTGGGTAAGATTTGGACCTTGAGTCTGTAATAAAGTTTTTGATATCTTACTTTGGGCAGATGTGTGAATGGGCACTTGAGAGTATTTGAGTAGATTTTATTACTTTTGTAAACTAATTAAACAAAACAAAAAATTGCATGACATGGTCTTGGAAATTGTCTCTATGTGAATGTATCTACATTTGCACCAACTTGCTAATAACTCTACATGCCAGTGTAGACTGAGATAACAACAGCAACAAAATTAGCTGTCTGCCTCAAGGTAGGTGGAGCTCTAGGTCACATGTACTGATGATGTGGACCAATGGCAATAAGAAGATGTTTAGCAGCCCGTAAGAATTATTCCTAAACGTTCGCCCAGGCAAGCTGTTACAAAACACCGAAACAAATGCAAAAACACCTTCTTTTTGGCTAGATTTGGTTCTAAATGACGTCACACCAGTTGATTTTGTATGAAGAATATCTGGGCATTTAGGTGGAAAAACATTCCAAACACGGCAGTTTGTGATCATGTTAGATGATCAGTCTACAATGGACAGCATGGTTTTCTATAGATAGTTTTCGATTAAGCCATTAACCACAGACATCAGTAAACAAAGCATCGCATTTCTCCGGTAACAACGAGATACAAAAAGAAATTTGGAACAATTTGACCTCGAAAAACATTTAAGTTTAGATAAAAATGTGTGGTCTGTTGGGGAGCAACACCAACTAAGATCATTCCTTCTCTCCACAGTTTTCTTTTGCTTCCAAAATGCCCTATCAAATAAAAATGGCAAAAATGCTACAAAACGTTAAATAAGAAAGGAAAGATTAGTGGAATACATTGTTTACAAATATTATTTTTATTTTTTATTTATTTTTTCTGATTTAACCAACATTAAATCAGTTTGTTTTAGCACTAACTGTCTAATCCAAATTACATCACCATCCTCTTCAAACTCCTTATATGTATTAAAATGTCACATAAGCGAATCATTACAGCTTAATGGTTCAAATACAGCTCAATATTACTGCCATAATAAGTAGTTTGAGGTGACAGGTGAAGCTATAAAATAAAATAAATATGAATGGCATGATGGAATTATCCAGTTAGAATATGTAACATTAAAATGTATGACGCACCAGGAGGTGTCTCCTGCTGCACAATTACACATTAGGAACAGTGTCATATTTAGTGCAAAATTTAAATGACATATAACCACTCAGCATTCTCAACAGGAAGATTTGAGCTGGAGAATTTTATATGGTGGGGATAGTGTGTCAGAATATGGAAGGTTATTTTTAACAGGAAGTTGTTTGTGGTGCAATTAGTGTACTGTTCTTGAAACACACTGAATTTGCATGCTTTGTTCCTCTAGGGATAAGCAGCACCTGTTACACAACAAGAAACATTCTATTAACATTTTTCAATGATGCTTCCAAATGTATTGTGTATAGTACTTTACTTTAATACACCCTGTCACATATTCTTTTCATGAAACAATGACAACCTTATAATCCAGCATTCCTTCTTCCCAAGTAAATGTTTTTTTTTACTAATTTTACTAAAACATTACTAATTACATTACTTGTAGGTTAGACTACTTTCTCAAAACTTATCTGATTACTTTTCTCATTACGTCATCAAAAGTATTTACATTACTAATACATTACTTGTTGGTTAGACTACTTTCTAAAAAAAAACAAACATTTAACTGAAAACGTAATTTTTTTCCACTCAATGAATTCTAAAATGTTCTGAATGTTCTCGTTATGCGGTGCAAGGACTACAGCTGTCACAAAAATAAGAACAGGTTCCCGCACACTAACTTAGTTTGCAAGAAATAGTCCAAAATTGTATCACAACGTTTTGGTCACACAACCTTCGTCAGGCATTTACAAAACAGACTGCAATGACAACAAATTGAAAACACGCCATAACCAATCAACAGATCTGATGACTGTGACGTAACCTATAACCAATAACAATCAATTAAATAGAGGAAACAACACAGCGCAGGATTATTTTTCCATTGTCTGACTTTACTATAATACTGTATATGTCCTACACACCTTCCTATTATTTTCAGGTTATATATTAAATGTATTCTAAAAAATAATATTATTTGAGAAATGTGTGGAAGTCAAGTAATGTACATAAAAGCAATACATTTAATTGAATGTTAATAACTGTAATCTAAACTACTTTTTGACTGTAAAAGTAGTTTGATTACAGTATTGATTACAACTCATTTGTAATCAGATTACACACAACACTGGTTCTTTCAAATGGATAAAATCTATGCGTATGACATATTACAAGATATTACATACTGTAAATGAACAACTGTTTACAATTTTTTTATATAAACTGTATGTGCAACTAATGCCTTCTAATTTCTCAACATATTCTTTAGTGTTCCAAGGAGGAAAGAAAGTCTTACAGGTTTAGAACATGAAGGTGAGTGAATGATAACATAATCTTCATTTCTGGATGAATAATCCCTTAAATGGATGTGGTTTTTTATATATGTATAATTTCCCAGTGGCAAACAGTATCTAGGCCCCTGCATAAAGACAAAAGCCCTTTGTGCTTTCCCTTTCTTGGTAGAATAAAAAAGTAAAAAATAAAACTGTGTTAAAAATATAATTAAAGCCGTCAGTCTGGACGATGGACACAATGTGACATTCTGTCGGAGTAAATATGGTTTAATAAATGAATTAACTCCATAAATAATGGCTGTAATGACATTTTAGGGGACAATAAGTCTGAGCATTGTCAGGAAATAGTTGATGTATGAGTTTCATGCCTCAGCAGTTCCTCAAAATGAATTGGTGCAGGAAGATAGCTGGGGCCTTGCAACTAGCCCATTTCCCAGAATTATCTACTTGTTGTCAATTTGCACAGTGGAATTACACATGCAAATTGCACTGCCTGCACAAACACCACTTGGAGATGATAAAAACAAATTAACAAAGGCTATAGAAGAAGGATTTATTTCACTGGCTCACTGAGGTCAAGCTATACATGTATTTGACGATTGTGTGTACCCAATTTTGGTGTAATTATATCTGCAAATTATTCTTTGTAATCTTATTTTTTTTTCCTTCAGCCTTCTTAAACTCATAATTAGCTTCTTTGGCTTCTCTCTCTTTCTCTCTCAAAAACAATTCAGCTGGCTGCCCTGTCAGACTAACTCTCATCTGGGTGTCACCCCTCTCTTCCTGCTCCCTCATGCTGCAGCGTTGGGTTTTATTGGTAATAGCTTGTACACTCTACAACATGCGACTTCTCGTGTGATCATGTTGGTACACATGGGGGGGGGGGGATGGAGTATTCAAAGCCAAGGGTCATTAAATTTGAGAAACATCATCAGGCCAATTCCACAAAAAAAAACCTTATAGCCAGTCCAAAAGTCAAACTATGCATAATCGCCTCTTAACATGGCTTCTCATATTCTGAGCTAAATGAGGAATCCCTGGACCTCTGCGTTGGCTATTAGATATCTCATTTAATTTGTACATACTCAGCTAATCTGCTCTAATGAATTCTGCCACCCCAAGCCAGATCCAGATGACTTAAAATTATTACTATTTCCTCAGACATGCGTTTACTCATTTGAGGCTCAACTCGGCTGGCTCAAAAAATATAAAAATAAAAAAATCAAATCAGCTTGTCAGAGATATACTAATAACCACACTTACAACCTCTTATTCACTGTAGCCAAAACTTAATAAGGGCCTTCTAGTTTTAAACAGCAAATTCTAGTAGACAATAATTGAACTGTAAAACAGAAATGTGTGTCGTAATCAAATAAAACAATAAGAATAATCAGAATAATTTCCATTTCCAGTTGTCCTTGCCATTGAGTTGCAATGGAGAGGATATGGACTACATAGAGTGACATTTAATATGTCTTAGTGACTTAAGCTCTATCATATACTTTCAGTTAGTATGTTGAAGTTGAAATTAATGTATTTAAGGACATAATCAACATATAGAAAAAGAAGGTTCAGTAAAGTTCTCTGAAAACTTTACCAAATTAGAAGTACATGAAGAGATTAGCTCTATGCATGCTCACTCGCTACACATTACAAACATGTATGCAGAGAGAGGGAAAATGAAAGAGCTAAATTGTTAGGAACATTAAAATCTATACCACCTCTCCTGGAGGGGTCACAAGCAGAAATTATATTGGTGAAAATTTCTGACATCATGACAATAAAAATTAGCTTGTTGCCCCTGAATCTACACACACACACACACACATATATACACGCACGCGCGCGACACACACACACACACACACACACACACAATCATTTAAGTAAATGGTGGTTTTGCAATTAGGCACAAAGCCCACTTCTATTTAGTAACAAAACAGAAAACTGATGTTATTTGATATAAATAAGCAATTTAAGCATTGGTGTTTTTCATTTGCCAGTGCCACAGGCTAAACAAGATTAGCATGCTAATCATTTAAATGATAATGTGATGATGCCCTGAGCTTTCTGAATAAATTGAGAGACATATATGAACATTCTTATCATTGTGGAAAACATGACAAATTGAGTTTCAGTTCACCATTTGTAACTGAAATTTTTAAATACTGTACCAATTTTCATAACTGAACTGGCATGCAACAATATTTAAATAAGTTTAATGTTCCCTAACCAACTTTCAATGTGATATTACTTCAAATCTTATTGAGAATAATATTGTTATTGGGGAATATATTTGGCTAATATATGAGCAATTTAGTTTATGATGACTCTGAGTTGCTGAACCTCCCACAGTTTTGGTGGAATAAAGTCTACCATTATAGATTGGAACACCATACAATAGTGTAATTCTCAAAAAACCTGTCAAGAAAATGTCCAAATCAAATTATATTTCTATATGATGCATTTTAGGGCTATCAATTTTAAAATATTATTGTAACAACCCCAATTCTACCCCAAAAAAATATTATTTCAATTGTAAATTATTTATAAAATTATAATAGTACTAAATTTTTCAGATTTAATTTTACCATTGTAAAACCTAATGTTGCCATTACTCGAAAAATCAAGTTGTCTTAATAAAACATTATTTGAAATGTCTAGTGTTGGACTCATAACTCAAATATCTATGCTACTTTGACTTATTTATCCTAAAAATCCATAGACTTAAGATTTTAAATGTTATCCATCATCAAAGGGAATTTATGGAGACATACGTTTGTTGGATTGTTTATGTTTTTTTTTTTTTGTTGCAAATAGTTCAAATGATGCCACCATTAGGGTGACCTGTGCCCCCTTTGGTCAAGTTGGATCCTGTTGGCATATATAGTTGATAGTTGAGTATGTGCAATTAAAATACAAGTGACTATGCATTTCTGTGGAGATATAAGGATTGATATAAATTAGTTAATGATTGATGTAGACTCAAGTAGAATCTTCTTTATTTAAGCTGTGTTATTGTATGATCTACACTGGTGGACAAAAGTTTGGAATAATGTACAGATTTTGCTGTTTTGGAAAGAAATTGGTACTTTAATTCCCCAAAGTGGCATTCAACTGACCACAAAGTATAGTCAGGACATTACTGTTGTAAAACACAGCACCATCACTATTTTAAAAAAGAAATTTTTGATCAAATCTGGACTGGCCCCATTTCTAGAAGTAATCACTCCAACACATTATCTTTGAGTAATCATGCTAAATTGCTAATTTGGTATTGGAAAATCAATTGCCATTATATCAAACACTCCTGAAAGCTACTTGGTTCATAATAATAAAACATAACATTGTCTTTATGTTTGTTTTTGAGTTGCCACAGTATGCAATAGACTGGCATGTCTTAAGGTCAATATTAGGTCTAAAATGTCAAAAAAGAAACTACTTTCTTTAGAAACTTGTCAGTCAATCATTGTTTTGAGGAATGAAGGCTATACAATGCTTGAATGATTTCATACAAAGGTGTACACTACAGTCTTCAAAGACAAAGGACAACTGGCTCTAACAAGGACAGAAAGAGAAGTGGAATGTCAGACGTACAATTAAACAAGAGGATAGCACATCAGAGTCTCTAGTTTGAGAAATAGATGCCTCACATGTCCTCAGCTGACAGCTTCATTGAATTCTACCTGCTCAACACCAGTTTCATGTACAACAGTAAAGAGAAGATGCAGGGGTGCAGCCTTATGGGAAGAATTGCAAAGAAAAAGCCACTTTTGAAACAGAAAATCTAAAAGAAAATGTTAGAGTGGGCAAAGAAACACAGACATTGGACAACAGATAATTGGAAAAGAGTTTTATGGATCTTAACCCCCACTGAGCTTTTGTGGGATCAGCTAGACAGCGTGAGAAGTGCGCGACACGACAGCCAAATCTTTGGCAAGTGCTACAGGTAGTGTGGGTTGAAATGTCACCTGAGTATCAGGACAAACTGACAGCCAAAATATCAAGGATCTGCAAAGCTATCATTACTGCACGTGGAGGACGTGGACGTGGACTTGTTCTTGAGGATTTTTAGATGAGAAACCTTTTAAGTAGTTTTCTGATTATACATTGTGATCAGTTGAATGTCACTTTGGTGAATAAAAGTACCAATTTCTTTCCATAAGAGCAAAATCTGTACATTATTCCAAACCTTTGGCTGCCAGAGTAAATTTGATTCCAATCAGTCAAAATTACAAAAGTAACTTTAATTTGCAAGCCTGAGTTAAGTCTACTTGCACAGAGTTACCTTAACATAAATAGCTAAGTTCATTCTATATGGAAGCCAAGTTAAGTGAAAATAATTACACAAGTTTTCAATCAATTGAGAAAAGTCAACTTATTGGGGTTTTCAGAGAGAAATACAGAAAACAATGACCTCACAGTAATTGGCATGTTACAGGTGTACTGTTGTTAATATGCATTGTCCTGGCAAATAAAAAACAAAAAAAAATAAAAAAAATAATGAGAATAGGGAAAACAATGGAATAGCAAAAGTAAAAAGTCCAGGTGTGTTACGGTAATGAGGATTGGAGGGAAATGTGCTTAAGTATCTTCAAAATAAAGTAAAAATGCAAAACATCTTTATGGACACTTTTAGGTATTATTTTCTTTATGAAAAATATAATTTTATATTTCTTTTAGTATTGATTTGTGGTTAATTAAATGACATTAAATGGGACATTTTTGTTTTATGAAAATCATCCAATAAACAATACAATTTAAAAACAATATTTTTGCTGTTATCACTTATAAAATTACAGTTTGACACAAACCTTTTTTTTTTTATTTACCCCAAAATCCATTTATCTACTTAAAGATAAAGGCATGATTTTGGGGGATATTATAAAATTTTTGGATTAGATTTAAAAGTAGTGAAGCTTTTTTAGTAACACTTTACTTGAAGGTTATTTGTAAACATTATTTACAAATAAGAGATCATGAATTAATAATGAAATATATATTTTATATATGTGCAAAATGGTTAATATTATTTAATTTGAATTTATAAAAATACAATAGTTAATTGTTAGTAATGGTAGATCATAATACATTAACTAATGTTAGCATACAAATTCTTATTTAAAAATGTATTAGCATATGTTGTAATTAAAATTAAGATTAATAAATGCTTTAAATGTATTGTTCATTCTTAATTCATGTTAACTCATGTAGTTGACTAATGTAAACAAATACAACCCAAGGTGTTACCACTTTTTAAATGTTTTCAAAGAACTTGCAAATTGATACAGGCATTAAAATACAGAGATTATAGAGCTTGATAAATTTCCCTATGAACAGAATTACAGAATACAATCCGCCACCATTATTAAAGAGGAGGATCCCGTTTCCAAATTAGATCGAAACAACCTATAAGCGTCCATGTTACAGCTGAGGCGCCTCCGTTCATCCAATCAAATATATATATGTTCAAAATACGGACATACCAAAGGCAAACGTAAACATCATGGTTTTATTCGTGTAGTTCACCGATTTAGTATTGTGATATCTTTGTATCATCTGTTGTATATCAATGCTATGTTAGCTTTGAACATAAATCACACATGTTTTGCGGTAAAGAAAAAGGCGGACGTTTGCAAGAGTTGCTTTTAGGACGATTCGCTATATTTAATATGTACAGTGGACTTCCATCGCCGGGTCTCTCAGAGGCTGGTCTGAGGTCGGATGGTGAGTATGATGAGTACGATGAGTATGATGATGATGATGATGATGATGATGATGATGAAGCAATTACAGCAGAAAAGGAGTAACAAAATCAAACGAGCACGCCTCACGTCAGTTAGTGACAGAGCCACATTCAACTTGTGCACAGCTCGAATGTAATGGCACAACAAGTGATTTGCAAAATGATGCATTTGGGGATACTCCTCCCGAAGTTTCCCTGGATAAGTGGCAAGTACGTGGTTTTACTCAAATGATAAAATATTGTATTGTTGGTGGAGATATGGTTGAGGCTGTGGTCTTATAAGGCAGCACAAAGCTAAGCCTGCTGAAATTAAGAATATTAAAACAAACCAAGTTGCTTTCAGGGCAGTGAGCAATTATTTCAATATCAATATGGCAATGGAAATGTTATGTAAAAGTTTTTTCTTCTTTCTTTTTTTTATTGTTGCAGATATTCAAAGATCTCCAGAGAGCAACAATGATAAGAGGATGAAGCAACCACAAACAAAACGGCAAAGGAAAAACCGCCTCAAAAAAAGGTATTCTAAAGCCCATACAACATTTATTTATTATTATCATGCAAACATTAACACTAGAAATACAGAAAATGCAAACTGTGTTGAACTGTGTTGCATGGGAAATTGCTTAAATGTCACAATAATGTAAAGGGCTTGATTAGTTTGGGGTCCCAGCAAGGGACTAAGGTTTACTTAATCAGAACTAATATTATCCACATGCTCTCTTACCTTTGGAGATAACCAGGATATTTTCAAAATGATATCCTTAAGCCAATATTTTTTGACACTTTGAATTTTCAGTATTTTGGTTTTTATACATCAAACAGGTGGGAGTCCAACATATAACTACAATACAGAACAGAAAAGGTATGATGGATTTGCTGTTTTAATATGATTTCTAAATAGACCAGTCATTCAAAAGGTGAATGCATTATTCAGCAGGTCATGAGAAAGAGTACAGGAAGTTCTTGCATAAGCTATTTGAAGCTTGTTTTCATGAAATGCATCTTCTGAGGCTTAACACACTTTGGTTGAATTAGTTTCTTAGTAACAAACTTAGCCAAACAGGTTGTAGAATTCCTGCACATTTTTTTTTTTTTTTTTACTTTACATATTTATGGAAGACTTACCAGGGATCTATGCAAAAAAAAAATTGTCCTAGGGGCACAGTTAGATGTCACTTTTAAAGTAGTTAAAGGAATGTTCCAGGTTCGATTCAAGTTAAGTTTAATGAACAGCAATTGTAGCAAAATGTCAACTACCACAAAAAATAATTTTGACTCATCCCTCCTTTAAAAAAATAAAAGCAAAAATGTTGGTTACAGTGAGTACAAGGGAATGGTGTACATTTTTGGAGGCTTTCAAGGCAAAAAATTATAAGCTTATAATATTATTAAAGCGCTATATTAAATTCTTCTGTTAAATATTGAGCTGTAAAGTTGTTTAAATCGTCATTTTTGCTGTGTAATGTGGCAACAAAGTTGTAACATTGGACATAACTGTACACTATAAAGGTTAGTAAGTGATTTTATGACACTAAAATTATAACGCATATTGTTTACATCTTGTGCTATACCTTTGAAACAGTGAGTATTTTAACATTTACAGATTTGCCCCATTCACTTCCATTGTAAGTGCCTCAATGTAACCCACATTTTTGCTTTTTTAAAGAAATGGAGGAATGAGTCAAAAAATTATTTTCTGGTTATCAATATATTGCCACCAATGCATTTATTTTCATTTGAGTTTAACTTGTATTGAACCTGGAATATCCCTTCAAAGTGTCACATTTCAAATTCAGAAACAAAAGATGCTTCATACATAACAATGGACATCTTCTTTGATAAACTTCCAAGTAATTCTTTTTCCAGTTAACTTTACAGACAGCACCAAACAACATCAGTCCTGACTGATCGCATTTATGAGCATCTAATAAACTTAAATATATTGATTAAATGTTATACTTCCATTTGCCATTAACAAACATTATATTGGTCATTTTAAACAGATTAGTAGTTTAGCAACACTCAAATATATTAAACCCATGAGTATTTCGAAGTTCATATGTATTTTCAGTTTAAACTCTCTTTTAAGCATTGGTTAATGCAATAATGCTTAATATTGATGTTATTCATGAAAGTTAACGGCACATTTTCTATGGCGCACTCAAAAACTACCTCACAATTTTATTTTATTCTGCTTTCGTATATGCTATTCTCATTGTGTTTCTCAGAATTTTACTCATGAGCGCCATGTTTGTAAGACATCTGTCAATGTGAGAGAGAAGGTAGCACTCACAGTCATGTGAGAGTGCGAAAAATAACTAACGTGCCACTTTTTAAAGTACTTTGAATATGAGGTTTGATGTAAGAGTTTTTAATTCTGATGCTAGGCTACAAAATAAGCTCATAAGTTCTGGTGGTAGATCAGCTATCACTCGCACATTTGCGGCCAAATAATTTCCCCCATTCGCACCCAGTCATTTTCACTCACAAATACGATCCCATCCTAAAATTAACGCCAGGGCATTCAACTCTCCTCACATTGAAATATACTTCTCAAATATTTGTTTTATTTGTTCTTTGACTCATGTGAATTTGAAATATTACCTTTTTGTCTACATTTTAACTTGCGTTCAAAATGCATAACCTCTTATCTTATAGCTGAAAATGTTAGGAAACACAGAATGAGGAAAAAATATATAGAACGTGTCTCACCCTACTAAAATAATGTCCATGTTTGAAACCTCCTTCCTATTTCACTTAAGCACAAATACTCAAATAATGACTGGCTCTGTAATCCACCAAATACAGCTGGTTTGTCAGAAAGGGACATGTACAGAAATAATTGAATCGCACAAGTATGCACGGTGGTCCTCTGGTGAATGATAACAAACATAAACACTTGTCATTCTGTGTCTTTGCACAGAGAACCCGAAGAGAAATGGGAGGAGCACTGGAAGGAGCTCACACAGTATTTTGGCATCAATGATAGATTCAAGCCTCCTCCTTGTAGCAGGCCTCCTCTCATGGTAATAAATAATAATTTCCATCATCTTCCTCTAGCACGCTGCGAGTGTCCTAATTCCACCCTGATGCTGTGAAAGCATTTTATCCCACTGCTTCTCTCTTACATGCCTACTGTATGTATAACTCATAATTGTTTCCTCTATCAAACGTAAAAGACAGAGTGAGGAGGCGTCTTTTCTTCCACATGACACCGAGCATAACAGAATAGATCATATTATATTTAATGATGAGATTACCATAATCTTGACATGAGGATGTAGCTTCACTGTCTGTTCTGGTTGGTGTTTAATTTTTCTTATATGAGGTGGATTTCACCATTGAAGAATGTCTCTCGGTGGAAACCACAGCACAATTGAGTGAAGATTGTGCTCTCTATATTTCAGCGATAGGGAGGGGAATGCATGCAAATGAAACACACTGGACAGCTTTTTAACAAATATGGCATTCAAATATTTTCCACTCACAAGTGGAAAGAGCAGCATATGTTGTAAAATAGCACAAACAATATAATAAACAGCATATGCCTTTATTTATCCCTTGCAAAAGGATCTGTTTTTAGTATTACATATTTTTTTTAGCACATTCAACATGGGCCACCGTATCATCCCCCTCAAGTTTCACATTTTGTTCCTAGTAGAATCACTCATTTGGCTTATAGAGCTTCCGTATAAGATATGCTACAAAATGACATTACAATCTTGGCACTGGATGTTTTCACTGCACATATAATGGTTGCATTGTGTTACCAGCTTGGCTTTTTGAGAGCCACTACTAAAAACCTTATTGATCACCCAACAGGTCTCAAACTAAACCTTTTTTTTTTTAACCCACATTTTTAACCTACATTGGTTATTGTATTTTCGCAAGCTTGGCATTACTTATACAGTATGTAAGATCCTATCTGTTTGAAAGGTCTCTGTTTGCGTTTACATTTATGCATTTGGTAGATGCATTTATCCAAAGTGACTTTCAAGGTACATTTAATCTGTGACTGTTTAGACACTTTGCTGTTTAACTTTGCCTAAGGTGTTGTCATGATTTTAGTTAATGCATAAAGTATAATTTCACACCTATAGCATTGAGGGGTATCAGTTGTAAGGGGGTGTAGTGTGTTGTGCTCTTCAGCAACCAATCAACTCTAAACAACTATAATGTACAAGCGTGCACATTTTGCAGTATCTTCTAAATTTCATCCATTGCCACAAACCACATTGTCAATAATAGTTAACAGAACACTGGATATATTTGGGGTTTCAGACAGTAACTTACTAAACCTATTACCTGAATCTTAAGGGTGCACCCAAGTAATTTGTTTTGTTTATGTTGAGCTGGTTGAAATGGCATTTTTCTTGGACTTTGACATACTGAAGTCTATTTAAATCCAATTGTTTTCAGTTTAGGAATGCCATTGAATGAACTGCCATAAATAATTTATATATAATGAATCGCATATTATAATTTTTATCCACAAGTGAAAATATTCAATATCAGGGGGTTAAAGAGATGATATAGGGATGCTCCGATGCATATGATCATCAATCTTTTTGTCACCTGATCGGCTAATTCCGATCATTTCATCAGGATAACTGGCTATATGTAAGCATTTGGCACACTGTAACTATTAATTGAATTTCCCTCTTCCCAGTAATATCACTTTGCCTAGTTTTTGCTGACAAAAAACGTTTAAAAGGCTTATTAAAAGCGCTTTTTTAATAAGACTTTAAAACAAGTATATGCTAACAAAAAATTATCTGTATTAAGATAGATTACCCTATAAAAAAAGTGTCAAATTGAGGACACTTATAACCCATAGGTGCAATTAAACTTAAAGACACTCAGTAACTTTTGTCTTTTTGTCTTCTTGGACTTACACTGACACCAGGCGGCTTGGATGCAGCATCATTTTAAAATCAGTAGTTTTTAATTTCAGATGCCATTGTAGAAATGTACTATTCACTGTCAGCCATGATTACTTTAATCAATGAGTGAATATGAATGACCTAATGTGTCAAATAACAGGACGGCTACTGAGATCAAGCGAGTAGTATTCGGCTGGTCATGTGATTCTAACATGGCAGCCCCCACGTGTGGACCCTCTCCATGTAGAATAAAACCGCTTTTATAAGGTTACTGATATAACTGGGGTGTGTCACATGATTTCCTACATATAGTACGGTTAATGTCTTTAGGAATTAAATTTTTTTTTACTGAGGAACGAATTACTGAGTGCAACTTTAATGTGATATTTTTGGTTATTTAATCATTGGCATTGTTTCATATAATGTTATTTTTCCTCGTTTTATTTCTACTTTATTTTTGCGTTATATGTAATACATTATATTATGGTACCTTAATATTGTATAAAGAATTATTACATTTATAAATTTCTTCCCTGCCTTTTCATTTAGTTGGATGATTTTATTTAAAGTTTTCACTTGATGGTGTTTGAACTTTAATGAGGGGAGCACACACTTTCTCGTGAGGCCAAGAGATGAAAGGAAAGCAGACACAGAGTGCATGTTTCTGGACTCTTTTACTATTGTTAATGTCGTTTAATAGGAAGATATTTAATAAAGATGTTTGAATTATGCCACATCTTGTAACTTCTTACTGAGATGCCTGTGACCGGTGGAGACCGAGAAGCTGGCGGCATGAACGATAATACATTTCACAGCTCGCGCTGTTTTCCCTTTGCCTTGTTGCGTGTGAAACGCCACATTAACAGTACAGTACACAAAACTTTCATATTCGCCATATATCTCCCACTACATCGTTCTCAAGTTTGTTGTCTTACAACACTATGTCAGTATTACCCACACTCCGATAGCCATGACAGTGTTGCTCAAGTCTGAAGGAGCCTCGCGTCTTTTGCGACATGTGCGATCGGTTTATGCTAACGGCCAAATTACCAATTGAATCATAGAGATCATCGGCTGCTACGATCGGTGGCCAATCGATCGGAGCATCCCTAATATGTAGTAATAGTAGTATTCGGCTTGTCATGTGATCACAACATGTCAGCTGCCATGAGACGACACTCCCCTTGATAATAAAGCAGCTTTTATCAGGTCACTAATATGACTGGATTCTTCATCTCATTTGAGTATCATGTTATTCTATACTTGTAGGCCTACTGTTGATTCTTGTATGGATCATAATTTTTTAATGAGGGAAAAATTACTGAATGCATTTTTAAACTTTGTATTACTTCCTCTGTCTGACATTTTTGAGAGCAGGCAAAGTTGTCTTAACAACAAGGATTTAATATCAGTTTAAGTTAGCCATTTCCAGGAATACACTGTGTTCATTTGCACAGGTTTGGTTGGGCATTGCAGAGCTCAATTTCTCTAAAAGCAAAATATTATGCTTTTTTTTTTTTTGAGAGAGAGAGAGAGAGTGGAATATGTGAGAGAAAGCTGACTTTGCACATTAGCTTATAATTTATTTTAGTCATGCAATTGTTGCTGATAAAATATATATATA
Source organism: Xyrauchen texanus (assembly GCF_025860055.1). Taxonomy (NCBI): domain Eukaryota; kingdom Metazoa; phylum Chordata; class Actinopteri; order Cypriniformes; family Catostomidae; genus Xyrauchen; species Xyrauchen texanus. The sequence goes on from NC_068295.1 coordinate 26,389,098, forward strand.
AATAAGTCAGTTATGTGCAAAGCTTTTGTAAACAGAACAAATTCATTTTTAACTTTAAGCTATTTTTGCTCTAAAACATTTTACTTATCATTTTGGAGCATTAACTTGCAAAAATGTTTTGCGGTTATATTTGTAAATTGTCGTGTAAGCAGAATGTTGGCAAATGTAATTAATTTGTTTTAAGTAGGAAATTCAGCTAATTCAATTGTTCATATCTTTTAAAGCTGAGCTCACATAATTTTGCATTGGCGAGTTAAATATTGGGTTATTGAGTTTAAATATTGTTTTGATAAATATATCTGTAGTCCAGTTAATTTAGACTGCTCTGGTGTTCCCTTTTCTTTCATTTTCAAAGGTTATGTATATTGTGGATAAAACAATATTGTAGAGCTGAGAAAATGCTGTGAAACATAGATTTTAATAGAGTTCTGAGGCAGGTTTTCTTTGAAATGTTTACCTAAGTAGAGTGAATATTGTATGGCTGTTTTTGGAATCACAGATTGGAATATAAATTTGCTCAGTAATAAATTACGTCAGGTTTCCGTTGACATGACCAACTCATTTAGTTTTGTTTTTCATTATTTATTTATTGTTGGATTTCATGTTTCTTTTTTGACAGTTGGTTGAAAATTAGAATGTTGTATCTGATGTAAATATGGTTTTGTTTTTGGATTTGTTTTGTGAAGATCAGTTGAACCAGACAGAGAGCTGTGCTCCACCAGTACTGCTGCTTTTGATGGAAATATCTAATTAAAACCAACATTTATGTTTAGTAACCTCCTGTAGCAAGACAGATTTTTTATTTTTTTTTGCCTAATATTTAATCAACCAGCAATTTTCATTTATGAGTGGAAATCTACATATTTGTTGTAATGGCAATAATGCCTTGGGGAGTTTTTAAGTTACCCTTTGATTTTTTTTTTTTTTTTTTTCTCTTCTATTTCTATTTGAAAATCACTTCATTTTCTTCCCCTCCCTTCTCATCTTCAGTCAGGCCTGGAAAAGTGCATAGAGAGTGCCATCGCTGAAGGGGACTATGGGAAGGCGGACGAACTGTGTGACAGACTTGCTACTTGAGAGGTATGTTGCCCAGATAAGCCATCTTGGGGGTGTTCCAACTGTGACAAATCGAGCTAATGGGTCTGCGGTCATTTTGCCTGCAAAGACAGAGACTACAAGCGCACACACCCTCACACACCATTCAACATGGGCAGAAAGTCTTGCAACCCTTTTACACTAAAGTTAATGGAAAGCCCTCCCCCAGATTGAAGTACGGCAGTGTCTATAGAACTTTCGGTTCTGCTTTTTAATGAAGGCTACAATGCTTTCAAGCCGAACTCTAAAACATTTTCAAGGTGCCAGTTTTACACCTTTTGAAGTGAGCCCCTACCTAGCCTAAATACAGTGCCTGCAGTTTTAAAACGACACATTTTAGGAGTGTACGTAAGATCAAGCGGTTCAAATCTAATTTGGCAGAAAATGTAACATTTGTACAGCTGTAATTGCAGTTAAAAAGACATTCAACTTTTCTGAAGTTGGGGCGATCATAGTTGGCAATATTTTTTAAGCCTCACAACTTTGATTCAATGGAATGGAATGAAAATGTATTCCACTAAATTCCGGTTAGGCCTTTGATTCCAGCATTACTGCATGGAATTGATGTTCACTGTCAAATTTAAACAGTTTATTACAAAAGGTTTGGTGTTTGGCTTTTAGTTTCCTTACATTTAAGCATATAGAAAGAGAAAAAAACAAACAAGAAAAGTAAATCTTTTCTCCAGAGAAGTGGTTGTGAATTTTTAAACTTCTATTCAATACATATAAACATATTTTGTTCATATTTTACAAGTTTTAAGACAGGGTTCAATAGCAGGTGTCAGTCTACATGCATAACAAGAACCAGTTTCAAGTTATTATGCATTAGGATATATTGCACAAAGCTCTAATTAATCATCTATTATTAACTTGATATTAAGGATTACTGATTTGTAAGACTGTAAATCCTTTTTTTTTTTTTTATTTGTAAATCATTTTCTGTTACAATGTATTGCCATACTACAACTGAATCTATTCCTGGCTTTAGTTATTAGTTTTAAATGTATTTTTCAGCATTACAATTTCTACAATAATTAATTTTCTATTAAGATTAATTTTATACTTTAATTGTGGAGAAAACAGTCTCCGGTCATGCTTCAATAAAGCACTCCCATCCAAACAGTTTGAACATCTAATTGGGTGGAGCAGTGCTAATCTTGTTAACCTCAAATATTAGTTTGTTTCGTAATCAATTACAGCTTATGTTTCTCGTGGTGTAAATGTGAAAATGACACCATTTACTCTGCGCTAATGAAATCATATTGTGATGATGTTGATTGTTGATTTAAACCAGTTCAAAGCTAGGTGATAATCATGCTTTAACGAGCATAACACCATGGGAACAAGCATTAAATAGCTCCGTAATGCCAACAACAGGCCCTTGGTTAAGGCAATTTTCTTTCTCGAGTCTTTACAGAGGTAATCCGTACAGATGCCACTTATGCTTATCTCTGGAGGATCTTTATGGTTTTATCTTTTCCTTTCCAAGGTAGACAGAGACATAATAACTGTTTCTTTGACAACCATTCGCAGACTTCATTTCATCATCACATGGGCTTTAATGTGATGCCACACAGATATATCAGCTCTTGTCTTTGTTCTTGTTTTGTTTGGTTGAAAATGACAGATTTAAGCATTCCTTCAAAGAGTTTATATTGACTTTATAATGCAGGTAAAGAATTTCAGAGATCCCAATCATATACTTGAATGTTAAATTGACAGCTCTGAACTTTCTAAGGATAGTGCCTCTTTTCAAACAACTCTGGATAGCAAGCAACATTATTAGCTTGTCATGGCTTGCAGGTAAAAACACAAAACAACCAAAATGCATGGCTTTCCTCCTTGATTGACATACCAGGACCATGTTGTCATAGAAAGCTTCTTAGAGCATCGGTGGATTTTAGCAGACTTAGAGTCTTGAATCTTTTGCTGAAGTCTGCCTGTGACAGAACACTGGCAGTCACTCTGCAATCATGCCACTGTTAGCTGCTTTTGTTGTGCTCCACTAAAGACAGTATATTGTTGTTACCAGGTAATGTGCATTTGTCATATGATGAACACCTCCCCCTATGCTCTGTAGATTGATTCAGACTACCTCAGGGAGATGTAGATGAAAGTTGTATTCCAGGATGCCAAACTAAGATGATACTGGCATGTTCCTTTTATTCAGTGTATCATCAGCCATATTTGAGGCTCAAGGTCACGCAATGACTGGGCAAGTTGCACATGTGGAAATCATGATCATTTCTGAGATTTAAGGGGTTTCTCCTGATTTAGGTACACAAGGTGCACCATTTGTTGTCATAGCCTACATTATTCCTGAATGCACAGTGGCCCCAGAAAGTATTTTGACACACTTATTATCCTATTAACCTAGTGGCATCTGCAAACAAATGATGCTAGAGGTTTTCTCAGAATTAACTTTATGAGAACAACCTTTTCTGTGACACTTTTGCAATAACATTGCACTTTTGAATAAGTGTCCAAATACTTTGTTTGAATTTGGTAAGTGTTTTATGTAAAAAATGTGCTTGCGATATCCATCTTTTGTATTATTTAATGCAATGACAATTATACATTTTTATGTGTGACTTAAATGTCCAAATACTCAATGGCAATTGAGTCAAATACTCGAATGGTATTTTTGCCAATTTCATTTCGGAGCAGTGTTGAGTGTAATTGTATTACAAAGTAATGAGTTACTTTACTTTTTTTGCTTATATAGTAATTCTATTAGTGTAATTACATTTTCAATTATTTTAAACAGATTACAATTACTGACTTTCAATGTAAAAAGTAGATTAATTTGGTTACAAATATTTCTTAAGAAATATTATTGATGTGTAATACAATAAAAATGTGAAACATATGTATGTTTGCGTTTCTGTGACATCTGAAGGGTGTACAATGCACAAGGAGAAAATAGGCATTATTTTTAATTTGAGTGGAAAAAACATTTTTGTATTGTTTTTTAGAAACTAACTTAAAAGTAATTATTAATGTGATTACTTTTCAATGAAGTAATCAGTAAAGTAATCTGATCATAATTTTGGAGAAGTAGTTTATAGTGGATTACTTTTTAGTAATTTACACAACACTGTTTGGCAGGATATGGGAGTTACATTTTTTTTTTAAGTCTAGTTCAAACTCCTGTCCCTGTATAAGCACCACAGCGCAATGTGCCAGCTCATGTGCAACTGCAAGGGTACTGCTCCTACTACCACTAACTTTTTTGTGCTTTGATCTGCTTTGATCTTGATTTTTGATAGAAAGGATGTAATCGTTACACAACATACATTTCCAGTGAACTAAACACAAATTCTAAATAAATAGAGAATTATGTTGCCCCGTATCAAGGGTCCTTGGGGGTAATTTGGGGATTACTGGAGCATTTTATGCCCTAATTTCTAATCCGGCTAGTAATCATTATCACAGCACTCTGTTCAGTCACAGAGCACTCTGCCCAGGATAAATGTTATTATAGCTGTTTGAAATAATGCAATAAACAACTAAACAGTCAATAATCCTAACTGTGGCAAGCGTCAATAATCCCAACTGTGGCAAGCGTCAATAATCCCAACTGTGGCAAGCGTCAATAATCCCAACTGTGGCAAGCGTCAATAATCCCAACTGTGGCAAGCATCAATAATCCCAACTGTGGCAAGCATCAATAATCCCAACTGTGGCAAGTGTCAATTTCAAGGTTCTAATAATATTTGCGTTTACTTGTATATGAAAATATTTAATATGTTTACGTGCTAATACAGCATTAAATTAACTTGTTAAGAAATCAATGAGAAACTAAAGGTCTTACGATTTATTTATTTTTAGTCCCTTGTTTTCATCCTTGAGAATGATCTCTATGAATTATGACTGGGTGAGATGTTTCTTCTTTGGTCTTAACTCTTCTGCCTTCCTCCTGTTTCTCCCAACTCAAAAGTTGTACTGTTAGAAATGAAATTGCCCCTTTTGGAATATAGAAGAGTTATTACTTTCCAGTTTAGCTTCTTTAATCGGGTGCTGATATTTTTCCTGTGTGCTTTTAATCTGCAAATTAAAGCAATTTGTTAAAACCATCTTTGAAGTCGTCATAAAAAGTGTGTGATACATGGTTTTGCATCTTTGCTTAAGTATTGAAATGCACAAATGAGGATAGCAAAGCTTCCTTTGAGATTTTCCTTTCATAAAAATCTATTGTAATATTTTGCAGTATAATATTTTGTAATATTTTGTAGGTCTTTTTTGTTTTTGATTCATACTGTAACTCATTTTAGAATTCTGCACTGTGTAAAAGGTAAAAGTATTGAATTGGGGGGTTCCACTGTAATGAAAAACCTGTAAATATAAAGGAATTGTAAAAGTGTGTTTTCCCGGATGGGAAGATTCATAAACATTAATGAAATATTTTAAGCAATGGAAAAGTCATTGAAAGTTCTATAGTGAAATGTTTTTCTAGTTTTGCTCAGCTCTAAAATATTTAGTTGGCTAGACGCATAAGAGGATTTGAAAACAAACTAGAAAAAAAAGTTTGTCGAGACAAACTTTAAGTTGGCTTGTGAAAGTTTGGACCAGAAAGTTTGAAGAAGTTTAAAGTAGTTTGAAGTTTAAATTAGTTTAAAGTAGTTTATAGTTTAAAGTAGTTTAAAGTTTAACTTAGTTGCTAGATAGATAGATAGACACTCAGATAGATACATAGATGCTAGCATGTGTTAGCATGATGCTAGCACATTTTTAGCTTGTTTTAGCACTTCACTAGTCAATGCTAGCATGTGTTAGCATGATGCTAGCACGTTTTTAGCATGTTTTAGCGTGTGGCTAGGAAGATTTTAGGTCATTACTTTTTGGCTGCTAGATAAAATAAATCCTCTGTGGGAGAGAGAGAGAGGGAGAGATGCAGGGCTGACAGGCCCTTTTTGTCTGTGTGTGTGAAAATGTCAGTTGGGATTTAAATTTCTGAACATTCCGCAATGTTAAGTCAATGGGAGTTTTTTCCGAGTTTGATCGTCATTTTTAGGAAAACCGTAAGTCCGATCAGTTAGAAAAGATATAGCACACTATTCGGGATTAGTCTGAAGGTCTGTGCCGAGTTTGGTGCCTGTAGCTTAAAAGCTCTAGGAGGAGTTAGATACCGAAATTTCACCGCTAAGAAGAATAAGAAGAAGCGGAAGAATAACTAGAAAAAGTTCGTCGAGACAAACTTTAAGTTGGCTTGTGAAAGTTTGGACCAGAAAGTTTGAAGTTTAAAGTAGTTTGAAGTTTAAAGTAGTTTGAAGTTTAAAGTAGTTTGAAGTTTAAAGTAGTTTGAAGTTTAACTTAGTTGCTAGATAGATAGATAGACACTCAGATAGACAGATAGAGATAGATAGATATTTACCCTCAGATAGATAGATAGATATAGATAGATATTTACCCTCAGATAGATAGATATAGATAGATAGATATTTACCCTCAGACAGATAGATAGATATTGACCCTCAAATAGATAGATATTGACCCTCAGATAGATAGATAGATAGACAGACAGATAGATGCTAGCACGTTTTTAGCATCTTTTAGCACTTCGCTTGGCGATGCTAGCATGTGTTAGCATGATGCTAGCACGTTTTTAGCATGTTTTAACACTTCGCTAGGCGATGCTAGCATGTGTTAGCATGACGTTTTTAGCATGTTTTAGCACTTCGCTAGGCGATGCTAGCATGTGTTAGCATGATGCTAGCACGTTTTTAGCATGTTTTAGCACTTCGCTAGGCGATGCTAGCATGTGTTAGCATGATGCTAGCACGTTTTTAGCATGTTTTAGCACTTCGCTAGGCGATGCTAACATGTGTTACCAGTGTAGACTGATTCCCAAACAAATGACTCTAATGAGCCGGTTCTTTTGAATCTACAGTATGAAACATACAGTGTGACCAGTGTAGTCTGATTACAACATTAATGACTCTAATGAGCCGGTTCTTTTGAATCCACAGTGTGAAACATACAGTGTGACCAGTGTAGACTGATTCCCAAACAAATTACTCTAATGAGCCGGTTCTTTTGACTCTACAGTGTGAAACATACAGTGTGACCAGTTTAGTCTGATTCCCAAATGAATGACTCTAATGAGCCAGTTCTTTTGAATCTACAATGTGAAACATACAGTGTGACCAGTTTAGTCTGATTCCCAAATGAATGACTCTAATGAGCCAGTTCTTTTGAATCTACAATGTGAAACATACAGTGTGACCAGTGTAGTCTGATTCCCAAATTAATGACTCTAATGAGCCAGTTCTTTTGAATCTACAATGTGAAACATACAGTGTGACCAGTTTAGTCTGATTCCCAAATGAATGACTCTAATGAGCCAGTTCTTTTGAATCTACAATGTGAAACATACAGTGTGACCAGTGTAGTCTGATTCCCAAATTAATGACTCTAATGAGCCGGTTCTTTTGAATCTACAATGTGAAACATACAGTGTGACCAGTTTAGTCTGATTCCCAAATGAATGACTCTAATGAGCCAGTTCTTTTGAATCTACAATGTGAAACATACAGTGTGACCAGTGTAGTCTGATTCCCAAATTAATGACTCTAATGAGCCGGTTCTTTTGAATCTACAATGTGAAACATACAGTGTGACCAGTGTAGTCTGATTCCCAAATTAATGACTCTAATGAGCCAGTTCTACAGTGTAGTGTTAAAAAAGTTTAACTTAGTTGCTAGATAGATAGATAGATAGATAGATAGATATTGACCCTCAGATAGATGCTAGCACGTTTTTAGCATGTTTTAGCGTGTGGCTAGGAAGATTTTAGGTCATTACTTTTTGGCTGCTTGATAAAATAAATCCTCTGAGGGAGGGAGAGAGAGAGGGAGAGATGCAGGGCTGACAGGCCCTTTTTGTCTGTGTGTGTGAAAATGTCAGTTGGGATTTAAATTTCTGAACATTCCGCAATGTTAAGTCAATGGGAGTTTTTTCTGAGTTTGATCGTCATTTTTAGGAAAACCGTAAGTCCGATCAGTTAGAAAAGATATAGCACACTATTCGGGATTAGTCTGAAGGTCTGTGCCGAGTTTGGTGCCTGTAGCTTAAAAGCTCTAGGAGGAGTTAGATACCGAAATTTCACCGCTAAGAAGAATAAGAAGAAGAATCGGTATAATAATAAGTTTAAGTAGGATTTCAGTAAGTTGGCTCTCACAAGCCAACTTAAAAACAAAACCTTATCCAGTAATCACAAAAAAACTGGAAAGGTTATGGAAAAGCCATGAAAATTAATCAGCCAAAAAGTGTGAGACCCTGTTTATTTCTTTTGCGCCATAGCCAACATTATGCGTTAGCATTGGCCTTATTATGACCGCTAGACCCATTAAATGTGTTGCATTGCCATGTTCTTTATGTGCCTGCATCTCTGACCAATCAGCCGTGTTTTTGTCATAATGTGTGTTTGAGATACAATGTGTCTGAGTAACTTAGAAAAGATAGATCTCTAATCACTACCTGCCCATGTGTGTTCCTTACAAGGGTGTCATACTGTTTGAAGTCCATTATTCCAGTTAGGTCAAACTCATTAGTAGACACCAATCCAATTAAAAAGCTCTAGTTTGGCAGCTTTTGTAGTTGCGAGTTGTGTAACTTGGCATGTGCAGACTGTTATGACTAATTGCATGAAATATAATGTATGTATTTATTTTTTCACCAAAGTACTTATTGTCTTTATGTCTTTTTCTAATTTGGAAAGCAGCATGATTAGGTATTTTTAACCTGCTGTCTTTTCCTCTCTCTGTAACACCCAAAAAACACAAGACTCGCGCTGCCTCCTGTGCGGGCCCTTCTGGCAACACGAAACTGCAAGAAAAACTCTCCTCTTTGTTCCCCGTTCCTTCAGCATTAGCCATTTATCACAAAATGAACTTTAAAAAAAAAATATATATATATATATCTGTCGATGATTCATATTAAATTTTTGCCCATTAATTCTGAAATGGGTAGTAAGCTTTTATCAAATGCTGGGGAATCTCATTTGGATTATTGTATTTCATTAATTAATTGATAGACAAAGCATACTTTTCAATGTAGATTTTTTTTGTGCTGTTTAATTAATTAGCATGTTTTCTGTTTTAATTAAAGCCATTTTTTCAAATTAAAGCCCACAGCAAAACACATATATAATTTGTTTGTAATTAGCCCTTAATTGGTGGTAGTGGAAGCTTAGCACCCTCGTTTTCTATTTTTTTCTCTCCTGATTGCCATTTTATTGCCAGTCAGTCATTAATTAAACTGTTTTTCTAATTAGCTTATAAAACTGTTGATGGCACATTATTGTAAGTGTGAGTTCAAAGCTTGCTAATAAGCCTTGCCTGTTCAGAAGAGGGAAGATAATGAAATGCGCACAAAGCCAGCGAACTTTTCGACTTTTTTCCACTCCCTTGTTCCCTGAAGATGATAGTCTTATGTATCTGGAATCAGATTATTGTGGCTGAAACACACAGAAGCGCATTATACTGAGAGCTTTTCCAACTAGATCCCCCTTGGAGAGGCTGCTTCTCTGTATGGCTTGTAATGCTGTTTGTCAAGTTGGTGGCGAGATTACAGGAACTCTTGTCTTATTCCCCCTCACCACCCCCTTGAGTCTGATAAGCTATGTTAACTGGATCTTTCACTGTATACAAGGATATCAAGTGTAGGACTCTCAATATGACACTTTTGTTGAGGGGATTTTGTCTCCTCCGCTTTAGTTTAGATGGCACCTTGTATTGTCATAGGAGTGTGATCTCTTTCTATGCATTCAGGCAGGGGAAATTGTTTGAGAAGTCATGATTCTTCCAACCTACAGTAGTATGGCAGGAAGGATTAGAAATGTTATTGACTTATTGATATTTGTACTGAGAGTAATCGTTTTTATTCAATCATCATTTAAGAAAACGGACTTGGGGCTCAAATAAGGAGAAGGAGAAAACAAGACTTGGTCAAAAAGAAACTATAATGAAATATTGACTATGCATTAGTACAAATATGTCAAATGGGAAAACGTTGCCTATAATGTTCTCATTTAAGGGATTAGCTATATGAAACCACATTTAAATAAATTGATTGGTTATATCCACATTGTACAACATTTTAGTTGGAAATTTAAATGCTATCAAGTCTAGTTCAATAAGTTCCCTTTCATTACTTCAGTACAATGGTCTGACCTCCACTAAAGTGCTTTAAGACTCCAAAAAACAGGAAGCACACACAAGCAGCCTTAATCTGATACTCATCGACCTGCTTTTCTGACTTGATTTAGGCTAAGATGTTATTTATAGGCATTAAGTGGAATAAGCTGGCAATTAATTGTTAAAATGTCAAACGTTGTGAAGCTGCTCATGGATGTGATTTAGCCAGCAGAAGCCATGCCAGCTCTCACTTTTTAATTGGACTGTTTTTCACAGGAAAGGAAAATTATGAATGGATTTAAGGCCATTTCCCCCATATAAACATAATATATTTAACACTGAATGGTATGTGTAACAGCTACTGTATCCATCTATCTGCATCCACCCTCTACGTCACGTCTAAATTTCGGACTATGCAACTAAAATATGTCCGTTATTAGCCACTGGCTAGTACATATTCGCTAGTGATTGAGCTGTAGCCTTGTCTTTCACTTGCCAGTGATTGAGCTTCAGTGTTGTCTTTCACTGTATGTTGTGTCTCATGAGCGCACGCGCTCTGAAGGAAATTGAACTTATTTGACTGTAGTGGGTACTGAGGTGTTGTGATTGCACACATCACCATCGCTTTAGTTGAGCTGTGATATGCCATAGTTACATTTACATTGCATTTAAAAAATTCGACTCTAATTTGGGAAAACTTTTCCATGGACTGTTTTCACAACATTCTCCAGTTGACAGCATAGCTACAGACTAGTGTTATGTACCTGTTGGACCTTTTATAAGAATGTAAAGGTGTTTCAAAGCTTGAGCGCTTGTAGATTTGAATTTGAGAACTTGTGCAATAAATAAACAAGCAAGTCAATACACAGCATGGAAGTAAATGTTTCCCTTTGGCTCTTTCCATGTATTGCATGTGCAAAGATTAGATCTACACACTCCATTTTCTTTCAATATCCTTTCTGTTATTTTCAGTTGTTGATCAAAAAAGTAAAAAAAATATATATACATTTTAATCTCACATTGCACGGGTGAGGTTAAAAACCAACGTGTAACTTCTCTCTTATTAATGTGTGCTGAGCCCATTCAACCATAAGCCCTTGCTAGCGGAAGCTCACGTAAACACTCTTAAAGAGACAGTACCAATTTAGTGCTTGTTATATAAATCAGTGTAAACTATATAAATCTTAAGAGTGCATATATACAAACTTGTAAAAAAAAATTATGTGTAATAAATGTGTAAATTATAAATATTACATATTTATTACAGATAATATGCAAGTTGTTTGGTACATTATGAAATATTTTTACTTGAACACTGTAAATATTAAATAATTTAACAAATATGCTCTTGCATATGAAGGGGCTTGGTAAAAAAGAAAATGGTATAGTGGTTTTGGTTTATTACTTAATTTATTATAATATAATTATTAAATAATTGTTAGGTGTGTAATTCTGTTTTCATTATTAGGTTCCAACCTTGTAAATATTTTGTTACACTTCTTACATACTATATTGCGTGAAGTAATACATAGTCCTCTTCCTGCTTTGCATAATATTTCAGTTTTCAGTTGCATTACACTTACATGTCATTAAAGGTCTGATGAGTAAAAACAAAAATGTACAAGCCAATAGCGATTCTTTCTCCAGCATGTCTGTGGATGGTTGCATTATATCCAATATCCATCTTTAGTGGTTTATTTATTTATAACATTTTAAATGTAAATGGTTTACTTGGCTTTTATTTTACTAAATGTATATTTATTTGTGGAGGGCTCTAAATTTGAAAGAATAAGAGACAAATAGTGCTTTTTTAAATCGGGCTACAGTGCAGCATTGTGTTCCTGCCACACGTAATGTTTAATGTGATAATGTAATTTGTTTTGACAACTTAACATCTACTATTCTACTCGGTGGTTTACTACCATGGTTCTCAACTGACAGGTTGCGGTTCTGTTTTGATATTGTCACTGACGGTAAAACAATGCAAAAATATTTAATGTCAACTTAGCATATATGCATTGTTAGAATAGCTAAATAAATAGACGGATCAACTTTTAAAAGGAGGAGAAAATGCTTCCCATAACTTTTGCGAAGTTGTCGAAGGTAATGCATCTAATCAAACTCATCTGTCACTTTGTATAAGCCAGTCAATTTAGGTGGATGCCAACATGGACAAAACTAAACGATAAAGAATTGTTGGTTTATTAAATAAATAATACATTTTGCTTTTGTACAATAAAACATTTTTGTTTGGTTGCCATAGGATGTCCAATGTAAAATCTGGGTCCTGAATCAACACCAGTTGAGAACCACGGGTCTACTATCCATCACCAAGTAAGGGGATGTACCACTGTTGACTTAACCCACCTAGTGGCCCGATGGTGCAGCTACAGGGCGGAGTGGAATGAATTCACCCCTTACAGACCTTTCAAAGGTCACGTCATTAATCGTGCTAAATAAACCCAGCACTGAATAAGGCTTTGATGACAACTGGTACAAATGGTACACAATACCTTGAGAGGAGGGGAGAGAGGTATACAACAATGGACATTTCTCTGAATGTAATACTTGCAGAAATATGGGAAGGTTTAGTGTGACTACCTAGAACAAAGAGCACATGAACGCTTTGTGTTGCGTATGTTAGCCCCCCCCTCTCAATCCCATTTTTTTTTTGCTTTTTGATTGTGATTTTCATTCCTTTTTTTTTCTTGCCCTGCATTTTTGCTCTGCGCCCATATTTGATGTGAACGTATTTGGCACTAAGTCACAAGAGGGAAAAGGAGGGAAAATCATGAAAAGTGGATCAAAAAAAGTAAATGAAAAATAATGTCATATTATGGAAAATATGAGAGGCTAATTTGTGCCGACTTTTTGCTAATTTTGTTCTTGCCACAGAAAGAAGTGCTGTCACCTGCTCTGCGCTACACTGGTGACAGTGCCAGTGATCCATGAAATAAGCTGCCGCCGGCTTTGTTCTGATAAGAATGAACAAATCTGCACAATGTACTGCTCTCCGAATCTCATTTTCATACTTGCATGCAGGCTAAAAGAAATAAGCTGTTTGCAAGGCTTGATTAATCAGACATTTGAGAGCTTTTTTTTTTTTTTTTTTTTTGTCTCTTTGATCTGCTCTGTCTCCTAGGTAACTTGGTTGACATTAATGTTGAGCCCCAGTAAAGACAATCGTGGATTATAGACTGGACTGATTACAAAATATTAAGACCTTTTAATGCTTTGAAAATAGTACTGTCTCAGCTCTGTGTGAAACTTAGGGGAGGGGGGGAGGTGTGTTAAGCAGGTGATGGGAGGCAAAATTTGGTTAAGGCTGGTTAGATTTGAAATTTTCCCCGCAGGATTGCAGGTTAATGTGGGTAATCCTTGTGTCATAAAGGCAGAGAAATCTCAAGATTTAAACCTTAAAAGAATCCATTTTGCATCCTCCAATTTTATTGTTTATTTCTGTGTCTCTACGTTATTTTTCTGTATGACACATAAGCCAGAACTTTTGTCAACATTTTAATAAAGCATCTGTTTACGATACCAGCATGCTATACTGTCATTGAATGCTTTAGCTCCAATTCTGTTTAAACGGGCCTCTCAAAAAAGGCCCCGGTGTGAATTATCTGCTTGCAGATCTGTGCTAAACATGAGCATGATCACCCATTATAACTTCCCTGCTCAGTGCTGTCTTTCTAGAAAACATGATTTATGCTCTTAAAACCTTGAAAAAAAATGGCAAGGATTGAAAAAAACTGTCATAGTGTGTTAGCTTCAGGTTATGCAGACGCCTTTACAAATCTTCCAAGTGCCTGTATAGATGAATGCCTCGAGGGCCCAGCCGAAAACCCGCTCTCTCAGCCTGCTAAAGGCCTTATCTTAAATCCAAGCAAAGTACCATTAATCTTTTTGAAAGACCTTTATGGCTTTTAATGTATCCCAAATTAGAACATTTTACACCCTTGGTTCCTGAAATATGGTGATAAAAAGCCTTTAGAGTTTAATTTCTCCTTCCTGCTCGCTCTGACCTGCCTAATCCCAGCATGCATTAGGAGATATTTTAGTTTCAGTCTTTCTAATAAAGTTTATCCCACTTAATTATAATTGAAATTTTTTTCTTCTTGCTCTCTCCAGGTTTTTTCAAGCCTACAAATGGTGGCACATTTCCTCATTACCAATTGGATTTTTTTTTTTGTTACCGCTGATTGTGTTCTCTCACTGTTCTAAAGAATTACCCTCCTATCCCATCCCAAAAAAACACAGAGAGAGAAAGAAAGAAAAGCAGGCAGTGGTTAAAAAAAGGGATTGTGAATGTTTTTCTTTTTTTCTGAGTGTTTATCAAAGTTTTTTCGTGGTCCAATAATAAACCTATCCCAAGAGTGATGGAAGAGGCCAGCACTCTCCTTTTGTTTCCTGAGCCCTATGTGCCACTCTGGCTGTTGGAATTAATCTGCGCCACACCACACACATTTCCCCTTACTGATACTGCCGACATGTGCCACTCGCTCTCCTCAATTCATTTTTCCACCCTAACGGCATGCACTGCAATTTTCAGAATTAAAGGTCCTCTGTAGATTAAGAGATTAGTATATGTGATAATAACATAATTATGCACATCCATGCTGAGTGGTGGAACAGAGGGTTTGGGTGTCCTACTATCTATGAACCATGAATCATTTTTTGTAACATATCTTAAACTCACATGCACACATATGCTTTAAGTGAATCGACGGTAGGATGCACCATACCTACAGTGATGAAGATCCAGAGGCAGCATCTTGAAGCACTGGCAGTGCTGGTAAGGTTTGCCAGGCAGACTGCTTTTCTTCAGCTAATGGAGCTCGTCTCTGTCTCCCCCTCAATAGCTGGCCATGAAAATTGCACAAGCCGCCGATAACCGTGACTTCGCCCGCACCAAACAGGAAGCAGAGGCTTCCCAGTCAGCCCAAAAGAGGAGGAAACAAATCGCTTGGGGGTTTGTTGCTTTTTGTATTCTTTCTCCTATCTTCTGATGCCGATTTCCTGCAGTTTCATTAAGTCACTCTGCATTTCACACTTTAAGTGTCCCCTCTTTCCTGGATGTGCTTCTATGCATTAACTCATATGTATTCACAAGAACTTTCTTATATGTAGGTATATGGATGCCTCTTATCTTGGAGGTCAATAAGTCCCATCAGAGGGCCTATGTATGGACACTGAATATTGTGAGGGCTCCTTGCCACAATTTATTTTTTTTAGATTCTGTGGATTATTGTTTCCATTGACTACAATTATATGCAATCGTATTCTTCCAAAATAATCTATATGTTCTCCTTTTGGGTGCTTTTTCTGTGAATTGCTTATTGTTAATCCTTCCTAAAATCCTTTCAAAATTCATTATTTTTATTTCTTTTGTCATTTTAGATTTGAAGCAAAGAAAAGGTGGGAAACCAAATGCAATATGGGATTCATGTGACATTCATTGCAGTGGAAATGTTTATAATGGTTTATAGAGGTAATCTATCCTTTCATTGTCTATGTTTAATGCATTACTTTTACATTAAAGTGTCCTGTTTTTTTGTCTTCAGCTGACATTAACATTTCTGTGTTGTGGTCATTTATTCAGTTTTGTGTTTATTTTTTGAAATAGCTAAATAAATTCCCTAAATACACCATTATTGTTAGATTGGTGTTTACGGTATTGTGTGTATTTTGGTTCTTTTTCTCATAATTAAATCTGGCACACACAACTGCACACAGCATTTACTTACTGTAAGTGGGTTAATCAAGAGCCTTTTTTTCTTCCACGGAGGTATGGAGCGAGGGAAGAGAAAGGAAAGATTAGGGGCCTAATGCAATGTGCAGGATAATATGCAATAGGATTTGCCTGGGCAAAATGAAATTTGTCGGCTGTAAGGAGGTTTGAGCAGTCATAAACGAGGAGTTTAGTCGGGTTCCAGTGTAGGATGACTCTGTGTGTGAAGAAGAAAGGACGAGATGATAAAAAGAAAGAGAACTGTGTGTATGACACTGGCCTCAACCCATGATGCATGGACTGTGCTCTTGATTGCACATTCTTATGAGCTGTCAGAAAAGAACCAATTGACTTACACTTTGAAAATATTAATTGTTAATTTCAATATATGCAGTGGCCCCAAAAAGCATGTGGTTACTTCTTGACACTTAAGCCACACTTAAAATGTATGAATGTCTTTGCATTTGATGACAAAATATCTAACCAAACTTTCTGCAAACAATTATTCTAAAGCCTTTTAGAATACATTTAACATTTCTTAGCTATTTTTGTAATTGCTTTTAACCAACTGGTCTCAATGTCCTTTTTAGTGAATGTATAAAGTCAGTTCCCCTCAAGCATCATAAGAGTAACCACAGGTGTAGTTTATCACATTAACTATAGACATGTTCTATTATGTTTGACCACCAGAAAGTGTCAAAAAAAACCTTTTTCTTCGGTAATTTGTAATAATTTTCATAATTTGAATTTGAACTTTTTGAAAATTGTGCTTGTATCTAAAATGAATGCCACTTGGTTTGATATTTTGTAATATAATTTAAAGACATTTATACATTTTAAAGTGTCCAATGTGTGTGTGTGTGTGTGTGTGTGTGTGTGTGTGTGTGTGTGTATATATATATATATACACACACACACACACACGTGCAATAAACACCTTCCTTCTCTAAGCATCCCTCCCACCTCCATGGCACTGGCTAATAACAGTGAGGTCATTAGCTGGAATATGTAGGCTCACTCCCTTGATTTATGCACTGTGAGCCTCGGGCAGAGACATCTGTAATTTTAGGGTTTTGACATACCCACCCTGACAGCCAACTGACAACTGTAGCACAAACTTGTCAGTGTTGCCTTAAGGCAAGGGGTGTGGTTTCAGCCCTGTCTGTTACCACGGAGACATCTCAGTGAAGGGAAATCACCTCTCTGTTGTAAATGTCATTTTTAATTATCAGTCAAATTGTGGCTGTTACATCACTAGTAAAGGATGTCTTAGAAGATCACAGACTGGTTTATTCCTATCACTGTTGTTCAACATGCTTAATAAACAGAATGAAGCCTTTTGTAATTGATCTTGTTAAAGTGGTTCTGGAGCATCTGGCCATTTTTTAATTAAAGAGGGAAGAAAAAACTAACAGTTAACATTTTAGTTCTGCAACATTTTTTATGATGACCTGGATGACTGAGAATCTTTGCAAAAAATGTAATTAACATTTCTGCAATAAAATAGTTGAAGTCAACATAAAATCAAAATTGGCACCATTTACTTTTTAAAAGGTGCTCTTAATAAGTTTTTATGCTTGTCGTCTTGGACTTATACTGTCATCTAGATTCATTTATGAAATTTTAAATTATACCAAGATAAGGAAAGTGAGTTTGATGTTGTTTTTTTTTTTTTTTATCAATTTCTTTGTTTCCAGGAATGTTGGTTATTCATGTTTTTGAGATGTTCATCAGTCATCACAGCTGATTTTCTGTAAAGGTGCTTTGGGAAAATATGCATTGGGTAAAGCACAAATAAAAACCATACAAATTAAAATGATTTGACTTGTTTGAATGTTTTTTTTTTTTTGGCAACAAAATCTCAATGTTCTCTCTTTTCACTGTCAAACAAACAAGTGATAGCCAGTGCTGAAGCATTTTACAAATCAGAAATTAGCATAATTAATTCTGATACAAGTAATGGCCAACATTGTCCAATCACTGTCAACCATGTTAAAATAAAATGATAGTGTACATTTATAAGTTCTAAGTACTGAAGAAGTACTTATTACCATTGTCCCATGTCTGCTAACCATTGGTTGAGTGGTCCAAACATCATCTGCAGCCTGAGACATCATTTGAAATTGGAGAATTTGTGTTATCAAAAAAAAAAAAAAGAGAAGAAAAACCCACAAAACTCAATATTTGTGTTATTTGCTTAATTTGTTTGATGCAATTTTGATGCATTACATTATTTAAAAGCTTTGTTAATACATTTAGCAGGCTTATGCATCATGAATATGAGACCAAACCTTGCATTCAAACAGATGGAGAGCTAAGTATATCTGGGGCCTATACAATTAAAATGCAAAGACAGAAACTAATAATCCAAGTGATATTTTTAATATATTTAAAGAAAAAGTGAAGAGACCAATAATATTGCATCTCCCACTGAAATGCTCATTCTTTGGAACAGCATTGATTTTGAGTTGGATACAGATGAAAATGTACTGGTATTAACAACAGTAATGTTATCTATAACATCTGTATACAAAGTAAAAAAGTTTTTTACCTAATTTATGTGTGACCTGAGTTGGAACTCCTATCATCAGGTTCTTATTGATTCAAATTCTGTCATCTCTTGCAATTTCTGAAGGCAAACAAAACCACTTATATCTACTTGCACTCAAAAAAATATTTTTGCCTATTGTTATTTTTTATTTTTAGGATTTAGCATATCGATTTCAACTTTAATAAATTTAGTGTGTTTTGTATTTGCCCTTATGAAAATTTGTATGTATTTATTTTGTTATAGTTTTAACAGTGGTAACCTGTTAACAGTTCTGCCTGAAGTAAAGTTAGTGTTACTATAGTAAATTCAAGTGTGGTGATGTAGAATTCTGTGCTGAATTCAAATAGTTTCCGTGTCTCGTGCCTTGATTCTCACTGATTCCCGCAAAGCTGCGAGTTTAAGAGCTCAAGACCGGTCTGCCCTGTCCATTGAGCCATATCCATCTACAGAGCCAAACAGGTGGATTAATGGAGGTTGTGCCTCTGCATGTCTATTTTACACTGCTAAACCAGATACTTCAGATGCGTTGCTAGACTTCAGAATCAGATGAACCGTGGTACAAATGCTTACCAACCCGTATAATAGAGAACTGGTATATTGCAAGTCTAGATAAACGTTTTTATGCAAAGAGGAACTTGACGATAGATTTGATTAATATGACTGGTAAATGCCCCCATTTGTAAACTAATGCCCCCTTTCTACTATATTGCTTTCAGCGCCCCCTGGCATCCTTTGAACACCCCTGTTTAGAACCCCTAAGCTATAGGATGCTCCCTTGCTCCCTATTTAGTGAATGACTTAACCTCCAGTGTGCTATCTGTCTGTACTGGTCTCAACAGTTCAAAATGCACCTTATTTTCATCCAAACTCCATATAAACCCTCTGCATGCAACATTTTTCAGCTTTTGGATGAACCCATTGATTCTCAATGTGAAATTGCATATTTCTAAGGATTTGTAAGGAAAATAGCGCTTAAGTACAAACTAGTGTACACTGTGTTTAGCAGTGTGCTGTTTCTCGACAAATCGCTAACATTTAAAAAATGCTACATAGGATGAAACCAGAGACTCTAATCTTTCGACTCAAACAGGTTTCAGTATAAAAAAAAATGTAATTAGGTTTCTTAACAGATGTAGTTTTGTTACTGTTTCTACCAAAGTCAAACTCTGCTGTGATCGATGCTGTGTTGTTTTGTCGCATTACTAAATGCGTGAAAGTTTAACACTTTACTGACACACCCCAGAGTGTCCTGAACTGAGATCAATCAGTTTAAATTAATTTAAATGATGCGTTGTGTACAGCAAAACCAAAATACAATGTCAACACGTGTGTGTGGATAAGGTTACTAAAATGTGAAAAATTAATGAATGCTCCTTCATTATACAGTATGTTCTTGGTCTTTCATCAGCATGCTTTATTCCAAAGAAACCAAAAATTGTCTTCATCAAAATGTAACAACTTGCTGGTCATGGGATTCTAACATTGCAGTCCCCATGTATGTAGAATAAAACAGCTTTTATATGGTTACCAATATGATAAGTCTTTCATTATAATGTGAGTGCTCATGATGTCCTACATATATTGCAAAATTGTCTTTAGAAGTGAAACTGAGTGTATCTTTTAAAGGGATATTTCACCCAAAAATGTAAATTCTTTTGTCATTCACTCACCCTCATGTTGGTCCAAACCTATATTACTCAGTTTCTTCCATAAAGCCTTAGTCACCATTCACTTTTATTGGATTTATTCCATTTTTATTTCATTTATTTTCAGTCATACATATTTGTAATGACATGAGGGTGAGCTTTCATCAAGTAGATGTTCTGTGCAACATTATGACATTAAGTCTTTATCATGATGAAACTTGCCTATAAATGGCACCTTCAACGCATGATTTGTGGATATTTCGCAATGTATATTAACATATTTGTTACACTCAGACATCTCAAAATGTGTTTAGAACATGTCCAAGATTGAACCACATCCCATCAGTTTACCCTTAGTCATGTCTTTCTGTCTTTATGGACTGTACATGTCACTGCTTATGAGGTGCTAATTACACTCATCTTGCAGAAACCTTCATGCTGAATGCCTCATCTGCTGAAAGACAGCAGCTCTATCCAGTCATTCCTTTTCCAGAGTTTGTCCGTACGTCACTGGCCTAAAAGTCACATGTCTTTACAATAGGAATAATGTTCTGCATATGCAAAAGGTAAAATATTTTTATTGTTGCACTGCACAACAGCCTGGAGAATGTTTCCAGCATACACAGGAATTGTGTAAAATTGTGTTGGAAGGTTTGCCAGAGGCATTCATAATTATTAGTTATAAAATCACAGTGTCAGTCAGTTTTTGCCTTTGAGTGGTAAGTGATAATTTAGGTTAAAGCAAATACAAATTACACTATTGAGTCACTCCTTCCTGCATACCGTTATGAAAGCACCCCTAAATATACTGAATAGATTTTTAGTGCAAAAACTCTTGCAACAGAATATTTTCACACCTAACACATGTCTTCTCATTACTCCTTTTTCCCCTTTGTCTACTTCTCTTATCGAGTATTTTCTTTGATTTGATTCATTTTAGTTTTGGATACATCTTTTCTTCACCAAAGTTGTCCTGCAATGCGACGACTGGAGTAGAATTTATTAAAATGGCAGGTAAATCCATCCTATGTTCTTGCGTTGCATTGCGGTCTTACTGTACAAAGCGATGGTGCTGAAAATATCGAAACATGGCAGTCCCAGTGAAAGACCGAGCCATGATTTGTGCAAGCAGAATCTGCTTCACACTCCTCAGCCTTTTGAAAATAACCTGTACATCATTTACAGTAATCCCATGTCCTCCAGGAGTCCTGGAGAGTATGTCAGCTGTCCGGAAGGAACATGCATCTGCAGAGAAGATGCCATTGCAGGCAACATACATAAACCATTTCACCATCAGGGAATGTTCAAGAGAGCGGATTTTAGAGAACACAACCATCTTTCTGCTTAGAGGGCTTGCTTGACGGCTCGGTTCCCTATCAATAGCATCTCAGTCTATTAATCTCTTTGAACATGGCACAATGCCTTGAGCTGTGTGTTTGTAGCATTTAAAGCAGGACAATCCGTTTTCGATGTCTTTGTGTAGCTTTGCCTTTTGCGCAGCATTTCTCTACTGCAGGCCAGGCTTGCACTCTGACCTGTGTTGATTTGTTGTGAAGTGCAAAAACTCGATGCACATGTTGAAACACTTAAGGGGGGGAAATGGTTATTGTTAGTAAAAGAATAACATAAAAAATCTGTAACATCCAATCCTATTAAATGCTTTAACGTGGCCACAATGCGTTGAAATTCAGGTTTTTCCCGTGAAGGGGACACATGGACATGGTAATTCCTCTTCAATAAGAACCTGCATCACTTGAGGAAAAAACTTGTAAACAGAAAGACTACAAGTGAAACCTGGAGGACAATATCACAAGATCATAGTATAGATTCCCAAGATAATACGTTCGACAGTGCGATTAACCTGACATTACAAAGAAACCTTACTAAACCTCTTTCATAAAACCAATCAATTTGGCTGAAGAATACAATTTTCACTTTGGAACATTAACATGTTTTGTTGTGTGTGCGTTTGTGACGTTGTGCTAACATTCATTTGACTGTGAGACAGGAAAAGAGGAGCTGTCTGCGAGGATGTTGACATTTTCCTCAGCTGATTTAACGACCTGCTTAATTCCGGCATATCCACGGCCCTCGCAGATGTTTTGCAGTAATAATTAGTGTAATCATCGCTCTTGAGAGAGGCCAGCAGGTCACTCGGCTGGCCTTGTTTGTCAAGATGCTCAGAATAATAACACAAAAGACGTGTCATTTATTCTGTTGCAACATTCATTAAATAATTATATGTGTCAAGACAAAAGATTCTTAATCAGTCAGGAGAAGAAAAAATAGACTCATTACAGAACCAAACGAGGTCAAAAATACATTGGTTTGATTAAAAAAAAATAATAGCATAAATGCAATTTCAGAATAATTAAAACTAAGCTATACTTTGGATATGGCAACATTTGATCCCATAAATTGTATTTTACTTTGAAAGCACTTTTAAATGCATTTATGATCATCTAAAAATAACTCTTTAAACAAAATGGAAATGAACTTCCAATTAAAAATGTGGTATCTTTAAATGAAATAAATGGTCCCTAGAACAAATATGCTGAATGCACAGACATAATGTGCTCTCATCATTAAAAAAATTAAATAATAATGGCATATTGCATGCTATCTGAATTAATTTTTAATTAAAATTCATGAATATTACATATTCTTTTTATTGAAATGTGTCAATGCACACAAATGTAATATACAATTATCTGTAAAACTTGAGCAAAAATTCTCCATTTAAGTCTCTTTTCAAATAGAAGCTGACCTGAATTTGAAACAAATAAGACAGAATTTTCCATCTAACGTATTGAAAAGTAATTGAACTATGTGTCTTTTCATAGCCATTTTACAGAGTTTAAAATGAATCAGCCCTGTGTACAAGAACATGCTCTGTTGAGTTACTATGTATGTGAGAATGGGCATAACCAGCAGGCCAGCCTCAGCAGTTCCCTTGGCTGTGTAAACACACCTGCAGTGAATGATTCACCTTCACCCTCAGGGCTCTGACACCACTGACCGAAAGAGAGAAATGCCCCTGTCTTACAAATGGACACTAAGCACTCGCAAAAGCCTTCAGGGTATCTGCCCAAATCATCTTAAGTGAAATAATTACCATTAGCTTGATTTGTCTTTGTAGCCAGTACGGTAAAGTCAACGCTGCTGTGAGAGCTGAATCAAACCTTTCTCTTTTTTCATGGGGATTCAGTATCTACTTGCTAAACAAAAAGTATTACTTTCTCCAGCTTGTAATTACAAAGGTTAGCTTGATTAGAAATAACCCATTAATGGGCCCCGTTGTCATAGCAACTCTAAACATTCTTTTGGCTGGACCTCTTGAGGACCTCATCCTGAAATCGCCTTTGATGATGAGAAAGATGCCATCAAACTGGTTAAAAGAAATTGAAGTAAAAAAAAAACTAATTTTTAGCAGTAAAGAACATGGGAAAACATGCAGACGGTCTGGTGTAACATAGCAAGTTCTAACAAACCTCTGAAATGAACACTTTGGCAGCAAGTGAAACAATTTGGAGTGCATGTATTATAATCAGTTCGGTCATTACATTTGTTGGAGTAGCAGTAAATCTGTGTAGCCACTCTCCTCAGAGTTATGGCTGTGTCAGTGTTTTCATGTCGAGGGCTGAGCTTACTTTCAGCGCAGACCTGATGAGTGCTGAACCAATTTGTCTCCGAACCCTCAGGAACTTTGCACAACTCTCTAAAGTAATTCCCTCACTTCTGGCAGCCTAAAACCTTGTCCCAGCACAAACAATAGTAATGCTTTGTACAAGCCATTCTAAAACCTCTGCCAAGCATAATTTATCATTTGAATGACAATAGGCCACTTAACACAGCTTAAATTATTTCTTTGCACTATCAGCTACTTGCCTGGCTATGTGTTGTAACTGCACACTATCATTAACTGCAAAGTTTATGAGGTAGTCCCTTATCAAAGGCTCCGCACCACAGGAACTATGCTGAACTTTGTTTTTTCTCTAAAGTTGAAATTAAATGACTCAAATCATATATTTCATGGTTTGAATTAGGTGATCCTGGGGGGATGAGCATTCATTTAGTTGTTTTGAATATTTGCAATAATTTGTACAACTGAGTCTGCTTAATTTACGTGCCACAGTCATCATTTTAGATAAAAAGTTTAGCAGGTGTTTGTTCCCTGTAAAAAATGGTAACATGCAGAAGGATGTATTTCTACTTAATCTAACACTTAAAATGTTTTATTTTTGGTGTAACTTAATGTAGCCATGTAGGTTTAGTTTAGTTTGTTTAGTCTTTTTGACTTGAATAAAACCAGTACATTTATCTGTTACCATATGAAACATGTTACTGATTGTTAAATCAGCGGGTTGGCCCCCAATCGCAGGGCTGGCGGTTCGAGTCCCGGCCCACATGCCAAAGTGTCCTTGGGAAAGACACTGAACCCCAAGTTGCTCCCAATGTCAGGCTAGTGCCTTGCGTGGTAGCTCTGCCGTCATTGGTGTGTGAATGAGTCACAGTGTAAAGCGCTTTGAATACCGTTAAGGTTAAAAAGGCAATATATAAGTGCAGACCATTTACCATTTAAAGGACTAGTTCACCCAAAAATTGTAATTCTCAATAAGTCAATGGGGTCCAAAATTTCAAGCTCAAAAATTTAAATGTTTAGACATTCCTGTGCACATGTGTCAAGCTAGAGGAAGTGTGAATGAGCTTCTTTTGTAAGTTTGCCAAAGATGTCAAAATTAAAAGTGAAAAAGGAGTTTTCACATTTTGCTCTGTTTCTCACCTAAAACCGATCATATTGCTTTTGAAGACATGGATTAAAACACTCGAGTCGTATGGTCTACATTTATGCTGCTTTTATTTCCTTTTTGGAGCTTGAAATTTTGGACCCCATTGACTTGCATTGAATAGATATGTTCATATCATACTGTATATCCTTCAAAATGTCATTGTTTGTGTTCCTCAGAAGTAAGAATGTAATACAAAGTCATACAAATGCAGACAATTCACTTATTCTCAAAACAATACCTAAACAGGAAAAGCTGTAAACCATATTTACTGTCTGTGTAGCTTAAAAGTATCAGCAGGCATTTTGACACATTTTGGCTTTGTGTTTTTGAAGGGAAAATTCACCCTAAAAATGAAACATTGTCGTAATTGTTTCACACTTATGTTGTTTTAAACCCTTATGACTTTCTTTCATTGAACATGAAAGTGAAAGATAAAAGTTAATGGATACTGAGACTAACATACTGTCTAACATCTCCTTTTGTGTTTCATGGAATAAAGAAGCTAAAATGGGCTTGGACCAACATGAGGGAGAGTAAATTATTACTCTATACTTTTCATTTTTGGGAGAACTGTTCCTTTTAAATAGTGTCTTCGTATTC
Organism: Xyrauchen texanus; assembly: GCF_025860055.1. Lineage (NCBI taxonomy): Eukaryota > Metazoa > Chordata > Actinopteri > Cypriniformes > Catostomidae > Xyrauchen > Xyrauchen texanus. The sequence goes on from NC_068295.1 coordinate 26,414,648, forward strand.
CCAGCTTATGACTTTTTGTAGTCATAATGGATGCTTGGACCTATTTCACAAGCTTAGCTATAAATGGTATCATGCATGCCTGCATTAATCCTTTTTTGACTGAGATGAAAAAGTGGACTAAATGAAGTTCTTGCTTCTCTAAACTAAGCTTGTACACAAACAAACTAGGAGGCTGAATGCTAAATATCTGACGTCATGAGGCTTAACTGCATTAGGTCTCTGTTATGTATGCATGAACCACTACCAGCGCTCGGTCCTGCAATTCTTTAGGAAAAGCCCAGATTTAATTAGTGCATAAATCCCCTGAAAAATTCATGAATTTGCCTGGCCCCCTCTGGGCAGTGGTGTGAGGCTTGCAGGTCATCCCAATAAAGAAGGGTCACACATACACATACATGCAAACACTCACACACACATATTCAAAGAAAGAAAGAGAAAAGAAACAACTGTTTATGTAAATAGGTGCTGTGTTTACTTAATGGAAGAATGGCAAGGCCCTGGTCTCCCTATTCAGCTTAGCGAGTCCCAGCCAAAGGGGACCTCTCACCAGCAACTCCAGCCTTATTAAACTGATTACCAACTCCAACTAATTAATCAGAGACGAGGAGGGAGCAGTGTGTGTTGCTCCCAGACTCCCGCTTTCTTTCTCTCTCTCTCTCTCTCTACCAGTCCAAACCCGCCTCCACGTTTCTCAGCTCCCCTTTTTCTGTCTTCTCTTTCCTCCGCTTTGATTGAAGTAGGGGAACGGTTATTTTTCATGCGTCATCAGAACTGGCGGTTTGGGAGGACGAGTAGTAATTACCTTATACAAACAAGGCAGAGATTGCCTGTGAAGCCACCTCTTTATTTTAGCTGGTGATGAGAGAAATGGGTGGAGGGAGGAGGAAAGGAAAAGGGCCGCATGATGACTTCAAAACAGAAGTACAAGTGTGCATCTTAAAGAGGATGGTGATTATTTTATTTGAAAACACGATTCCTTAAAACGTCAAACGACCTGTGACTCAGGATGAAGTAGAGAGTGTGTTTACTTGTATACCAATACACTAATAACTATCAAAAATGTGCTTCTTAAAAAAGAAAAAAACAAGTGCAAGAAAACTGCATTTACATAAGATCTGAAATCACTGGAGTCAAAACATAAACAGCCATGCGCACAACACTTGCGCACATTGGATAAGATCGTAAAATGCTGGGTAAATGTGTAAACATGCAGCACGAAATCAAGGTAATAGACAAAAATCTACGTGTATCAACTGCTTTTTGCTTAAACCCCAAATGACCATACCCCAATAAAGGAACACTGTTTAGGGTGCTGACTTGATCTGACATTGTCGGCTTATTAAGTATAATCGGTGTAAGATCGTACATGTCAAACATGTAAAAAATGTTCATTGGCCATGTAAATCCTAGCACGGCCAACACCACTTTTTGTAAATTGTGACATACATTCACATTGGCAACAAACACAATAGCATGCTCTTCCCAGACCAGCAATATTCCCTCAGTTCCAACTTCCAAGCCATGCAAAAAGGGTGAGATCCTATTGTGAGTGTTTTCTCAACATGTTTCTCAGGAGACTAGACTAACACAGTCTTTTCTTCGAACAGCCAATCTTTTAAAATGCCAAGTGTAACTGGGTGCCCTACTGTTCCTAATTAAAGCTTGATTAAAGAGCAAAATTAAGGATTCCACAAAAGATGTATTTTCTCTCTTTCTGTCTCTCTCTCTTTCTATCTTCAAGTAGTTCAGATTAATCCCCATTGGATGTGGTTGAACCATTTATGCATTCCTCTTCTTCTGTTTATCAAATAAACCCAAGTAATTAGAGACTTAAGATAAGTAGGCTAAATGGATGCCCACCCTGTGTCATCCAAGGCGCTCTGTCCTGATAGGAACTCCAGTGTGTTTGGTTAATATCTGCTGTTATCCTTGTTGGAGAATAATGCCTTTGTGTCTGGCATCTTTTATTATGCTCACTGGGGCTTCTTTGACCTTAACAGACGCTTGCGTTTTTTTCTGGGATACTCTGATTACACGAACCTCTGTTCTCGATAATAATGCACTATGTGCACAGAATATATCTCACAGAATCACGTTACTATACCTACACTTTTGCAAAAGGAATTTTAAGTGGCTCATTGTACGTATTGTGGCAGTTTTCTGGTGAAATGAACACTAAAGGCACTACAACAACAACAACTTTTGGACTACCTCAAGTACAATGGCAGATTATCAGTTCATAAACACTTACTTTTCGTCCAGTTCATCACATGATGCCATCTTATGACCTCAAATAACTTTTACTGTAGTGCATAAATTGTAAGATGATACATTTTAACTTGTGCATTACATTACCTACTACATTTACAGGCTTTGTTTAAGTACAATCAAATTGCATGGTAGCTTAACTGATTGAGCGATGCAATGGAGAGGACTGGGGTACAAGTCCTGAAGTCAACACGTGAACTGAAAGTGTCATAAAAGTGCCACATAATGAAATGCTTGCTTCAGCAATTGCGTTTTTCATCTCACCTTTCTCATATGACACTATCGTTTAGGTTTAAGGGTTAGATGATGCTGGCCATTCCTTTGAATCAGAATTATTTATGCAAATTTTTGATGTAATATCTCAAAAACATGAATAAACAACACTACTGGAAACATTATAAACAATTTGATGAAAAAATAAAATCTTAACTACTATAGCTTGGTATTGTTTAAAATATCACAACTTAGTCACGCTGTCCACATATGTGGACATCAGTTTTTAGGAAAACTATTTGCTCTAGATTTTTTGTTTTGTTTATTAATTAGGTACAACTAGTTACTAATCAAAAAGACAATGGAAAATGCATACAGCAGTCATGCTCTGGTCTCAGGAGGTTCTGTCAGGGGGGAAATTTAACTCACTTTTAGTGCAGTACAGTGAATATTTTAATTCTGAACTGCCGAGATACAGTACATGTATGGAGCCACATTATATAATTTTCCAAAAATTTTGTTTCCGAAAAAAAGACACTTTCATTTAGATTTATGAATGATTATTGAATGTATGAATGCAGAAATAAGAAATTTAAAAGAAAGAAAAGAAAGAACTTCTTCAGTGTACAAGTGGATGAAAACAGTTTTTAATAGACATTATTTTGAATATTTGGAAAAGAAATAGGTCAGGTGTCCTCCAACCAGATCAAGCTAGTTTCTCTGTGAAGATCACAAGGCCAGACATTTTTGTTCAAAACCTAATTGTGATTTTATTTTCCAAACAGCATCAGCTTCCAACTGAATACTATTACGACTGATAAAGTGGAAAACCCCTTGAAAACATCTAAGAGTAAGAGTACCTGAGTTGGGCCTGTTGGCAATCCTTATGCCTAACACAAAGAGGATTAGTCACCCCTACTTTAGTCAGCCATAGAAAGTGAAACCAAATGGAAAACAACAAGAACCAGAGCTTTTCTGAAGACATGGTCTGTCTTTTCTTTCTTCTAAAATGTCATCTATGCTATAATTACATCCAAATCATTCCTCCAGATTACTTACACTTCAGTTGATTTCAATACACTTTGATATTCAAAATGTTCTGAAATAAGGAAAAAAAAAACAATTTGTAAACCTCTATCCACACGTTAATCTATCAGATTGTTTTAGAAAACAGAAATTATTTTCTGTCCATCTGAGCCACTTTTAGAAGAATTCAATTGTGTTTAATTGATTGTCTAATGAGCTTTTTTTTTTTCGTAGGAAAGGAGGATGATAAATCAGATCATTGCATTGTCTTTGTTTATGTAGGAACTCAAAAACGGCTCACTGTTGCTGGATTTGGCTTATCCTCCAAGGATATCTGCTGCATTCCTATTCATTTACAGTAAGGCAAGGTGGATACAATATCTCGTCTAGAGATACCGGAAATAAAATGCTTGGATAAGGATGACAGATGTATGTCTGAGATTAAGATTCCTCATTTGACAAGAATTAAATGCACTTCTTTTCATTTGCACATCTCCTTTTTCTAAATGCAATGTCCAATCATCCAAAACCAATCAAATCATTTCTCGATAAAAACCTTGAATTTAATAGCCTCCTTATGTTGAGTAAACAGAGAAAGAAACAGAATTAAGTAGGTCAAAATATGATTATGCACTGATAAAACGTGTTAAGCTCTCTTATATTTCAACAACCCTTTGTATAAATTATGCTAATTCTGTTAGCTATTCTCAATTGATTGGCCTCTAATCTACCATACTTGTAGAAATGATTATTGCACTGAAATTAAATACGTTTGTATTCAAATCTAGCATGTATCTGTAATGCTCAATTGCATTTGTATATGGCTTACTGTATACTAAGCATTCTTGTTGATTACAGCAGCACATAATATATAGTGTGGTTACTTCAGTCACAAGCCTCATTACAGTTTTCCATATTATTGGTATTTAATAGTATTCTCTGCACAATTCTCTTTCTCTGATGTAGCTTCTCAAATCATCTCTTTGATAATTAGATCAAGAATTGCTGTGTTAATTAGCTTTCAGAAGTTTGCTGTTTCCTCTAACCATGGTAGCTATTTCAAAACGCCATTTTGATTCTCTTCCTCCCTTACTCACTCTTTCTCTTTCTCCATGTTTTGCATTATAAAACGGCTGTGGAAAGAATGGCAAACACTGTTAATATCTTGCTCATTGACAATACATCACGAAAGGGCTAAGATAGGAATCAGCTTCGATAGAATAAACACTCCCAATTCAGCAATTGTCCATTACCTCTAAATGTGACCGATAACAAGGCTCATTACTTTAACTGGAAAAGTAAGTGGGGACACATTAATTAAAATTAATAATTGGCCTCCAATATAAATTAAATTGAATTTTTTTAATTGTTCATCCATATTCTGGATGCAGCTTACAAAAGGGGGTTTCTTCGCAGGAAAGTGACGTTTTCCCCCTATCCTAGCAATAGGTTTAGTCATGGATAGTTCTTTTAATTTGTTTACCACCTTCTGTCTTTTTCCCAGAAAACTGATCAAGAAGACGTTTAATTGTTTTAAGAAAAGGAATCACATCCTTGCATCCCTTTTTTTGTTGCCTGTAAGGAACATGGACTATCTCACAATTTGTTAGTTGTAAGACCTTGTAAGGAGAAAATCAGGTCAAATATAATGAAGGGCTCGTTAAAGGCCCCCCCAGATCTCCCTCCTGACGACACTTATTTTGATTAGCTCTCAGAAAAGCTCGGCTCTCTGAGTAACTCAGTCCCAACTCTAATCCATCCTGAGTTAAAGCCAGAATGGCAAAGTTAATGAGCAACATTTAAAGACTTCAAAACACTGATGAGCCTCTGTAAATTAAACTGTAACATTGCGCTTATAGAAGCAGCATCACAACCTATTATCATTATAAGTTAGAACTCTTTAAAAAATCAATGCAGTATCAGGGCAATTCTTATTATGCAGTACATTTCCATGCCCCCATAATACTGTACTTGTCTTATATTTAATATTTGGGAACACTACAATTAGGTTCCATTTGTTAACATTAGTTTATGCATTAGGTATCATGAACAAACAATTTTTTTGTTTTTTGTTTTTTTGTTTGTCCAATTGTTCATTGTTAGTTCATGTTAATTCATAGTGCATTAACTAATGTTAACTAATGCAACATTTGATTTAAACAAATGACTAGTATATGTTGAAATTAACTAAGATTAATAAATGCTGTAAAAGTATTGTCCATTGTTAGTACATGTTAACAAATGGAAACTTATTGTAAAGTGTTACCGGAAATTGTTGGGTGGAAAACAACAGCATAAATGTGAGCAATGGACTATGAATTCTGTGGTGTTTTGTGGTATTAGATGGTTTGTCTCACTTTAAAATACTTTTTTTAAGATAAAATTACCAAATGAGACCAATATGAACTTCAAGTTGACACCCTCATGTAAGCTACTGAGCAATGGTTAACTTTAGGTTTTCATTTCAATCCTGTTTGGCATCCTGTTAATTTTCTTGCCATTTGTGTAAATGATTAAGTTATAGCCTAATACAGTGTTTCTCCATCCTTTCCTGGAGCACCACTGCACTACACTACACCTTTATGTAATGGCACATTACGGTTCAACTCGACTCTGCTCACTTAACTTTTCTAAGCTTGCTTTTCCACTGCAGTTTAGTGCAGCGTCAACATGGGTGGGATTATAGGCTGATCATTATAGTTGTGCCGCCTCTACTGCCATGACATCATCTTAACCGCTAGCTGTTAGCTACTAGCTCCTTGAGCTGCATAAAGCAGTTATTGCATGGTGGATTTGCATGATGGATTTTACACAAGTGTAAGAGTTAAATTGGCCTGGTTGTTTTAGAAGCAAGCTTTCCAGTAGCTGGTCAACTAAATAAAGTGAAACTTTCAAGCAGAATATAGTGTTAATGTAACAAAACGTACCATCCTCCATCATGGACTCCAATAATGCAGAGTCCAGGGCACTCTCCCTCCCATTGCTCGCCGGACTATTGCAATAGATAGCATCCATTTGCTCGAACCACTTCCACTCTCTTCTGTTTGAATCACTCCGGCTGTTTTGGTCCTTGCTGGTTCTGTAGTCACTTTAAACATTTTTTTTAATTTTCCCTACACTGCTGGCAGGTCCTGTGGTTGTGATGCAAATCCAGTGATGCTGGTAGTGACGATTCTCTCTGACCAATCAGTGATCTGCAGGATTTTGACGTCACATTTAGTATCGGCTCGGCTCGCTTGGAACCTCGACCGAGATGGTACTAAAAAAAGTACCAGGTAATATCCACAATGGAAAACACCCAAAAAGAGAGCAGAGTCGAATCGAGCTATACCGTGCAGTGGAAAACCCCATAACACACCTGATTCTACTGATTAACTAATTCGTAGAGTGCTACATAATCTTAATTGTGTCAAATAAGTGTATTGTTAGAGGTACTTTTTAAGTTTTATAGAAATACATCCTAATATTACAATACATGTAACATGCATAGTCATTTTTAGAAAGTTACAAAGCTCAAATAGTATTTTTTACCTTCAGAATTTTAAACTAACATGCATACGAACTAACTCATTAATCTGGGTGACATGCATCTTGTTGTGAAAATCTGGATGTCATTACAGTGACTGCATGTGAAAGGTGCATTTCTGGAAACATGCCTGAGTGTGTGTGACAGGCAGAAGCTCCAGAGAGACAGACAGAGCTGGAGCGACAGGCTCAGGCATGCCCCTCATCATCTGGTAGGAGATGCAGACAGTGCGCTTTTTAAAAATGGATAGTAATTTATTTAACTCTTTCCTCCCCACAGGCTGCTCTTCACAGACCGAGTTAAGTGAGGGTGAGAGCTGAAGGAAAGGACATACTGTTGTTGTTTGCTCTTGTTGCCAAGGCTTGGACAGTTTGAAAGTTGCTATGTGGACTTTAAACAGTGCAGATTATGACTATGAGTCCCAGGTGATATTGAGAGACACAAACCTCCTGGGGGAGATTGGAAAAGATGCGTTAACAGAGCTTTAGCAGTCGGTGCGTGTCTGTCAAAGTACTACGGAGGAAAAACAAAAACAGCTGTCGTGGTAGTTTAACGCTGTCTGCACAAAAAAAGTTTTCAGCAAAGCGAAAGATTAAAACCTTGAACGTCAAACATATTTAGAAATGTTACCCTGTGGCTAAAATGTAATAGATTTACTATACAGTATATGACATTAGTGTCAATTTCAATGTTCTTGCATGTAGGTATTTGTATGAAATTATATTATTTATAATTTAAATATTTATTCTATAATAATTGTATATATACTCTCTCTCTCTCTCTCTCTCTCTCTCTCTCTCTCTCTCTCTCTCTCTCTCTCTATATATATATATATATATATTAATTCTGAAATTACAAAGGAAAACACCCAATAATGCATGCAGGGCAGAATTAGGACGATTCCCATTGATCATTAACATACAAAAAAGATCTCTACAGTTTTGGATGCATTTAAAATCAAGTGCCACAGAGTCGCTTCATTATAAAGCATTACAAACCCAAGAACTGATTCCTGAAAAAAGTCCCGTCAGTCAGCTGGTTCTCAGACTCACTAACCCGGTTAACAGTACTAACAGTAACCAGCACTGCTTTACAACCAAACATCAGAATAAATCAGATCATCAAACAATCTCAAATCACCTATCTGGAACATTGGAATCAAGAAACTAAAACACAAAGCAAATTACAATTCTATCGGACTCTAAAATCAAAGTATGAATTGGAAGAGTATCTCCTGACTGTCAGAGATACAAAGCAGAGACAGATCCTGAGCAAGTACAGGCTCAGTGAGCACAGTCTCGCCATCGAGAGAGGCAGACACAGAAAAACATGGTTACCCAGAGAAGAAAGGGTGTGTGCTCACTGTACGACAGGTGAGGTTGAGACAGAGGTGCACTTTCTCCTTCACTGCCCGAAATTTCAAAATACAAGGGACATTTATATGGATAAATTAACACACAGCATAAACAAATTTATAACCATGACAGAACAAGAACAAATGAACATAATACTTGGAGAGGGACACACAGCAGCACTGGCTGCAAGATACGTTTTAACGTGTCACAGCCTGAGAGACAGTGGGTGAATCTGTGTTATGTGTTTTACCCCCGTGTGTCACCCCAATGTTCACCACAGTGACCCTCAGTTTATGTGTGTATATTAATTTATGTGTAAGCATATGTCAGTTCTCTTCAGTTATATAAACACTGTGGTCTTCAGCAGTTCTGAACCTGTTTTGTATTTATTTTTTATATTTGTTAAACTAAATGTAATTATAGATTAAGATGTAGTTCTGCTTTGGCAATATTGTATTGTTTACATTCATGCCAGTAAAGCCCCATTGAATTGAATTGAGAGAGAGAGATAGTAGGTATTGTAGATACAGAGTAATATACTATTATATGACAGGAACTTGTTGCATGTATCAGATACATAGAGGCTATTGACCAGTGGTTACATAGGTTCATGGCATAGGTCCTATACATAGGTCCCAGCCATAGTCAGTGGGTATTCCCAGTCGAGCAGAGATAATTGGTCCAGACACGCTCAGCACAAGTCTGGACTTGAGATGCATGAATGTGCATATATGACTACCTCATTGGCTCTGTGGGTGGGCAAGAGGTGGTTAGACCTTCTGGGGGATCTCATGTCATGTGATTTGACATTTTCTATAGTGAAAAGAAAGTGTATCACAGAGATGAACTTTACAGGCACAGGTCAGTTTTCTATGAGCCAATGGGATGATGAGTTCCCATGATGGTATAGCTGTTTTGACCATACTGTCAGTTTCAGTGTGGCCCTGGAGACTGAGGTCTGTTGTGAGAAGGTATAAAGTATTCTCTGTGGTGAGGTACTCACTCTCTGGGTTCATAATTGCATTTGGAGTCAGTAAGTGAACCCAGTAGAGTGAGTTGCAGTTGAATGTGGTTTAGGTTTGTATTTGTTGACAAGCTTACACAAATCTGTCTATTAGAGGTGCACCATTGTATTTACCAACAAAATCTCTCAACCAATTAAAATGAAAACAGAGCCAATGATAAAAATATCGGAATATTGGTCATAACAAAAACAAATAGTTTATTAATAATTATTTGTACATTTATTGTGTTGTATTGTTTCTACGATGTATATAATGTTTCACGGTGCATAGTGTCTACATACTGTATGTTGTGTAGCTTTATTAATGCTTATAATATTATCAAAAAATACCTACCCAAATAAACGAAATGTGCTAAATGTAAAGCATGTCTTTCAAAGAATAGCAAAGCACACCAAAGACATACAATAGCTCAAGTGACTCCAATAATAATGGAAGTGTTTGCATTTACATACATGCAACCTCTTCCTCTGTCCTCCCCATCTTTCTGGAAAAAGTAATATAATAAATAAATAAAAAACACTGAAGGAAAAACTGTAAAGTTAGATTTTTAATTTCATACACAGTTAATACTAATAGTTATCTCAAATAAAAAATAGTTGACTCAACTTAAGCTTAATTTGTACCATTCATACTACTTTTAAATAAGTTACCATTATTCTCTAAACTCTAAAGTTGTCATTAATAAAAACAATCAAGTGTTCATAATTAAACAGTACTTGAACTTTGGAATTCGAATTCAAATATATAGGCTCTTTAAACTTTGGCTTTGAGTACTACTAACTCAAAATTATCAAGTACAAAATTGCGGCTATGTGGGATCCCCATAAGCCCTTATGTATGGTTGGTCAAGACAAAGTAAACTATGTTAAATATGTAATTAAAAATTAATATAGTTTTAATTCCTATGACTATTGTTGTTATTTTGTTGTAGCTGGTTGATTGTTGTGATTTGTGTGAAGACACCATTAGGGTGATTAGTGTTACCTCTGGTGAACTTGGAACCTGTTACATTTAAGTAATTCTTCTCTATTCAATTGTACTTTACAAAAGTGCAGATTTATGTGCACTAAGAAGTACTGAGAAGAAATCCAATGTGCCATATGGCTAACCTTGAGTCCAGTCATAATCTCCCTTATACTGTTTTAGATGTGTTATAACTCAATTTAAATAAGCAAATAAAAACAACAATACTTTATTTACAGATGAGTTAAGTTTACTTGTAACTAGAAAGCTGTACTTAAATAATTAAGTTCACTTGACTTTAGCCAAATAAGTATGTTTACTTAGATAAAGCATTCCGATAAGGTCAACATATGTGATTTTTACAGTGTGTTAGAGTCAAGTAATCAGGGTAGGCAAATGTCTGTCTGTCTGTCTATCTATCTATCTAATAGATATATTAACACTTCTGTTGAGTACACTGAAAACAGCATACATCTCTTGTTTACTGTGACAAGAAGGATCTCTCAGGGACTTACTAAGAGTTATACCTGTTAAGAACAAATCTGCTTCACCCTTCTAATTACACACCATCTAGTCAAGACACTGTGCTCCAAAACCATGCACTAAAACAGCAGTTTGACTGACATAATTGATGTGGGAATTTCATGATTATTGCTCTCTCTCTCTCTCTCTCTCTCTCTCTCTCTCTCTCTCTCTCTCTCTCTCTCTCTCTCTCTCTCTCTCCCTCTCTCGCTCCATGTATATCCCTTTTTCTCTGTTTTTCTAATGAGATATTTAACAATTTGTCATAGACACCACAATCAAACCCTCTACCATGGGAATTTCTATTAAAGGGGGTTGAGGGGAGAATCAGTGAACAAATAAAAGACTTTCTCAGGGGAAATCAAGGAAACATGCAGATACATGTTGAAACTCAAGAGAGGCTTCTCATTGAGACTTGAGAGGGATCTGCCTAATGCTGATGTGATGGAACCACAGATGCCACACAACAAGAAGAGAGAAAAAAAACAGGGGCCCAAGACCCGCAAGAAATAATGAAGCAATTAGAGAGACAGTTATGACCTGTGATGCTGATTGGCACGCTCACACTCCATCTGTGTTTTCCTGATGCTAAAGATGCCTTAATGTTGCTAAGTTAACCTCTAACAAGGCCAGTAATTATTAGGGGTGCCCAAACTTAGCAAAGTGACACACACACAGATACACATCCTCATCTGTGTTCTATACACACACACAGTCACAGAAGGTTTGCATTAGGAAGAAGAGTTCATCCCATAGAGCAGGATTGCGTCATGTATTATTGAAGCTCTCTCTTGTATAAACACAACTCCAATAAATTGGGGTCTCCAGTTTTCCGATTCATTAAGGTTAATGCAGTTTTAATTAGTACTTGATTTGAAACCTATTAGATGTAATTTATAAGTCCTCTTTTGGACCTGCAAACGTTGCTGCATGGGATTACTAAGATAAAAGGGCGAGTTGAATTCGTCACTGTCTGGTACAGGCATGGACTTTCAGATTCCTCTCTATCAGTTCTAACTACCTGTTTATTTGCACAAGTGATTTAAATCATATTAAAGCCAACTAATGAATGGTGGCTTTCTCTTCGGCTATTGCATCACCAGTCTTGCCAGCTTGGAGTTTCTTTCTGTCAGATTAAAATGATCCATAATCAAGTCTGAAGGAAAAGAGTGTTCCTGCACTGATGTTTCTCTGAGATTTCCTGATGCAACTCTCTCTCCCTCAGTCTCTCATGGGTGAGTCTCTTTTTAATAGCTGGTTTTATAAAGGGTCAGTTATTACAGAGAAGAGAGAGAGGATATGGCCTTGGAATTAATGGAGCTGCTGAGCTTTTCAATTGCACTCATGATATATGTGTGGCCTTTTGCCTTAGTGGGAGAGAGATAAGGCATTAACATCGCCTTCAAATAACCTGTCTGTCACGTTACACTTTGTGTATTATGTAGTTATTAGTGATCCGCTCAATGAGTGTTATTTTGAAGGACAATACCATTCAAGACTACTCTTTTAAATCTTCCAGTGAGCCATTTAACTAATAATTCAACATCAAAATAAATGCTTTTTAAACTATTTCATTAAATGTATAAATATGTGTGATATAGCGATCATATATTTCATTAGATTAGGTATGTCAGTTTTTAATAGCATTTCATCTATGATGAACTTAAAAGGGGTCATGATTTACCAGACACTTTATCTTTTTTTACATGTCTGATTTCTAGGGTATTCTCGCACACATCTCTCTGTTTAGCAAATGGGATGTTCAAACACTTCTTAATATTTAGGTTAATCTTGATGCATAGATTAAGTTTGAATAAACCTAGATAGTCTAGACAGATCTGAACAGTTGTTCTGAAAGTATTGTGAAGTGCTCTTTAGAAAAATTGGGTAGATGAGAAACAAAATCGAATAGAATAGAAGATACAATCAACAAAGGCCAAGAGAAATGTCATTTTATGGTACAATGTTCATTTACAAATCCTGCTCATTTATTGCATAATTGCATTACTGTGCCTTTTACACTATAACATGACATATTGTGCCACAGAATACAAATGACCTACATACAGACATCTGTAACTCTTTCTTCCTTTCAGTTTCACGTATGTTCTCCATTGCCAGAAAGGTCTGTGTAAGAGTGTGAGTGACAGGGATATAACCTGTTGCTCATCTGTTTCTGCTTTCATGTATGAACACATTTCACCAAAGAGTATTGAAACTTCTAGTACGGTATTCACAGACACAGTAACTCGACCTTCTCACTGTTTTGAAATACTTATTATAGAAGACACAGACTGAAATGGTAGAAGAGTGTAAAATATACAAAACAGGACAGATACCGTAGCATAGTTCCCTTTTGCTGACAGCCAGAGTCACAACAGATGAGGATATCCACCGCATAGGAGCCCTTTCAAGATGACGTGCTTACAATATGGGAGAGAATTGTTAACATGGTCAATTTGAAGGCCATGTCACACACAGATGTTTATCTCAAACGAGGAAAGACAGGAAAAGAAAAGAAATGGTATGATGGGAGAAGAGTTAGGAACAGGTGGAACACTTCTGGTGTACAGGTTCTCTGAGAAAGAGATATTCTCTTTCACTTGCATTTGTGTGTGAATTGCCCCTGGATGTGAATTAAATTGTTCCATCTGTAAACTTATAAGGTGCACCGTTACTTGCACGACCTGAGATCGATTTTTTGCATTAATTCTTTGAGAAGGAAAGCGCAAAAGAAGCTTACCGGGGGATATGTTTTCAGATGGATAATGGCATTGTGAAACAAGGGGGCAATACAGGGCAGCGCTTTCACACATTCTTACATCTTTATATCTGCATAACATGAACCATATTTACGATCAGAATCGCTCCAGCATTCTGCTCAGCAGGTTCCACTTCACTGATACAACCTCAAGCTATTGCATTTATGCTAAACATTTATTCTATACTATAAAGGATGTTCTTAATTTAAAAAAAAAATATATATTAGCTGTTTTCTTTTTCTATTCTGTAGCCTATTCTTTTCAATTGCCATATTATTATCAGTTATATAATTCTTTAAAACCCTAAAAATTTGCATGTGTAATTTCAGGTTTTGGCTGTAATGTAGACATATAATATTTTTAAATGTATTTATGCTTTCTGTTTGGCAACACTCTTCCTTCTTTCATAGTGGCAGCATGGAGGAAAAAGGGGTTTGCTGGTTTGCCAATAGTCTTAATTTTTGACTCTAACATGCTCCAGCCACTAGATGGGGTATGCTAACCATGAAGATGAGATTCCCCACAAACTCTCATCTATTTCAAGTTGAGTTTGAGAGTAAGAAAGAAAGAAAGAATGTCTGATTACAGATTCCAGTCTTCTTTTCACAGGTCTTGTTGGTGATTTAAGTTTTCCTGTTTTTTCCCCCTCATATGAAAATTTGAAGTACACTATAATCATGTTTATGTTTGTCTTTACAGATAAAAGTAAATTGTAATTTACATTAACAACATGATAACTAGTCTGTATTTCTGTCATATCAGCTTGATGTAATGCCAGCTTTGACATGCACAAATCTTTTCTGTAAGGCATGATATGCAGTTTCTTGGAATGCAGTGCCATAGAAATCTAAACATATGTTGCTAAACGATTAAGTTAACTCTTTATTTTGTGTGATTATAAATCTTTATTGTAAGGCAGCAGTGGCATCAGGGGATTGAACTGGAATTAATTGATGAAGTCAAGAAATACAGCAAAGAGTCAACAAGGTTTTGCAGCCATGGATGTAAAATTGTCTTTGTTTCGGCAATAAAATTAGTTTAGACAAAATTATTCCAACTTGTTTTTTTATTCAAACAATTTTATTATATAATGTCGTAAAGATGTTATATTAAAACAAATCTTCAAATTAAAGACATTTCTTTACAAAAAAATACAAATGCAGGTGTGTAGGAATCAACTTACAAAACGTTTTTGGTTTCCATTTAGAAATTCCCAAGCAAATCAAAATGTTAGCATGGAACCTAAGCAAAACAGTCTTCGTGGGTGGACTTTCCATCTCTCATGAATATTAAAATCTTTCCAAAGTAATCATGGGTCTTTTGGGCTTCATTCATATAACCTGATGTAAGTATGCGCTGGTGGTTTGTAATTACAAAAATATGGCAATCCATTATTTTTTGTATTGTTTAAACAAATAAGAGAACATACCAAAAATCAAAGCACAGCACATTTGCCCATGATAACCTGATAGTATTCTTACAGTTTGATGCATAACATATGTCAAATAACATTACATAAAGCAATTAATTAGTTAATTTTTTTTTCCGCACTTATACTAAACAGAGGGCCTAAATTACAGATTTGTAATTACATTTCCACACATATATATATAAGCAAAACATTTCACAAAAAGAAGTCTCTGAGATTTCAAATGAGATATATATATATATATATATATATATATATATATATATATGTATATATATATATATATATATAGTATTTGGGGTCTGTAACTAAGAAAGCAAATAAAGCTCTACAAATCTCTAATAAATATAAAGCAGGTTTTGCCTGAAGTTAAGGAGTAAAGGAGAATATTTCCCCACCTGCTCTGATGTGTACTCCGAGTTCAGCAAGGGTTCACTCCACGATGTTAAGCTGCTTTGAGTTCACTCTCCTCAGGGCACCTACAGTATATAAACATCAGTCACACCCAAATATACTCACATGCTCACTCACACATGCACATGCACTGTTCAAGCCATTTGAATGTAAGTGGACAAATATTTTTTATGTCTTTAGTGGTATAGTGAGTGGACAGGAGTAGTGGAACATTCCGGTGTCTGAGTTAGTACTGACAGCAGTTCTTACCACAGCAGTGACCCTCTAGAGAGAGAATCTCAGGCTGATCGGTTGGTCAATGCTGTTATACCAAATAAAAGACACAAAAGCAAACATTTGATTCCCTGTTTAAACACTGCTTTTGGATGCGATTTTGTGGATATATTGTAAGTGTGGGATCTATATTCCCTGCTCAATTGTAACGCTCACCAACCAGCACCTTCCTTTACCGCCCTCTATTAAAATCCTCTAACACATCCCCATCTCTTAGTTGACCTTTCTTCTGAATTTCTTCCCTGCCTGCATGATGCATGCCTCTTGACTACTTCAGACAGATGACCTAACACGTCGTCCTGCAGTAGTGGAATGTCATATCGCTCCAAAATCGCCCAATCAGCATGCCAGAGTGCAGAGCAAACAGAGAGGGGCCCGGGTCTGGGCCGAGGTTGAGTTCGTGCAGTGCTGAAGTGCGCTCCTTGGGATGTCAATGTAATAGACTGGCTTATGATGTGTAAATAGCATGCTGCTTTAATGGCGGCTGGTGTCCCGGCTGTGTAGCGCTGATGCTCTCAGTGACAGAATTTAAATCACAGGGGAGAGGAGATGGAGTTAGAGGGAGGGGATACTCCACACCAGGTCATCCCCGGCTTCCTCTCACGTTCCCGGGCTAATCTGGTTGACCTCTTGGATGGCAGGAACTGGTGGAAGAGAGGGGATCTGGAATGCCTGCTCATATTTGAGGTGACATACATTTACTGCAGAGCAGCATGTGTATAATTCACATTTAGCATTCTCTCTCTGACATAGAGAGCTGTTGCAGTATCATAGCCTTCAAAAGGCCAAATACACTGATGGGTATAACATTTTCTTAGGTTCAAAATTAAATGAGTTCCTTTCTGTGACTTTAAAATAAATTAGCATTTTTTATGAGAAAAACGATTAAATTACAAATGTAATAACAAAATAAATTTTTTTGCTCTGTTAAAGATATTGAAATATAATAAGAAAAAAGATTTAACAGTCATTGTAAATTCACTCATTTAAAAATAATAGTAATAAACCTAATTGTATATTGTTAATATAAGTAAAAAATATCTAAATATAAATATATATTAGACTTTTTATTTCACGAATGCATTTAAAAAAAGAAGAAGCATATAGAGTTTATTAAGAGATAAAGTTTTTCAAAATGTTTTAAATTTGGTAGTCAAATACAAAATATTTAATAAAGACAGTTTGCTTTATACAATACAATTAATAAACAGTAAAATATACAGATGCATTAAATAAAAAGGTAACATTATGGCACATTGGTAATCCACAGAAACCTGTTTTTTCCCTAGACACCGTGTGCAAGAAAAAAAAAAAATTAAAAAGGAGAGAAAATAATCTCCTCTAGCTGTTTGCCATTGATCCTTGTTGTGCCTCACAATGCAGGGATTTTTTATTTTATTTATTAACAACTTTCACACACCAAATGGACTTTCTTAAACTATTTCTGATCAATGAACAGTGCTCAATAGCTTGGGAAAACAAGCTGTATTTATTGATATAGCCTACTTGTGAACTAAGAGCAACCTACGGTAACATGCTGTAAGATGTAAGCGGTGTAATGGACACTTCATTTCAAATTAAATGAGGATTTAGATGTACATCACATTATGGAGGATTAATACTGAATGAAGACTTAAAGGTCAGCTCAAACACATTTGTTTCGCTAAGCTTTTAATATTTCAAATGCAGCTTTTACTATGCATATGTATACAATGCATAACTATAAAATTATATAATATAATATGTACAAATTAGTCATTTGTAATGTATAACTAGATTATATTGCATAATGTATATCTAGACTAATAACTACATTTATTACAAATTATTTAAAGCTTAAAACTAAACAATATTATAAAATCTGCATCCTCCATCAATCTCTTGCTCTTTTACTCCTTTAGGGAAAACAGCTTGTGTGGCCCTACATCATTTTTGGATCATCAAGAATACCACATCCATCTGTTTACATTAACGTGTGGTTACATGCTTCAGTTAAACTTAAATTTTGTATTTGACTACAATTTTCAAATTTTTCATTTAATTAAATGTGGGAGATGCAAACTTACTTGTAAAAGCATTAAAAACCCCAGTTATGCCACATATACATTACAAGGCCTCCGTCAACATAAAGTAGACATATGATAGTGTCCACTGAGAGAGGTAAAAGCCAGAGTTTGAATCCAGCCTCCGTGGAGGTAGCAGACTTTGATACATTCTCCGTTTCCTTTTTCTTTCTGGCAATAGTGCCGGTTCCCACAGTAATTGACCTTGGAGTCTCTTCAGAACTTTCTCTCCACCCAATTTGCTGGTGCTAAAAGCTTGCCTGTAATCTGGCTGTTGTTTCATTACATCACTAAACTTGCAGCCTCCCGAGACCCAGTCTTGAAAAATAAAACCTGAGTTTTGGGCAGTAGTTGCACAGGAAAGGAGGATCGGATTGGAAAAGGCAGGTTGGAGAGGGCAGATAAAGAGAGGTGGAAGAAATAAACAAAGTAGATGAACTGAAATATAATTTTGCCTGCTGTAATCCAGGGCTGATGGAGACGCCTCTGATCTGGCTGTTTGTGCGGTTAGCTTAGGGGGACTGAGAGAAGCTAGACTGGCTGCTGCTTTTTGCTCTGATCCTGAGAAGCAATCAGGCCTAGGTTGCTATCTCAGCAGCACTGGGGAACACTCTAAGCCCGTGTGCGTCTAAGGGCACTGCTGTAGCAAGAGTCTAAAGTGGAAAAAGTGCGGCAAGCCATACAGGGTGTTTGACATCCCAAGATGCACCGCAGGAAACTATTTTAAATAAACATTTACTGAGGCATTTACTGCTAAAGCATAGTTATTTTATGCTGGATTCTTCTTCTTCTTCTTCTTCATCTTCTTTTTATTATTATAATTATTATGTTTTATGCAAAAAATGTTAAAGGCATAGTTCATCCAAAAAAGGAAATTCTTTCACCAGTTAAACCTGTAAAATATTTGGTATTAAACAAAATGTTAGAGACAGACTCAGTCACCATTTACTTTCATTGTATAGAAAAAAGACGTAATGAAAGTTTATGGTTACAAAGGCTAACATTCTGCCTTGCATCTCCTTTTGAGTTCCATGGAAGAATGAAAGTCATTCAAGGTTTTGAACTATATGAGTGTGAGTAGTTCATGACAGGTTTTTGTCTATCCCTTGAAGGACAATCTTTCAATCTTTGTCACAGTAATATTCTACCATGCTCACACTCCATAATGTTACTTGTGACAGTTGTTCTTTGCTGAAGCGCTGTGCTGGTTTCATTCACATTATGTTACATTATATTCACAGCACTATTGAGCGGAAACTGCACTTTAAAATTATATACACAAGTTCTTATGTGAAACATATTTAAAGACATTAGTCTCTCAGATGTGTTTGTGTTCTCTATTTGTACAATAATCTTTGGTGGTAAAATGATATATCACAGGAAACTAAATTCTTCGATAAACCTTAACACAAGGGGTGAAGAAAGAAAAAGAAAACAAAGAGAAAAAAAGTTAAACAAGTCCTCCAAAGGATCTTGCAGTGTATGCTAATAATTTGTCTGCAAATCATCTTGACAGACATACCATCACCCTCTCCTGATATACTACTTCCTTTCAGGACGTTTCAAATTGTAACATTTCTAATAAACGATGACTAATACACATTAGTCATTATTTACTAATTAAAGTCCTAAAATGTTTATCGTCTGTTGCTTCTATGACATGTCAAACATTTTGAAGAGCAGTTAGATGTGTCTACATTAATTAAAATGTTTATTGTGTTTAAATTACTTATTGGCACAGAATGAGAGTATCTATGGTTTTGACAAAGTACAACTTGAAAATTCAGTTTGAGCTCCGGTGGATATTTGCTTTGATACAAATGAGTTAAGCTGTGATCGTGTGGCTAAAATTATAGAGGGGATATAGCTGAAGTTAAAACACTTTAATAACTGTTGCAAAATTTGCAGTAAAACAACATTTTAAGATCATGACTTGAGGGTGAGCTTCAATTCTAGTAAAAGTAATTCTTATCAAGGTAGCCTGTTGAAACTTTTAAAGAGGAACCTTGTTACAATACACTCAGTGAGCACTTAATTAGGAACACTATGGTCCTAATAAAGTTCCTGATGTGGTGTTGTGCTGTTGTAGCCCATCTGCCTCAAGGTTTGAAATGTTGTGCATTCTGAGATGCTATTCTGCTCACTACAATTGTACAATGTGGTTATCTGAGTTACTGTAGCCTTTCTGTCAACTCGAACCAGTCTGGTCATTCTCCATGGACCTCTCTCATCAACAAGGTGTTTGATCTGGGTCCACTGACCCCCAGGGTACCTTTACAGCCCGGGGGTCCATGGAAAATCCCTTAATTGTGAACATTGTGTTTCAATGTTGTAAGCAAATCAATAAAAAAACGACTCGATATAAAGCTGTTGACTACTATAAAAATACGACATAACAGAAGTTTTAACAATAGAATCAAACAGCCTATTGGCTATAAGTTGTAGATTCTGGACTGCAAATTTAAGTGTGGGGAAATCCGCCTATTTCCATGGTGACAGCAACCTCTCTTATTGGTGAATGAATATAGCTTTACTCACGTTATTAGAAGTTTCTGCGGATGACATTGGACAATATCCATCTGACATTGAGATACGGAGCTGTTGCTCCATCCAGTAAAAAGAAGAAGGTGTTTAACAACATGTATTTTAAGTTATCGACCACAATCAGGGTGAATATTCACAAATAGACCAGCATTGGCTTAGCAAGGTCCCCATTTCTGACTGTATATACTTATTTTGGTTAATCTTGCTAGATAAAGTATGCTACTGTCATATTACAAGTTAGTTTATTATGACAATTGATGATCCAGCTTCACGTCAAACGTGATCATATATTTTCTCACACAGTGTCCCTTATTTTAACCATAACATCTGTCTAATAGTGGTCAATATTAGGGAATTTCATTGTTGTTATGCAGTATATGTGTTTTTTCACTTCAGTGTAAATATCATTTATGTGACTATAAAATGCTACATAGAGGAAGACAGCTGTAGGAATAGGCCTAGGCTACTTATGAAAACTTTTGATTCTTCCTTCCTTTTATTTTCAGAAAAGGAAAAAGTGACATGTAACAATGACATCATTTCAAACAGTAAATAATGATTAAATTGTGTTATTGTATTATTACTGTTGTATAATTATCAACAATAATGTGATATTATAGTAACCAATAACAACTAATTAATCAGTCCTCAACTGTTTATTTTTATTAATAAGAATATGGTGCTTTACAAATGTTTAAACTGGTGCTTTGACTATAGGGGGAAATTATAATCATTTATGAAAAAATCAGTAGGCTACTGTTTGAGCTTTGATCTTTAATCCTGCTGATGGTGCTAAAACCTCAGCTGAGCAACAGAATGTCTCCCTAACTTAATTTTATGTCATTTGTTTGTGCTGTCTTTGATTTGAATTGTTTGTATTGTTGTATTTCTCACTTGTAAATTTCTGTACAATTGCTGGATGTTAAT
Organism: Xyrauchen texanus; assembly: GCF_025860055.1. Taxonomy (NCBI): domain Eukaryota; kingdom Metazoa; phylum Chordata; class Actinopteri; order Cypriniformes; family Catostomidae; genus Xyrauchen; species Xyrauchen texanus. The sequence goes on from NC_068295.1 coordinate 26,435,958, forward strand.
GTAATTGAAATATTTTGTACACAGAATCCTGACACAATAGGACAGCAGTGCCTGGTCATTCTTATTGGAACTCACTGAGATCATTTTTAAACTTCTAGTAAATAATATAATATTTGTTGTGATGATGGTGGTGGGGTGGGGGTCTGAGAAGAATTTGTGGTTATGAAAGGGGTCCTTGGTTCAAAAACGTTTGAGAAACTTGCTCTAAAGACTGTTGAGTGTGAAAATCCCAGGTGATCATCAGTTACAGAAATACACAAACCAGCCCATCTGGCACCAACAATCATGCCATGATCCAAATGATTGAGATAAAAAAAAAAATCCCCATTCTGATGGTTGATGTAAACATTAACTGAAGCTCCTTACCTGTATCTGAATAATTTTATGCAGTGCACTGGTGCCACACGACTGTCTGATTAGATAATCGCATGAATAAGTAGATATATAGTTCTTCCAAATAAAGTGCACAGTGAGTGTATATATATAAATGCTCTGAAATCTTACAGTTTAAAGTAATATTCTGGGTTTAATTAAACGTTTTAATAATTTAGAAAAATTTGTAATTTTTTTTACTTGTCCCTCCTTTTCTTAAAGGTGCCCTTATTTTTAAGTTTTACTTCTAAAGAAATGAATTGCAATTCTGAAATATAGGTATTAAATCAGAGATGAAGAATTCAGTCATACTGGTAACTATATAAAAGCTGTTTTTTTCTACATGTAGCGGGTTCCCTCATGGGGGCTACCATGTTGTGATCACATGACCAACCGAATATGACTGGCTTATAATGTGTTTACGTCATGTCGTAATTACTGTAATTACGAGATTCTGAGTTGTAAAAAGCATTCACGTCTTTGTAAAATTCGCAATTATATTTGTAAACACTATTAGAACATTTTGCAAGTACATATAAACTATTGAAGTGATAAATATTTAGCTGTTATCAATGACAAAGCTGTTTTGGCATTATGAGTGTTGCCATAGAAACAAATAGCTTCCAAGGTCCAAGTACGCGAAGACAAGAGCTCTATGTAGAATCTCAAGTTGCCATCTCGTAATTACAGTAATTCTGACACAACATGAACGCAGTGTTAAACTCAGTAACCATCTTGTTATTGGACACTTTCACTCATGGATTAATTGTATCTGACTGCAAATAGTGTAATATTTCTACACTGGCATATTTCATTTGAATGATGCTGCATCCATGTCGCTAGGTGTCAGAGTTTGTCCAAGATGGCATAAACAAAAACATTGCTGAGTGCACTTTAAAAAAATAAGAAGCCAAAAGTGCATGGGGCCAGTTTTAGAGGATTTCTAGGTAAAATTGTTTAGCTTATCATTTTATTGAAGCTCTTAACATACATTTTTATGTTAAAACTTGTGTATTATTGGATTGTTAAAGTTTTTGCGGTTGTTCTAGTGATTTAGGGTTTACTTCATAACGTCGTCATGGAAACGCAGATGTAAAATTGGCAATAACTATAACAAAAAAGGTTAGTAAGTGATTTTGTCACACTAAAATCATGTTAACATACATATTATTTACGTCTTGTAGCTATACTTTTGTTTTGTTATGTTTGCATACTGCCCCCCCATTCACTTCTATTGCAAATGCCTCACTGTAACCCAGATGTTTGCTTTTTAAAGAGAAGTTGAAGATATTTTTTGTGGTAATCAGCATTATTACATAAATTCTGTCTGTTGAGCTTAACTTGTATTAAAATCCTTTAAGAGGGCATATAGTGGTTTAAACTGACATTTTTTTAACCTCAAGGATCTATTTCTACTTGATATAACCCATACAACTGACTTTGGCTTGAATCATACAAGATCATATAGATGTTACCGTGCAAAGTACATTTAAGGTTACCTGGAATAATTTTTTTTTTACAGTGCACATGCCAGTGAGAATAGTGTAAGTTTAGATGTAAAGTATAGATAAATTAATGTCTTGCACTGTAAAAAAAAATTATAAAATAAAAATACCTTGTAGTATCTTAAACTTAACAGTTTTTATTCTTGTCAAAAATATTATTTAATATGATATATGAACTACTGAATCAATCTGACTACATTAGGTCACACCAACTAAAGTTATTTTTTTTTTTTTTTGTCAGATCAGGTCCTTGTAGTAACATCTGACCATTTTTAGTGAGCACTTAACTTTATACAGTGTGCAAAAAAACATGACCCACCTTAGAACTACTATACTACATGTTCCTTATGTCCGGCTTTCTGACCGCTTCCTACTTCATATACCTTTTCATCTCATGTCTGCAAGTTTTTTTATTTTTTTCTTAATGAGTATCATGCTTTAAGGAGCTTTTCGTGACATCCTGAGCAACATCTGACCATTGAAATAATTTAAAATCTGCTTGTTTAAAACTGCAATCAACTGTATTTCAGAAGTTATTTGATGTATTTCAGTTACTAATCAGATTCTTAATAACATGCCTCACTTCTAAAATGTGTTTAGATGGAGATTGAGCACCACCAGATGCCTGTTTCAGGCTTCCTTACACAGTTTATCCCAGGCCCAAAGGCACGGCGAATTCCATGCATGTGCGTTTATTTGATTGTTTAAGAACGATTTCCGGAAACCAAGTATTAGAGTGCCAGGAGCTGCCTTGTAACAATTAGGGGGTTAAATGGTAGTTGGCCACACAGGAGGGCATCGACACAGCACCCCTCTTCCTGCCCCCATAGGTCAAAGTTCAAGGAACTTTTCAGGAAACGTCAGTTTCTCAACTGCCCCAAAGCAGGTGACACCAGGTTGGCACTGTTTACCCAAACTAAATGAAGGAAGTGAGGAAACTAGCCAAAATGTGTTCGAAGGAATTTCCAATGGTATCCAGTTGTCTCTCACTCCTGAAACTCACCTCAGAACTGTGTTAGTTGTGTCAGTAACTTGTTATTTGTGGCCTGATATTAGCGTTTCGGCTTGAATTTTCAGTTAAATTGGATGAATGTGCATCATAACCCTATCATTCAGCAATAGCAAGTCTAATTTAACTTCAAGTTAAGTTCAGTACTTCAGCTTTGAAGCTAATGCCCATAAAGGCTGATCTGTAAGCTCCCACAGAGTTATGCACTTCACCTCCACTGTGTTATTGTATGGAGACCTGGAGATGAACCCTATAGGGATGAGTTAGCATTAGTAAAGGGATCAGACCGTTATTTGAAGAGGCCAGCTTAGATTTAGAAGATTTAAGAAAAGATAAGCCTGAAACTTCAGTGTTTTGATATGAGGTAAACAATCAAAGAAGAGGTTGGGAAGTCTCTTGAAGCAACACGCCTTCCCATACCCCCCTTCTCCACCAATCTCCACGCACCTGCAAGAGGAGCTTGCGAGTGAAACAGAGGACATAGGTCCCAAGAACTCTGTAGCGTTTTTTCTCCTTGACACCAGCTGCCATCGCCAGCGTGGCCAAGGGCAAGGTCACTGTGCCGACCAGAGTGAACAGCAAGCAGATTGTTTTCGCTCCAGCAATAGACAAACAGCCGCCGTGGACACACTGAGAGAGCCAGCTGTGGCCATGACCTTTTTACCCTACAGCCTGACCCCAAGTTAGCACTATAAAGGCAAGCAGGTATGACAACTAATTATTGGTCTCTTGGCTGCTCATGGCCCCACATGAGACAAAAATGCAGCTCAGATGTTCCGCTGCTATGTACTGCATTGAAAATAGCATACATACATGTGGAGTATAACTTCAATGTGTGCTTAAATTATTATTTAACATTAGCAAACCACAGCTTGTATTATTCATTCTGCATATCAACAAATGGGGCCTGTCCCTGTGTAAGAAGCAGCTGTGACTAACCATGCAAAATAAAAAGAAAACAATCATGCAAATAAGAAAAGTGCAGATGGAGAGAATAGCTTTTGGACTAATTGATGAAGACATAAACTTAAATGGAAAAGAGATGCAGTCCAATGTAACCTTTGTACTGCTGGACTCCGATATATGTCTTTGGTAACACTTTATTAAGTTCCATTTGTTAACATAAGTTTATAACATTAGTTAACATTAGTTAACATGAACTGTTAATTTCAACACATACATTTTTTAAATCAAAAGTTGTGTTTGTATATATATATATATATATATATATATATATATATATATATATATATACATACACTCACCTAAAGGATTATTAGGAACACCTGTTCAATTTCTCATTAATGCAATTATCTAATCAACCAATCACATGGCAGTTGCTTCAATGCATTTAGGGGTGTGGTCCTGGTCAAGACAATCTCCTGAACTCCAAACTGAATGTCAGAATGGGAAAGAAAGGTGATTTAAGCAATTTTGAGCGTGGCATGGTTGTTGGTGCCAGACGGGCCGGTCTGAGTATTTCACAATCTGCTCAGTTGGGATTTTCATGCACAACCATTTCTAGGGTTTACAAAGAATGGTGTGAAAAGGGAAAAACATCCAGTATGCGGCAGTCCTGTGGGCGAAAATGCCTTGTTGACGCTAGAGGTCAGAGGAGAATGGGCCGACTGATTCAAGCTGATAGAAGAGCAACTTTGCCTGAAATAACCACTCGTTACAACCGAGGTATGCAGCAAAGCATTTGTGAAGCCACAACACGCACAACCTTGAGGCGGATGGGCTACAACAGCAGAAGACCCCACCGGGTACCACTCATCTCCACTACAAATAGGAAAAAGAGGCTACAATTTGCAAGAGCTCACCAAAATTGGACAGTTGAAGACTGGAAAAATGTTGCCTGGTCTGATGAGTCTCGATTTCTGTTGAGACATTCAGATGGTAGAGTCAGAATTTGGCGTAAACAGAATGAGAACATGGATCCATCATGCCTTGTTACCACTGTGCAGGCTGGTGGTGGTGGTGTAACGGTGTGGGGGAGTTTTTCTTGGCTAACTTTAGGTCCCTTAGTGCCAATTGGGCATCGTTTAAATGCCACGGCCTACCTGAGCATTGTTTCTGACCATGTCCATCCCTTTATGGCCACCATGTACCCATCCTCTGATGGCTACTTCCAGCAGGATAATGCACCATGTCACAAAGCTCGAATCATTTCAAATTGGTTTCTTGAACATGACAATGAGTTCACTGTACTAAAATGGCCCCCACAGTCACCAGATCTCAACCCAATAGAGCATCTTTGGGATGTGGTGGAACGGGAGCTTCGTGCCCTGGATGTGCATCCCACAAATCTCCATCAACTGCAAGATGTTATCCTATCAATATGGGCCAACATTTCTAAAGAATGCTTTCAGAACCTTGTTGAATCAATGCCACGTAGAATTAAGGCAGTTCTGAAGGCGAAAGGGGGTCAAACACAGTATTAGTATGGTGTTCCTAATAATCCTTTAGGTGAGTGTATATATATATATATATATATATATATATATATTGTTATTAACTAACATTAATAAAGTTTAAAAGATAGTTCACAAAAATGAAAATTCTCTCATAATTTACTCTCCCCCATGCCATCACAGATGTGTATGACTTTCTTTCCTCTGCAGAACCCAAAGATTTTTAGAAGAATATCTCAGCTCTGTGGGTCCATAAAATGCAAGTGAATGGTGGCCAGAATTTGAAGGTTCAAAAAGTATATAAAAGTAATCCACATGACTCCAGTGGTTTAATCCATGTCTTCAGAAGCGATATGATAGGTGTGGGTGAGAAACAGATCAATATTTAATACATTTTTATAATAAATAAAAAACTTTCACTTTCACATTATTCTTTTTTTATTTTTGGCGATTCGCATTATTCGTGCATATCGCAACCTACTGGGCAGGGAGGAGAATTTATATTCAAAAAATGACTTACATATTGACTTAATATTGACCAGTCTATTGCATATTGTGGCAACTCAAAATCAAACACAAAGACAATGTTAAGCTTCATTTAACAACCCAAATAGCTTTCACCTGTATTTGATATAATGGCAAGTTTTTTTCTAGCACCAAATTAGAAATTTAGCATGATTACTCAAAGATAATGTGTTGGAGTGATGGCTGGTGGAAATGGGGCCTGTCTATATTTGATCAAAAAAGGTGTAGCCTAATGAAAGTGAATGGTGACTGAGCTTAACTTTCTGCCTAAAATCTGATTTTGTGTTTCACGTCAGTCATACTGGTTAGGAACAACATGAGGGTGAGTAAATCATGACATAATTTCCATTTTGGTTCACAAAATCACAGTTGTGATTATAAGAATAATTAAGAGTTGGTCTTTTCAGTGACAAAATTGCTACCCTGCTAAAAACACATGTTCATCCTTTGACCCGCTTTCAATGTCAGGCAAACTGCTATGTTCTTGCATTCTGCAATGTCTGTTTACAGCCTACTTGGGTCCACACTCATGCTGAAATTAAAGAACTGTTTGCAATATTGGCTCAGTTTCCTCCAATGGAAATACCCACAAAGTTAGCTAATTATTGTAATTTCAGCACTGTAATCATAGAAGTGTTTGATAATAGCTGTGTGTTTAACAGACACACTAATAAGGGAACTTTTAGCACATACACAATTCTCACGAAGATTGTGCACCACTTGTTTTAAAGCCCAAATTAGAAATACAAGCTTGATAACTACCAAAGTAAAGGTGGAAATTGTCCAAAGTCAACATTAAATGATGCTACTTTTGTTTAAATGCATAGTTCATCCAATATGAGCTCTGTTTACTCACTCTAATGTTGTTCCAAACCCTCATAACTTTTTTTCTCTCCAAGGAACATCAAAAAGGAGATTTCAGTCTCTTTGCATCGTTTTTCCATACAATAGGTGATTGAGGATAAAATGTTTCCTAAAATCTCCTTTTGTGTTCTACAGAAGAAATTAAATCATATGGGTTTGGAACATCATGAATGTCACATTATTCTTATGTTTTCCTCCAAGGACTCTTATTTTGAAGTTTTGTATCTTCCTCTGTTATGACTGTCTTCCTGTCCATTACCTTAATTATGACTGTGTCTCATTTGGAAGGCTGTGTCCTCCAGAGTTCGCATTTGTCGGCCGCATACATCATCGAGGCTGTCTCTTTTTAGGAAAGCGAGTAGGACACTTCGAATGCAGCCTTCAAATGCGACCTCCTTTCATGGGAATTTGGAGAATGCATGAGGTGTATCCTTAGTGGGCCCTCACAACCCACAATTATTTGCTTCAATGGAAATCTCTTTAAAAAATGATTCCAATTTGCCTGTAAATATGACGTTCAAACGCAAGTAATGTTAATTCCCAAGTTGAAGTTCCTCAGTAGATGGGTGCAGAGTATTTATTATGTATAACTATATTAATATATAATTAAAATAAAGTATTAGACTAAAATTACACCTGTAAAGTATATTTTCTTTACACTTTACATCATTATAACTCCCCTAAAATGTACCTCATACATTTCCTTCTAAAGGGACTTTGTTCCCTTCTCACTCAACTCGCTCACGCTTGTTAAAGAGCATAGCAACCATGTTACGTTCTGTTTCCGTTTATCCTACGAAGTGCGTCTCGTTTAAACGAGGCTAGTTTAAAGGAGGATGCTAAGTATAGGCTACTGCAGCCTTCAAAGGACACGTCCTACCTAGCACGCAGCCTTTCAAATGAGACACAGCTTGTATAGGTGTTCCTCGTCTTCTTGTTAACCCATGTGTTCATATAGCCTCTTGTGCTTTGTTCCTGGTTCGGTTCTTGTTTGTATGTGGTGCGTTATTAGCCAGAATACTGCTGTAGAGTTTGTGTTACTTTCTTTTTCATATGTTTACCTTCATAATTGTATCCTCTTCTTTTGTTTACAATTAAAGTTCTGCATTTGGTTCCTCACTCTCTCGTCTCTTCTCAAACCGTGACAGCAGAACCAACCCACATTATGGATCCAGCAGAACAGATTGAGCGGCTTTCCCAAGGGTTCAATCCTTTGGAAGAGTATTGCTTTATTTTTGGGAAATTGGCTGCTCAATTGGTCTGGCATGAGAGATCCCTCAGGACCATGTTTTGGATGGGAATATTTTATCGATAACATCATAAGGGCTGTCATTCGGCTCACTACTCCATTGGTCCCTTTCTCGGCAGTCCCAACCACAATGGCCCCAGCTTCTGTGGTCCCGGTGGTCCTTACCTCTCTGCCCTCAAAGACCCTATCCTCTTTCGGTATGCCTATTATGGACCACAAACTCGCTGCGCTCCACCCTCCGATTCTTCTACGGCTCCGCCCACTCCACCTCCTGTGGGTCGTCACGTCATTCTTTTGTTTCCCCCCAAGGACTCTTATTTTGAAGTTTTGAAGAGACTCTCTTAGTTTGAAGTTTTGTATCTTCTTCTTTTAAGTCTGTCTTCCTGTCCATTTACCTAATTGTATCCCAGGTGTTCCTTGACTTCTTGTTAGCCCATGTGTTCATATTCCCTCTTGTTCTTTATTCCTGAGTTGGTTCTTTTTTGTATGTGGTGTGTTATTAGCCAGCATACTGCTGTAGAGTTTGTGTTACTTTCTTTTCATATGATTACCTTCATCAGTGTATCCTCTTTTGTTAACATTCAAAGTTCTACGTTTTGATCCTCACTCTCTCGTCTCTTCCCTTCACGAATGTAAATAATGAAAATAGAATTTTTTGGGGATGAACTACTTTCCAACTAGCATATTAAAATATAGGTGTCATATATTAAGACAAAATACATGTTCCTTTACTGTTTTGGATTTATTTTTCTTTATGAACTCTTAGGACATAGTTGTGATGATGTTGCCTGGTGTTCTTGCAGCTAAGTTGGCCTTATCCCATTATTAGGCTAATGTAATGGGGTGTCCTAATACAAACACACCAACTCTGTGGACCACAGGGGGTGAAACGTTGGGGCACCATGTTATCTGGGCACAATGCGGCTTCTTCACTGATACTCTGGCAGGCATTAGGCCTGTTCAAACAAGTCCTTCACACCAGCTCTCTTTTAAAATGATTTTCTCCCTTCAGTCTCTCTTTCTCTCACCCTGTCTCTGACTGACAATCACATCGCTGGCTGTGCACATTCTACGGTCTTTAATGCCAAATTAAGCTCCGGACTCTTTCATTTTAAATGGGGGAGTCGGAGAGAGTGCTGACAATCACGATTGTGCCAGAGAGAGGGAAAATTAAACGGTATTTAAAAAAAACAGAACCCCACATTAAAACCCTCTGCCACAATTGGTGCTAATTGGTAGATTATCCGGCCGCTCTTGGAAGCCTAATTCACGGGGTGAGGAAGAGGAGACTATGCCCCCGTACTCTTCCTCAGAGCGGCGGGGTGTGAGTCGGAGAAGGATTAGTAGTGCCATTGTCGTTGAACATGACCTTGACTGGAGTTTAGTTTAGCCCCTCCCCATCCATGCCACAATCTCTGTCACCATATTCTTTGACGGCACATAATGATATGCTTTGGGAGAGCCAGCAATCCCACAACAGACAGGATAACACTCAGCAGTGCCAAAGGAGGTTTGATTTACAAGTATATAAAAGTGCCCCATTTTGTGTCCTTTTGAAATGAAAGAAAAATAACTGTTAATAAATTCTTCCAAGTTGACCTTCTAGAGTGACAGACATGAAACACACTGTAAAAAGTGGTTAAATGCAGTTGTCATCTTAAAGTGCTATTTCTACTTGATCTGTTCATTTAAAATTACTTTTGTTGGTGTATCCTAATGTATTCAGGTTGATTTAAGTACATTATATTTTATATATCATTATATAAAAGTGCTTTATATTTTACATTTATATTATACTAGCTATAATATAAATATTCTAATATAATGTATTAATATAACTTTTAAAGATTATTTTATACTTTTATTGGACCAGTTGATTTAGATTTTAACTAACGTTCAGTTTCTACTTGATCTGACCCTTAAAAATTACTTTAGTTGGCATAACCATGTTTAGGTTGATTTAGTATTAAGTATAAAAAGTTTTGTAATATAAATATTATGACATAATCCATAAATATATAGATTAAATCATATTTTTACTTTAATAAAACCCATTAATTTAGACGTTAACTGTGCAAATAGCACATTTAGGTGATATTTCTACTTTACCTGATCATTTAAAATCAGTTTTGTTGGTGTATCTTAATGTTTTCAGGTTGTTAATATTAATTTAATTTAATATTAACAATAATTAATATTACCAAACTTTTTATAATATAATTTTTAATAGAATATTATAAATAGTTTGAGGAGATGCGGATCCAAATCTCCTCGTCTGCCTCGTTGCTCAAGTGTTACAGAACGATAGACCGGGGCAGGCGTGGGCCGGGAGGCGGAAGCCTGTCTTTTCCTCCTCCTCCGGGCGGACGAAGTGGACTGTGCAGGTTCAAGAGAAGCCACTGGCGTGGGGGGTTGCTCGCTGTTTGATGTCAGCCTGGTGTGTGTTTCCTTCCCGAGTCCTCTGTTTGTTTACATCATGTTTAGTTAGCAGTTTTTTATGTTTGATTTCCCCATTGTGGGTTGTTCCTTTGTGTTTACCTGTTTTGTTAATTAAATAAAGTTTAAACTGCGTTTGGATCCGCATCTCCTCGTCTGCCTCGTTGCTCAAGCGTTACAGAAAAGAAACAGGGTATAAATACATAAACATGGGAAAAAGGGGCCAATGAACGAACAGAACTCAAACAAGATAACAAGGTGATTAACAGAAGCAAAAGGCAAACTAATGAGGGCAGGTGAAAACAATGACAGAAAACACGAAAGCTAACAAGGGGACTATGGAGTTACATAAGGGACTAAAGTGAAAACTAAGAAATGCAAAAGTGACAAAAAAGGAAAACAAAAGGGCAACAGTGAAACAAGACAGGGTATACATAACAGGCGGAGGGCTGGGCCGGGTCGTGAATCCACCCTAATCAAGCTAATTAGCCCTTGAGAGGGATAAAGGCTGACCGAAGATGGCAGTGCGACAGAGAGAGAGATTTACGGACAGCTGTCCGACACCTGTGTGTGTTTGTCTTTTTGGTTGAGTTTTATATTAAACTATTATTTACATTGTCAAGCCGGTTCTCGCCTCCTCCTTTGCATTAATCCCTTTACACACATTTAGTGCTATTTTTAAAAGTTAAATAATATTGTTGACTGTTAAATCCAGTTATACCACGGGTCTGTTGAATGCTTGATTTTGACTGGTGCATGGACATTCTAAGATGTGCAATTATTTTTCAAGTAAATGCATGGCTGTGAAGTATTTCCATGTCTTGACCACATAACGGTTATATATCACTTTGCCAAATTATTAAATTTATTTCAAAGAGTTACCACAACAAAATAACCAGTTAATACAAAGACATTGGTTAAATAAATTGGTTAAGTACGTCAAACAATGTCTAAAATATCCATCTAAATATCTAAAATTCAATTTCGGTTAAATATACGTGCACTCCGCTGCATGTCATGACCGCATTATCACCTCGGGTGTGCATTATTTTTCAACAATTCAGTGGTCCGTCGTCAATTATTCCTTACGTAAATGCTCCATTAAAGCAGTACAAGCCTCGTCATCCTCCATTGCTAGTTCTAAAGTGACGTTTTCGAACTAGCAACAAAGGCTTGAGCTGTATCAGAGCAAGATGCTGAATCCATGGCAGAAGAAAATAATCCACTGACAAGAGCGTTTTAGAGACGAAAACCAGAAAATGTCTTGAGATAAAACCCTGAACGATGTCTTAAGGTGTGGTATGTGTGGTATAAGTGGAATAATGGACTCCATCCCTTTGAATTATTGAAAAGTAAAGCACACCCGTGATGGTAAAATATGGTCACGACGCACAGTATCCCGAGGACACGCTAGCCAGGGTCACTTGATCATAAACTGTAAAATTACTTTCTCAAAGTGATTATTGCATGTACCCTTCGCTAATGGCCTTGTGGAAGGGCCCTTCGTGGAGGGCTTGAGTTGCTCACTTTCATTTGGAACACCCCTTCATGTGGTGTCCTCTTCCTGCAGTGCCCTTCAAGGGTGCAAAAAATACCTTTGAAATTTTCCCACTATCTGAAATATCTGTGGGAAACACCCTCGTGCTCCCCCTTCCTGTCTCTTAAGCTCTCACACACCTGGACACACATACTGTACATTATACACATTACACACACTTACTCGCAAGCGAAAAAAGAGACGTCATGTCAGCCCACACCTGCATCTCTGTGGGCGTTAAACTGTTGTTAAGGTTTTGTATGCGCCACTATTATAAAAATAATAAATATAGAAAATATTTATTTCCTCTACTATATAACTAGCTGCTGTCTACCTCACGTTTGCTGCAAAGCCCCTTTTAATGAATCAGTCCTGCACAGTAAAAACACACAAATTACTTTTAAACTTCATTACTATTTACCTTACTGATCCATAAATAGGGGGCTGGGAACAAATTAGTAGTGTGTTGTCCAGTATTCTACTCCTTATATTTGAATCCTAATCCATTAATTGTGAGAGCCTGTAATTCAGATATTGTAGTAGGAATACGTGTACAATGTCCACATCTGTACAGCCGACTGCTTTTCAGCTCTCTGAGTGGACACTTTAAACAGTCCTTGGCTGTGTGATTTCCCAGAATGAGGTCGAGACCCATTACCGTCCCACAGAAAGAGATGTTTTTCGGTGCTGCTTTTGATGAGTGCCCATTTGCATCAAAAAAGGCCTCAGTTACTGACTGTAACTTGTGAACTGATCAAAAGGCCAAGCGATGTCTTAAAAGCTGAGCGGCTTTTCCTCTCTTTTGACATAAGAGAGGCCCTCCAGAGACCACATAGCTGTTGTGGCCTTGGAGGTTAGCAAAACCAGCCACTCAGACTGCACTGAACAGGCCTCTGTACACCTCTTCACTGTGCCCCGTTTGAATGGAAAGGTTCAGTCACAGTGTATTGACGCCCCTTTTCACTAAAGCACAATTAATGCAACTTGTGTGTGTGCAGTGTGTAATTGTATATGTGTGCATCAGTGCTTATAAGGTGTGCTGGGACTTGCTGTGTATGTGAGTATGCATGTTGGAATGCTTTTTCAGGACAACATCTTGAATTTCTAGAATTAAAATGAAAGTACTATGTACTTAACACGTATTATGTACATACGTGTTCTTGTATTGTACTTACATTTAAGTACCTGCATTTAATTACATCTGTAGTTACACAAACCTAACCATAAACCTAAACCTAACCCCTAACCCTAACCCTACCCTTACCTCATCCTCTGTAGCAGCAAATGTGAATCTTGTGAGAATTTTGCAAAACAACATTAAGTTGTTACACAATGAAAATATTGTATTTTATTAATTTTAATGTTGGTGCATAGTAGTTAAAGGCAACTAATATGTATAAAGTGATACCAAATGTTTAATTGACAATTTCACATGTATTTTTTAGTACCGGTATTTGGTTTCTGCCTTTTTTTCTTTAATGACAGCATTCACTAGAGCCGGGATAAACTCCACAATGCAAAGCCTGATTCAAGAATAACCTGATTCAAGAATATTCTAGCAAGGGAAATTCATGTTTGTAAAATGGATTTAACATGGTCAATGTCACAAAACTAAATAAATAAATGATTAAAAAAAGTCTAGAACTTTTTGAGCCCACTGCATTTTCCCTTTACCTGCCTCATTTATTCTGGTAAGTTAAGTAATTGTGTATTTCCATTTGAAATTTAACATCAGAATTCAGTTCATTCAAGAGTTGTCATTCCATTTCAGTTTAAAAATGTGATAAATATTTCTAAACAACCGCAAAAGAGGACGTCTTTAATTGAACCTTTCCTAGGTTTGTTGGTTTTACACTTTTGGTATGGGTATACATATTTTGGTTGATGAACGTATTAAAAGCTGTGTATCAGAATAAAGACAAGAAAAGGTTGTGTGCGTGTGTGTGTGTGTGTGTGGGCAGTTTGGGTGGTTTACAAGGACATTTTTTTACAACCCATTAGGTTACAAACTAATAATTACAAGGGTATTATGCTATAAATGTGGTTTATGAGGACATTTCTAGTGTTCCCATAATTAAAATCACATAAAAAAAAGCATACTATACAATTTATTTTAAAAAAATGTAAAAATACAGAAAGTTTTTTGTGAGGGTTATGTTAGAATCTATAGTTCGTACAGTATAAAAATCATTATGTCTATGGAGATGTGTGTGTGTGTGTGTGTGTGTGTGTGTGTGTGTGTGTACATGTGCAAATCTCTCCCAGCTGCTTTCACTTACAGGACATAGGGGTATGGAGGTCACAAGGTCACAGCATGACCTCATTAAATTAGCCCCAACCGAGCGAGGTGTTTAGCACAAGTTAACGCTCGTAATCTGAAGGGCATTAAATGCAAATGCAGCAACCATATGCCCACTTCAAACAGGCACCGCTTGCTTGCTTCCCATCACCTCCTCCCCCCCACCAGTATGTATTCACTGCCCAATCATTCACATGCCTGCCTGAGTGGGGGGCTGTTAAAATGACAATGGTTTTCTCTCATACTGACCAGGTGCAAAACATTTCCACCACTGCTTAGGTAAAGACAGGGCAAAAGAGGCATTTGATATCTGGTACGAAAGATTTGCAATCAGAAAATCAATAATTCTGTAAATTGTGTTGGAAGAGGGGAGTATATTAAAGCAATAAGCTATGAGAGGCCGTGCATTACAGTGATTTCACCACAGATAAGGGGTGTTCTTTAACGCATGGCTTCTTGAGGCTTTTTCCTGTTGTAAAACGTTGACAACAGCAACATGATAAAACATTTTTTTTTTATGTATTACTATTAACTATCAGATTAAACAATTCTACCACCAAGTAGTTTAGTTAATTATCCTTACTGGAGTCATTTTGCAGTTGCCAAGCAACGTAGCAACTTGGCACATTAAAGGGATAGTTCACCCAAAAATTAACATTCGCTCATCATTTACTCCCCCTCACACCATCCCAGATGTGTATGACTTTCTTTCTTCTACTGAACACAAACAAAGATTTTATAAGAATAGTTCAGCTCTGTAGGTCTTTACAATGCAAGTACATGGTGACCAGAAATTTGAAGCTCCAAAAAGCACATAAAGGCAGCATAAACGTATCCATATGACTACAGAGGTTAAATATATAATAGATGTGGGTGAGAAACAGATAAATGTTGGCCTTAAATATTGGGTGGGTAAATTTTGGGGTGAACTATCCTTTTAATATAGAATGTGCGATCACATGTTTGATCATTTTACACTGGCTTCGAATGTGGATCATCTGTCAGAATTTAGAGTCGGAAAAATAAGTTTTTTAATATTTGCTTTCTGTCTTACTCATTCTCTCTCTCCCTATCCCATTGTTCATATAAACAAACACACTCTCATTATATATTGCATATTTTTACATCTCCATATTCTTATATTTTGTGGGTGTGAATATAGTCAAATGAACTATGTGGGACCTACCAAGCAAAGGAAGAAAACATTTACAAAATGAATACATGATGTCTCATGCGAGAGTGAGTGAGTAAAGAGAGAGAGAGAGAGAGTGCTGCCAGAGTGAGTGCTGATGATTATGGGTGTGAGGGCTGATTGTACGCCCTAAGGCTGTGTAGCATGGTGGGATATATGGCAGCTCCTATGTGCTAATAAACACCTGTGGACAGAGTGAAACAGGGGAAACCCCCACTGGGCCTGAGGCCTTTAAAGCCACCTGTGCAGACCTACATGATTCATACTCCTTCTCCTCCTTATTTTATAATCTCTGCCAATAATTATATTTTATCTTATTTTTGGTATCTTTAGTTCTCTAAAGGTTAACTAATTGTTTTCCCTCATTGAAACAAGCTTTACAAAATCAGTAGGCTACAATCATGCCACGGTCTAAGGGTGTGTTCACACTTGGCAGGTTTAGTTCGATTAAAATGACCTCTGGTGCGATTGCTCTGTTAGTGCGGTTCATGAACGCTGTCACCCGAACCTTGGTGCGCACCAAACAAGCGGACTGAGGCTTGGTCCGCTTCCAAAAGAACTCTGGTGCGGTTTGATTGATATATGAACACAACTTGGACCAAAGATGTCTAAACGGACCAAAAACAGGAAGTAATTTGCCTAATACTGACCTCAAGCATACCTGGTTCTTCTCATCATAGGAGCTATGTTTCCCATTACAGTTCGGTACAGGCGTCGGAAATGCCGTTAGCCGTCCTTGCAGCCTATCTTCATTTGTGTGTGCAACGGAGGAATTCCTGGAGCTGTTTTGACTCCTTTTCACATTTTATTGGCTCTTCGTTTGTTCTCATCTGGTAAAAATAACACCATATATACATATAAATATGACAAGCGCATTTCACCCAGCAGCCAGCATTGTTTTGTTTTTCCATCAGAAAATACGATGCACTTGGTTAAGTTCTGTGTTAAAAATACCAGTTTGAACTATAAGCGAACCAGGACTAAATGTATAATTTTCTTTTTTGGTCCGGAACAAGAGGACCAAGAGAACCAATCTACAAGTGTGAACACACCCTAAATCACTGACATACATTTTTTTCCCCATTCTGACCCGTTGACCTGTATCTGCCTGATGTTATACATTGCACTGCTGCCACATGATTGGTTAATTAGATAATAATGACAAAGAAAAAACTTTGCAAATGTATTAAAAAGAAAACAAAAATTAAAGATCACATTGACATAAGTATTCAGAACTTAGTTGAAGCCCCTTTGGTAGCAATTACAGCCTCAAGTCTTATGGGTATGATGCAAAAAAAGAATTCACACCTGCATTTGGGGATTTTCTGCCATTCTTCTCTGCATATCCTCTCAAGCTCTGTCAGGTTGAATGGGGACCATTGGTGGACAGCCATTTTCAGGTCTCCTCAGAGATGTTCGATTGGGTTCATGTCCGGGCTCTTGCTGGGCCACTCAAGGACATTCACAGAGTTGTCCCTAAGCCACTCTTGCGTTGTCTTGGCTGTGTGCTTAGGGTCATTGTCCTGTTGGAAGGTGAACCTTCAGCCCAGACTGAGGTCCTGAGTGCTCTGGACCAGGTTTTCATGAAGGATATCTCTGTATATTGTTGTGTTCAGCTTTCCTTCAACCCTGACCAGTCCCCCAGTCCCTGCTACTAAAAAACTCCCCCACAGCATGATGCTACCACCATGCTTCTCCGTTGGGATGGTATTGCACAGGTGATAAGTGGTGCCTGATTTCCTTCAGACCTGACGCTTGGAATTGAAGCCAAACAGTTCAATCTTTGATTCAACAGACCAGAGAATCAGGTGTCTTGCACTGAGGAGAGGCTTCCGTCTAGCCACTCTGCCATAAAGCCCTGATCTGTGGAGTGTTGCAGTGATGGCTGTCCTTCTGCAAGTTTCTCCCATCTCCACACATGATCTCTGGAGCCCTACCAGAGTGACCATAGGGTTCCTTGTCACCTCTCTTACCAAGGCCCTTTCCCCCCAATTGCTCAGTTTGGCTGGGCAGCCAGCACTAGGAAGAGTCCTAGTTGTTCAAAACTTCTTCCATTTAAGAATTATGAAGGCCACTGTGCTCTTGGGAACCTTCAATGCAGCCGAAATTCTTTGTAGCCTTCCCCAGATCTGTGCCTCAACACAATCTTGTGTCTGAGCTCTGCTGGCAATTCCTTTGACCACATGGCTCGGTTTTTGCTCTGATATGCATTTTCAGCTATGATACCTTATATAGACAGTTGTGTGCCTTTCCAAATAATGTCCAATCAATTTAATTTGTCACATTTGGACTCCAATCAAAGTGTAGAAACATCTCAAAGATGATCCAGAGAAATGGGATGCACCTGAACTAAATTTCAAGTGTCATAGCAAAGGGTCTGAATACTTATGTCAATGTGATATTTCAGTTTTTCTTTTTAATAAATTTGCAAAGTTATTAATTATCTGTTTTTTGTTTTTTCATTATGGAGTATGGAGTGTAGATTAATGTGAAAAAAT
Organism: Xyrauchen texanus; assembly: GCF_025860055.1. Taxonomy (NCBI): domain Eukaryota; kingdom Metazoa; phylum Chordata; class Actinopteri; order Cypriniformes; family Catostomidae; genus Xyrauchen; species Xyrauchen texanus. Next base: position 26,453,858 of record NC_068295.1, read on the forward strand.
AATATCTAAAGCATATTAGCACAATGCTGCTATATAATAAATGTGTAAAAATGAAGGGGTATGAATACTTTCTGAATGCACTGTATGTATAGTCATATGAGATGAAGAATCCAGTCATATCATGTTGAGATCACATGACCAACCAAATAGTACTTGCTTCATCTCTGTAACCTCCCTATTATCACTTAGTGACACTTTTGCTCATAGAAAAAAATCATCATGGCTGACCAACCCGGTCTGATGACAAGAAAAATATAATTATCAAAATAGTAAGAAATTGTGGTAGCACTTAATTTTAAAGTACTGTTCTACATGTATGTACTATATAATAACAACAACAATAGTAATTACTAGGTACTAACCCTAAACCTAACCTTAACACATATTAAGTACATATACTGTAGTTACGTAATACCACTCAGTATTTTCTTGGTTAAGTACACTGTAAGTATACTGAAAGTACACATACTGTAAAATAAAGTGCAACCGAAATGGTACAAGTTGCCTCATAGAAGAAGTTACGTTTAAGTTTAACCCCTAGCCCTAACCTAAACCTAACCATAAAGTCTAACACCTTATCCAAACCCTAACCTGACCATGAGTTTAATAGGAAAACAAATTATGTGTAACACGGATGTAAGGAAACATGGTTTGGAATGGGACAAGGGCAGCATGTCATAGGTTATTCATATAGATCAGTCATTTGCATTGCATAAATAAAATATAACTAAATTTGTTTACTACCATTTTCTTTCTTAAAATAAATTGTTGGATTGGAGGCTAACATTTGATACCTGTATTGTATCCATTTGAAATTCTGTTTGTTGATTGGTTGAATAAAAGTTGTATGCTTTTGTACGTTGACAACATATCTTACACTTTGCCCGCTTGTACAAAAAAATATTTTGAGTAGTCATAAGACAGTGGCATGGGTAACTGAAAATTATTGCTTTTGATTGATGCAGCATTGTGATCACTAGGAATGAGTATAAGTCCAAGATGATGTGAACGTGAAAGTGTAGATTTATAGTCAAAAAGGACTTAAATATTGATCTCTTTCTCACCCACACTTATCAAATCACTTCTAATGGTTTGGATTTAACCACTGGAGTTTTATGGATTACTTTTGTGTAGCCTTTCTGTGATTTTTGGAGCTTCAAAGGTCTGGTCACCATTCACATGCAGTTTAAGGACCAACAGAGCTGAGATATTCTTCTAAAAATCTTAATTTGTCCTCAGCAGAAGAAAGAAACCATACACATCTAGGATGTCATAGGGGTGAGTAAATGATGAGAGAATTGTAATTTTTGGATGTAATATCCCTTTTTATTTAGTGGGTGTACAGAACTCACAAAAAATAAATCTATAAATAAATCTGAATTTAGTAATAAATAAATCTAATCCTAGTCCATTTTTTTCAGTTTGGCATGTGACAGCTACATTCTATGACTTTTTCTCCATGTTTGTTTAATGTGGGTACAGAAACTGTAATACACTGAAATTAAACAAATAAGTATAATAGCAATATATTTAAAGACTTTGAAGAATAAACTTGACATAAACTTATTTGATACAAACTTGTGAAAATATTTATTGTTTTTCAGATATTTCAAGTTTTGCATTTACTATTTCCTGTATCTATCTGATGACTAAATATTGCTCTCAACACCGATTTGTTATTAAATTCAATATAAGATATCTAGATTACATTATTTATTTGGTCTGTTTAGACTGCATAGTTTTCATTGGTGTGAAACACACAAAATGTCTACATGCACTGGAAAAAGAGATCTGGAAAGTATGCCCCACTATTGCGCTGCCAAATGCATTGCTAAAAAATTACGTCTATTTATGACCACCACATACTATTATTCTGGTGGCATTTGAATAAGGAATGTTTTATTAATGCTCTCAGTGTGAGATTTAAGTGTTGGTTTGCAGGGTAGGGTTAAGAAGCACCTCTACTCACAGGTCTGCACAGCTGCTGCGGGGTAGGAGGAGTGCCCTGGAAAAAGAGAGCATTGTGGGAGAGCTCCATCCTGTCACTCAAACCTCCTCTGATTAAATTTGTTTAAGCTGTGAAAGCACTTTGACAAGAGTTAGACTGTGTGCCTCATAAAATATTCCAAAAGCTAAACCTGAAAATTAGGGATGCTCTATTAGGGATTCACAGAGAGCAGTTTACTGGTTCAAAAGCAAGTATAACTGAGCCCACTTCATCATTCCTGGCGTTCATGTCTTTTGAAACTAATATTTTTGCCACTGTTTTTAATATAACCTCAAAACATATATACTTCTGATCATATATCAAACACAGTTTCTCATACATTATTGTTTTTTGCTGGTATTTGATTATGCTTGTGAAATTCACTAAACTACATGATCACTTTAAACCAGGACAGAGCGCAGTGGCCAGAAAGCACATGTTGGTATGTGAGTGAGATGTACACATGCTTTTATGCCCACTTAAAGCACAGAGTCTTGGATCTCCCCAGATTATTAGATTCTTTGCTGTGGGTTCAGTCTGCAAAACCACATTACAAGGGGCACCATATAGAAAATATGTGGGCCTTCAATTGAGAAAAAAAATGTCTGCTGAGGCTATGAGTGATGTCCTGGTGCATTTTTCAACACTGAGATGAGGACTGATAATCAACCTGAAATAATTTATAGGATTTCATTTTCCAACATCTGCTACTCATTTAGGGATTTGTGTGATACATGATGACCCCTTTGGACAGTCTATATATTTTAATGAAGATCTGACCGCATATGAGTATGTGTAAGGAAGGACATTAGTACAGCATCTTCAGTCAGTGACATTATTTTAACATTTGTTAAACAAGAAAATGCTTTTCTGCTTTCATTTGTCATTTTGATAATTCTTCAGTCAGTCTTTATCTCAATTTTCCAATATTATAATTGTTGTTGTTTTATTTTTTTGTTTTTTATTGTTTACATTTACAAAATATTTAGTGGGTGTACAGAACTCACAAAAAATAAATCAATAAATAAATCTGAATTTAGTAATAAATAAATCTAATCCTAGTCCATTTTTTTCAGTTTGGCATGTGACAGCTACATTCTATGACTTTTTCTCCATGTTTGTTTAATGTGGGTACAGAAACTGTAATACACTGAAATTAAACAAATAAGTATAATAGCAATATATTTAAAGACTTTGAAGAATAAACTTGACATAAACTTATTTGATACAAACTTGTGAAAATATTTATTGTTTTTCAGATATTTCAAGTTTTGCATTTACTATTTCCTGTATCTATCTGATGACTAAATATTGCTCTCAACACCGATTTGTTATTAAATTCAAATGAATAATCCACAATAGAACAGATATGAGCAGAGTTTTTTTTTTGTTTGTTTTTCTCTTTTTTTAAGGGGCTTTAAATGTTAAGAAACAGGAACAGGATTTTTTTTTTTATTAGTTTCTGACTGCCAATCTGTATGGTTTATACCTTTTAAACTCACCTATTCAAAACAAAGATAAAACGTTCTCATTTTGAGGAGAACTGGAATCAATGTAATGGTCAAAAAGCAAAACATTGGACATAACTTCATGCACAATGCACTCATAAGTCATCCACTTCCTCCCAAAATAACAGGCAGTTTCAATAACATATATATATATATATATATATATATATATATATATATATATATATATATATAAACTTGTTTAAAAACCAGCTAAGTGACAATAGTGAAAGCTATAACTTTCAATTTTAGGTTTGTCATTTTATTTACAATATCACGTTATTTTAATCTATTTTGTATCACTCCTTTAAATGTTACACATATTTTCATGTTGTTTGTCTTACTGATGTAGTATGTAAGTACTGCTGAGATTCTCAACATTGCATCAGTGAAATTCTCTGTTACGCCATTAATGCTAAGACTAACATTAGACTACCCACCTTTAATCCTTTTCCTGAGCCTCTGTCCTAAACAAGGGCCTTTTGACCCATTCATTGAGCCAATGCCCTTTGATATTGAGGACTGGTTGTAGAGGAGCATAGCCCCTTTTGCAGTGCCTTAATAAGTAGCTTCAAATGTAAGGTATGGAGATCTGCTATTAAAGGTGAAAGGTTAGCATTACTTGGGCATGAGATCAAGCACTGGTTTATCCCAGCAGGCTAGTGAAAAGCAGACCCACTTCAGACACTAACTGCCTGGACAATGTTGATCGGGTCGAAAACCGTTTCGATGAAGTAGCACCCCTTTCACATCCGCAACTAGTGACAAAAGAGCCAGAATGAGAGACTAACCTGCTGTTTAGATAAATAAAGCTATTCTATCAGCTCTCATAATTGCTCTGGCCCCCTTCTCCTCTTCAGAGTCCCAGCACCCCTATTGTCCAGCGGCGAGTGCTGCGTGGCCCCCTTAGATCCTCCTAATTGCTGACAGATTTGATTTCTCAGTGACGGCAGGAGCTCTGTTCGTGGCCTTTACATCCAGTAATTGCTTTCTCTCCCCCCAGACCCCTTCCTTCTTCACTCAGCAGTCCGTCCTCTCCCCACTCTTCTCCTAAAACGGAATTCCCCTCTCCCCGTTCCGAACCCCCCTTTTAATGGTTTCCTTCTATGTTAATAAATCCTCGCCATTTAAATCACATTTAGAGATGTTTTGAATAACTGATTCCAATTACCCCGTGCCCCTCTCGTCGAGGAGCGCAGTGAGAATGTCGGTGTAAGACCAAGCCGTAGTTGGAAAGTGGGAAAAAGTACAGTGTTTAAAGTTAAAGAGGGGTCCTGAAGTCTCTCTTCAACCCTCAATAGTGCATGAGACAGAAGTTTCCACAAGCCCTCTGAACAGAATCACTGACAATTGACTCTCCCCTTGTGAGAACATGGTAAGATTTGAGGAATAGCATTAAAATGACACAATTTTACTCACTTTTTTAAAGAGAAATTCTTCTGTTTGTTGACAAATAAATAAATAAATTATAATGAAAATAATAATAATAATTATTATTATTATTGTTATTATTATTAATACTATTTTGTTGTTGTTTTTGTTACATATCCTAAACCTAAACCTAATAAAAATAATAATATAAGTTTAGAAAATACCATTAAATTCAGCAAAACAATAAAACTAAGCTTGTAGTCGTCATACTGCAAATATCCACCTGTTTTAATGCTATTAATTGATGCAGTCTGTTCAGATTACACAGATTAGCCATTATTCTTGTCTCAAAAAATTATTTTTATCATCTCTTCTGAAACATTAGTTGAAAACTATTTTATTTCTTAGAACAGTGCATCATAACTTAGTTTTTGTTTTGTGAACCAGTTTATTTTATATAATGTCTTCAATATAAAATGATATTTGTTATAACTGAGATGTACAGCAGACTTTAGACATCTTTATATCAGAATCTCACAAAGCACATAAATAAATAAATACATTCAAAAAGCCATTTTGAGCACCTTTGCTCTGTAAAAGTGGTTTAAGCATAGACTAAAATGAAGTTATGAATGTATTTGAAAGAGGCTATTCAAAAGCAACAAAGCTATTAATGCAATTCCATTACATTATGTACAAAACCTCAAGCATAAAATCAAAATGTCTAAACAAACAAATTTGTGTGGTATATGCTGCACTACCAAGTTATTTACATCTAGAAAGCCACTTTCTCACTTATGAAACTCTTAAACACACATACAAATGTGCAAACGGCAAGTCTCATTCCCTTTAGAAAAGCTAGAGGGCCCACTTGAAAAAGAACAGGCGCCAGAACACAGCTCCCACAATCACTCCGGCAAATATTAAAAAGCTAATTATCCCGGGAACAAAAGTGCCAGTTTATTTTCACTTAACACAATTAGTCATAAACTGCATTTTGAGTTGTTAATCCAAGCCAGCTCCCATTCTCTGCCAATTATTCATAGTTGCATATTCATGCCGTATTCAAAGTTTCAAAGCAAATGTATTTTTCTTTTTCCGTGCGGTTGTGTGAGCATTAATCACCCCACCCACACATTGCATGGATTAGCCATTTAGATAGCAGGCAGTATCAGGCCTGAATGCAGCTCTGCCAAGTGCTCCCTTTAATGTATATAGTGTGTATTCTCTTACAGTGGTAAGTGGCTAGGTACTATGTTCTGTGTCAGAATCATTCTAATCCACTCTGAGAGTGGGTGGAATAATTAAATGATTAGCAAAATATAGAAATATTTAATGCCACTTGCCTTTTATTCTTTGAGCATCAATGCAGCCCCTTGAAGTGTCATAGGAGCTTGAAATGCTCAAAATCAAATTGGCTTGACATTCAGTTTCGAATGCTTGAAACTAATTCAAATGAACTCTGTCAACGCATGACCCTGACAACCACTGACTTTTCATTAAAGTCCAGAGATTTTCATGCTCACGAGTACACGTGTGGTTGTTTGCGTGCATGAGTGTGTGCACACCTACGTGAGAAACTGACCAACTGTTTTAATCTTTTCTCCCACATTTTTATACCTCTGGAAATGTTTGATTTAGATTGAAATCTTTAATCAAATGAAAAATAATGTTTAAAAATGTTCTTCATTTGACATCTATAATAACTGCTTTGATTCAAGTCAAAAAATATTATTAAAAACCACTGAATTAATCTGAATACAATCAGGTTATACAAACAAAACTAATTTTAAGGGTTAGATCAGTTAGAAAAAGCTCCATATGGTAACAATTGCAGGTTACCACTCTTTACATTGAAGTGAGAAATATACAAAATAATGAGTTTGGAGGCTATATCACTTTTCATAATTATACAATTTTGATTACCAGTCTCTATTGAACTTCCTGTTCAGAAGCTTTGACACTACTAAAGGTTATAAACCTTATTGCGTCTAAGGAGCATAATGTCATCTTGGTAACCTTTAGTTGTAAGATATAATTTTTTAATGGAAACACCCCTCTAATGAGTGATACACTGACAGCTATGACACCAGCAAATGTACAAATAATTAAAATTGTGTGGCTTGTGATCTGGCAGTCATCAATGTCATGTACCAAAAACAAAAAAAAAAATCATTTTGTCAGGCACACTAATAGATGTGTTTCATATGTAACATCTACTGTAAATTAACTATTTTAATGTGACTAAATCAATCGGATTACTTTAAGTTACACCAACAAAAAGTTAGAAATGGCTCCTTAAGGTAACACTTGCCTGGTTTACCCTCTTTGACAAGTAAAAGGAGAAAAGAAGATAATCTGCAGGACACATTCACTTACAGAGGCACAGAGAATAATAGGTGTACAAAAACATCAAACATGAGGAGCGGAACAAACTGAGTGCATAACATCTGGATAGCGCATTAGAGGTCTGGTCAGATATAATTGATTTTTTTGTAAGGTCACTAACACGTCCTGTGCAGTGTAGGATGAAGAGTGATGGTGACAGTAAAGTAGTGCTGTGACTCACTGACCTGCCTTTGCTACCACTCCTGGGACACCTGAACAGAGTTTATAACATTTCTATTGACAGTCTACTCCGAGGAGTTACTTAAAATATTTTGAAATTTAGAAACTTTCTGTAAAACTTCAAGTGTCCATGTTACACAAAGAAAAGTTACTATAATTAATTACTATTGTAATATAAATATGGAGCGACTATTTGCACTAGGTGTAAATAGCACCTGCCACACAGCATGGCTATTTGCCCCTTCAAAAGTTTGGTGTAAACAGAAAATAAAGTCTAACTGTACCTCAACTGTTGCTGCAGGGGCGTGGGGTATAACAGCGGTGAGGATATGCTTTTTTTTGTGCGTACAACCCAGGTTCGATTACACCTTTTTCCCATCTTGTTATCTTGTCTCCACTCTTAATATTTCTTTTAATACTTCTTAAAATAATAAATACACATGAATATGAATATGTTGATTTGGTTACAGTAAAGGTCAAGGAATTGAGAGAAAGTTTTGATCCAGGTAAAATTAACCATGGTTTTACTATATAGGCTAATATTGTAGTAAACATGGAAGCCAAAGTTGTAATGCAATTAACCATGGTATTACAACAGTAATATGGTGTTAAAATAGTTACCATGTTTAATTTTGTGGTTATGATTTAACTACAATATATCATGGTGATACTATGGTAATTGTTGTAAAACCAGGATTCATTTATGTATGGGAAGGTCAGGGTTAGGGGTTGGTGTAGGCTGTCTGTGGGACTATAAATGAACACAATAATCATGCTGCAGTTATACCACTATACTGTATGTTAGTATTTAATTAGGTGTGCAAATAGTATCTAACACTATTTGCATTTATTTATTTAATTATTATTATTTTTATATTTTTTGCAATACATCAGGGAAAATAGCATCTGCCATAAAAAACAATATGCTATTACAACCAGCTCCTTTAAAGTAAAGTGTGACCAAACTTTCTTTATTTTTGGTGATATCCTTATGGATTTATACATTTTAGGTGACACTTTATTTTACAGTGTTCATGTTAATGTGTATTTCCACATGCAGTTACTTTGTAATACTAATTAACGGCATTCACTTTCTGTGTAAATGTTTTGTGGTGTGATTTGTACTTACATATTGTTATTGTTGTTACTATAGTAATTAATACTTCTTTCTTTTCTTCATCACATGCAGGGACCAGATGGATCAACAAAGCTTGATTTATGACTATATGGCTTTTACAGGTACTTGCAACACCATTTGCAGAATGAATCAAACTTAAATAGATCTGACCCATCCAGTAAGTTTGTACTAGTGCTGTATCTGTCTAGTTCAGACACCAGTCCCAAAACATTAAGAGATGATTTCTAAGCTAGACGAAAGTGTGTCAAGACCCTGAGATGACTCCATCACAGCTGCAGAGTGAAGATGTGTGTACAGTGGTTTTGTACAGTGCTCACTTCTGCATCAGGGATTAGATGAGTGTGTTGCTTTTACTGGAGTAGAATTCTCCCAATGTGCAGCAGTCTACCTGCACTATTCTCCACTCTCACCATGCCCATCTAACAAAGGTAATGGATGCTTATTGCAACATGTTTATCGATATTGATATTTGGTCTATGTAGCTGATAATTAAGAATTATGTTTAGATCTAGCCATCTTGTCTGTGCAGGAAAGTATCTGTGTAGAATTGTATTTTTATTGTTTGTGCTGTAATTTCTTAAATCAGTTATCTCCAGTGAAAGTATATAAAAATATATTTGTAAAGTAGCTAATGTTGTGATAATAATTCATTCTAGCTCCAGATAGCTTTTATTACAGACTATTAGCTGACTGATGGCATATTGCCTCAGAAGGAATGATAAAGAAGATCAGGGTTGAATGAAGCAGCCATCCACAATTAAACACATTTTTAAGTATAAAAGCAGCTGAGTATATTGGTTCTGACCTGTACAACAAAAACAAAAATGCAATATTAGCATGTCAACAGAGATAATGACACAAAGAGATAAGCAGAATGTTCTTCCTTAAAAAAAACAATTTGAATTTAGATCCATCAAATGTATTTAATATATTTATTGACAATGTTACACATTAAACTTGACTATGCAATTAGATACTTTGTCATTACTTCCCCATTTAGAAAATAACAATTTATTTTTATATAAAATCTAATAAAGAAGGCTTACAAGACTGCACACGTTTTGAAACTACTCCTGCTCACAATTAACCAATATATCAGTTATGGTATCTCTCATGTTCATGGCAGGTCGAGACAACCTTTATCGGCTGAACGCATCCCTGTGGGGGAGAGCAGACTTTCACTACAATCCTAACCTTTGGCACCAGGTGCACACAAAGGGCATCAATTTAGCTAAATGTTACCAAAAAGAAGAGATGTATGTACTTATCTCATATTTTACAATAGAAGACTGCACTGACATTAGCAGCTTAGATAATATTTGATGGATAAATATCAGACTGTTCTACATCCAGGCATTTGTTGAATGGTTGTATACAGATTACCAAATGAAGGCTGTCTGTATTGTAAAACGGTATATACATTTTAATAGACCATTTTAGTATGCATTATTTGCAACTGCTATTTTTGCATTAGTGTTATTGTTTGAGAAGGACAGTTTTAGACTGACTATGGAGCAATGCTTGTACATGATTCTGTATTTAATGCATGTCACACTACAGCATTATTTCATCTGCACACTGAGTGCATTGTTGTGTATGTGTATGATTTTGATATCTGTGAATATTTTGAGTATATTCTATTGTGCGTTACTCAGTTACTGCTTAATTGACATGTATTGATTACTGTAATTGTTGTCCTTAATTAATTAAACAAATTGTATTGTTCTTATTTAGAATGTGAAACGTTTTATAACCGAATACACACCATACACTTTCAACAATAAATATGAGCACATTCTAACAAATATCTGCAAGAATTTGATTGGTCTGTTAAACAGATTGAGAAAAGCCTCGTCTTGTGTTCAAATAGATTTTGCTTATTCCGCTGGTCTTTCAATGTGGGTGTCTCTTCTTTGTATACTTGATTAACTGCATGGAGTTTGATTTATATAGATGCAATGTGTTTATTTAATTTATTCGAATATTCTGCTCAGTATGAGCTATTTTCAAGCATCTTAAATAGATAAGGCTTTATCACTAAGGAAAGACATGAAAACAGCACGCCATTTAGCAAAGAGTTGAGCTTCCCAGTGACTGTTAATAGGCTTTCACTAGACTGCTTTAGCACTTTGAAGCCGAGGAGACTTAATGATCCCACATCTGTGTATTTCCAGGCTGGGAAAAGCTGTTTCTCACACATTTTTTTTAACTCATCATTACTTTAGCTGTATATCCTTTTCTCCTGTAACAGTTCTCCTGCATGTAATACATCTTAAATATGTCCCTGGTATGCAAATAACACAGGCTCTTATACTCCTACATGGAAAAAATGGAATGCCGCAACAGATTTTTTCTCCATTTCTCCCACTTCAGGCTATTCTGTGCAATACTGTGGAAAAATAATGTAAAATGCTTATAGAGCTAAACATGTTTGACTGCCTACCTAAAAATGCAGCTCTGTATTTGCTCATTCTTATATTTATATATATATATATATAAACAACAACAAAGGAAACTCATAAAAATGTGTTTGTGATGAATGATTTGCTTTTAAATAAACAAAATATGCTGTATTGAGTGTGTATGTATGTGTTTGTGATTATTAGCTCCTTATTGTAAACCAACAAATTTTATCATGCATGAAAGGATGCATTCATCAATTGTTGAAAGACTTTATTTTCATTTATCTGTTATCATATACAGTATGTTAATTTAAATAATTTGACATATTTGTCTAATTACAAATGCAATACTTATTAATTGAAACCAGTCTGTCCTGAGGCTGTTTGTGTGCATTCTTAGAGTCAATTAATCATTAAAACTCCAAAAAGACAACATTAGCCTGAACTCTCTTCTAAATACATTTTCCGTAGGGAAGATGCCTCATTTTTGGTTCCACAGCTCATGTCATCAGTTGTCAAAATTAGTGGCATGCTATAACTTAACTCCTCAAGTACCAACAGAGAGATCTTACTGGAGATAAACTCACATGTCTCTACTGTTTACGGCCAGCTGGTGTGGATATATAAACAGCTGAGATCTTTGATATGGGCTTGACACTCATGTTTCATTTCATCGAGTATGAAACGGAGATGTGCTTGTGCTTTTTGTTGCGACACAAAAGTTAAGTGGAGTCAGTGTGTGAGAGGTGCTAAAAGTCTATTAATAATAAGCATCTCAGCACCACGACAAATGTTCAAACAGATTTTGAAAGTCAACGTTCAAAGACGAAGTGATTTATAATATGAAAAACAACAATTAACACATTTCTTTAACTGCGTACAAGGCACTAGATCAATACGCTAATCCTATTGGTTATATATTGTTTAATTCTACAGATGTCAACACTGTCAGAGCACCCTCGTAACACCTTCTGTTTGTTATTGTAACATAATTCATATCCACAAAACCTATGATGATATGCCCATAACTTTATCATTACTCTTTTTTTCTTGCAGAATGCCCTGGTGTAGTTTAACACAATACCTTCAAAGCTTCTCTCCATCTATTCCAAACTTATTTCTGCAAGCACATTAGCATGTGTCTGAACTATGGCACTGCATACCTCCACATCACTCTAATATATACATACACACAAGAAGAGAAAGTGGGGCCGCAGGGCACACACATGTGGGTCTTTTCTCTCTCCCGCTCTCTTTTCTATCTCACCAGCTCAGGCTGGGGCACAGGGGACTACCCTTAAACTACAGCAGGAGGGACACCTGTTTGCTCACCCCCTCAAGACATGAGCTCAGTATAGTTCTGTCAATCTCTCAGCATCCTGGCTGTTTAACACATGGCTGCAGCTAACCATTCACTGACTCATTGAGAATGGAATGACTGGGTAAAAACCAGAGAAGTTTGGACATGCTTTACAATTGAAAAGATACCGTGATGTGAAACCTATTTGAAATGAGAAAAGAGGTTATGGTATAATGGATAATAAGCTGAATTGCAAATTTCTGTAGAGGACAAATGATTGATATATACAGCTTTAAATGTGCTCCTTCCACATTCATTAACTGACATGTTTGAGAATGTGTGTGTTGTGTATGTGTGTGTTCATCTAACTGTAGATAACAGTGTTGAGTGTGCTGTCAATTACAAAGTAGTGTAATACATTACATTTTTAATTCTTGTAATCAAATTATAATCAGGCAGTTATTAACTTTCAATTAAGTTATTTTCTTGTAAGTACATTACTTGATTTACACATGTTTCTAAAAAAATATTATTGTTGGTAATCTTTTACATCATCGTTCCCTTTGTTAAAGTTTTATAAAGTGGATCATTATTGATGTCAGTTATTGACAGTTATAACTACATGAATAAAAAGGGCAACCTTCTTGCAATACATATATAGCAAGCATTTTAACTTAAATGTTAGAAATGTTTAATAAATACACTTATTCATACTTAAATTAATCAAATACATAAAATATCATAATTTGTGGTTTATGTCAAAATGCAGCATAAATAGACAATTACATTGAGATTAAAATGGGAAATTAAAAGGGGTTTATATTTATTACTATAATGTCTGAACTCTTGAACTGAAAGGAGCTACTCTGCATGGTTTCCCAACTTAACAGGTCCTAATTACCTTTAGTTATATATGCAAAACTTTCGTTGGTGCACATTCACAGTATATAATATATATAATAAAGCCTGATGACCATTAAACCTATACTAAACTTTATGGACATTGGTTTCTAATGTTGGTAACCATTTAATGTGTCATAATTTTTCACTTCACATAGGTATATTTTAAAATACTAATGTGGAACAAGTGATATTAAGTGTTTATAACATATACGGTAATATGGATAACCATTTTGCGGGTATTGCAAAGTCACCCTTTTATGCATGTTGAATAACAGCATATCAGTTATTTATTTGTAAATGAATTATTAGTCATTAATGAACTTCTGAATAAACCCTTAACCAAGGGAACACTATAAAGTACTACCAGTACCAGTATTATGTAGAATAGACTTTAGTAACCTGCAACCCTTTGGCCTTTACAATTAGTTTTGTTGGTATAACCTAATGTCTAAATGTTTTCATGTTGATTCAGATATGTTAATATTTTTTTACTTTAATCAAACCAATGAATTTAGATGTGACCACATGAAGCACGTGTGTTTTCAAGGTTAACTTGTTTTTCTGTGTACGTTTAAAACATGTATTATATTTACATGCATGTATGTTTTCATTTCTGTGACAGCTGTAGGACATAAGGGAGAAATTGTGGTGCTGAGTTTGACATGCATGTGACAAGATGAACAAGTTTTTAATTTTTAATTCGTTGAGTGGAAAAAAAAAAATCTTTTCTGTAAAAATGTTTTAGAAAGTTACTTTTTGGATTAACTTACCCAAAACTGAAAATTACCAATTAAAAGAAATAGCTGAATGGTAGTGCGCAGTCCTGCGCATGACTGCTCTGCATCATGTTCCAATCCCATTCACCCTCTCTCCCCCATTTTCCTGTCTATTGACTTTCCAACAACTTACAGGCAAAGAGCCCATAAATAAAACAAAGCTATAGAGGAAAATCCACAACTTTTACAAAATCATATCTAAGAAAGCAAATATACTTTGGACATGATGATCAAATCCTAATGCCTAAAAACAAACATAAATGAAGAATTCTTCTTATTACAACATTATGAAATGAAATGCCTTTTGAGCATTTCAACAGGAAAGACTCAAGACTGCAAATGATTTGCATTGGAGAGTAGATCCTTATGAAGACTTCAGCTGAATTACAGTAGGACACAGGGGATTGTATTGCTAATTTAATGTAATATAAACTGCACAGCAGAAACAGCCCACTCAAATTGATGCAACATCGAGTACCACAAAGTGATTGTATCCCATTTGCTATATTTGCATGCATTTGCCTCCAAAATTCCCCGAATTGGTCATGCCATTTGTGGATATAGCTGTTTAAATCACTCTCATTTGTTTAATTTGTCGTATCCCTGGTCTGCACATCCTCTCATGCATACCGAATAGCATCCACTGCATTCTTTTGGATAAAATGCACACAATTTTAATATTTGTGTTTTACAAAATTACAGAATATTTACTGGGCACTTTACAATGTTTGGCATCATGGAATCTGAGCACAAAACATACTACTGACCTGACCTGTTATCTATGTAATGTGATTTACGTTTCCCTTTGGAGCCATAAAAATACAAATAATTATGACTTATTGTCTTTCATTTACCGTGATTGCATCCATACATATATATGGTAAATATATATGGTAACTCTGTTCAATATAATTTTGTGATAACTCAGACAGCAATAACTATGTATACACACACACACACACACACACATGCACAGTTGTATTATGAAGAGTATTTGTGCTGACAAAAGATAAGAAATTGTGCACTCATAAAATATTTTAATGTCACCTTTGACATCGTTAACATTTGTCTTTTTCAAACCCATCACCCAGAGGTTTTCTCTAGCTCAAAGTGCGTTCTCTGTAGCTTTGTTGCTTCTGTGACAGGCATATCTTGTGCAGCCATTAAAGAGGTGAGAGGTGACAGCCTTTAGTGATATTCAAATAAACACTCTTGAAGTATTGTTCCACACAATGAACCTTTTGGCAGCCACACACCCCCTATAGCCAAGCAACACTTCCTGCTTCAGCCATCGCAAGCTGCATGCACATCTGCAGCTCTATATATCACCGTGTGCTGCACACCCTAACATTCCATAGAGCACAGCGCCAGCAGTGATTTGTGCTATTCTCTCCAACAGTTTTATTAAATCTTCATCTGTAATCTAAATGTCCTCTTGACTAAAAGCACAGCCTTTTAAATCAACCTGGCAACCCGACCATAAACCTGAAGCGCAATATGAGCCATACTAATGTCACAATGGCATCCCCCTCACCTCCTTGTGCTCCCTCCACACTTGGATCTCATATATTGTCCTCTGCTAATAGATGGGCAATCTTGCAGCCAGGGATGCTTAAAAGTGTTTAATAAATGTAATACAACCTATATAGTGTTGATAAAAGGGGCCTAAAGCAGAACCAGCTGTCTGACCGCGGTGAGAGACCTTACAGAGGATTCTGGCCCATAAAGATGATGCCTAATACAGGCCAACATGTGGGCCTTGCTGATGTGCAATACAGGGTCCTTTTGTATATTGGACAGTTTATGGGCTCCAACGTCATTCCACTGGAAAAGTGGACTGAGGCCATACGTTACTCTAGGCTTATTTATGACTTGATAGATTTTTTCCTTCATATACTCTATCAGAGGAGAACAATAAAAGGAAGCAGGTGAGGTTGGAATGTAGAGCCTTTCATGTTATTATCCCACTCCAGAGGCACAGAGGCGTATTATGGTCTTAGAAGGTAATACATGAAAGTGTCTAACAAATTGTCAAATTAAGGATTGGTGTCATGACCCATGGCAGTGTCTATTTACAGCCATGAGTCTATTCCACCGCATGAGAAGCTTTAAAACTGAACAGTACAAATGGAGAGGTAAATTTATGGAATGGAGTGGAAAGAACAAACTCTTTATTAATACAGGCAATAAGAATCAGCATCAGGGGTGTCAAGTTCTTGGATAGTTGTACTTCCTTATATCAAAAATATTATGGGGAGTCTATCCTTTACTCAAAAAAAATTTGAAATGGTTTGAAATGTAAACGTTTACTCAATGAAGTCATAGTTTAATCAGAGTTTTTACTCCAATAATTGCATTAGACTTACAAAGTCTAATGCAATTATTGCATTGCATCCAGTGAGTGGCAGTTCTGCGGATGGAAATTCCTTGTTGATGAGAGAGGTAAACAGAGAATGGCCAGACTGGTTCGAACTGACAAAGTCTATGATAACTCAGATTTTGCTCTTATGGAAAGAAATTTGTACTTTTATTCACCAAAGTGGCATTCAACTGGTCACAATTTATAGTAAGGACATTAATAACATGAAAAATTACTATTACAATTTGAAAAAAAAAACGTCAGAACTTCTTAAACTACTTTAAAGAGTTCTCATCAAAAAATCCTCCACATGTAGCAATGATAGCTTTGCAGATCCTTGATATTTTGGCTGTCAGTTTGTCCTGATACTCTGGTGACTTTTCACCCCACACTTCCTGTAGCACTTGACATAGATGTGTCTTGTCGGGCACTTCTCATGCACCTTACAGTCTAGCGGATCCCACAAAAGCTCAATGGGGTTTAGATCCATAACACTCTTTTCCAATTATCCATTGTCCAATGTCTGTGTTTCTTTGCCCACTCTAACATTTTCTTTTTGATTTTCTGTTTCAAAAGTGGCTTTATCTTTGCAATTCTTCCCGTAAGCTTCATTTAACGAACCAAATATCTTTCAGCAGTGTTTGATCAAAAATGACTTTTTTAAAATAGTGATGGTGCTGTTTTTAACATCAGTAATGTCCTGGCTATACTTTGTGATCAGTTGAATGCCACTTTGACGAATTAAAGTACCAATTTCTTTCCAAAACAGCTAAATCTGTACATTATTCCAAACTTTTGGCTGCCAGATATATACACACACACACACATATATACATATATTCAGATAATTAAAATGCATTACATTCTTGTGGCAGAAGAGTTAATCATTAATAAGACAATACAAAAAGCAGCTTTAGAATACAATGTATTGTTTACTACCATATTATTGATCATAAGTCAATCATTGGCATACATGTTCACAGCAATCTATTTCACAAGTGAATTTGTCAATCAGTTCGAGATTTACTATGAGGGCTTGTTTAAAGACCCGTCAATGTACACCTGTGTCAGACATGCTTGTGTAGTGTCTCGGGTGCGTTGCGTCATAAACATAAAATGTTTTAGGTCAAGTTAAATATTATTTAATCCTTAGAACACATCTTGAGATCCCTTAGTTCGAATTTGTGCTCCATCAAATGTTTTGAACGCAAGAAAGTAACGCATGTTTTAAAAAAAAATTGTATTGCAATTTTAACAGAGAATACAATAACACACAATTACGTAACGCATGTTTGTGTTTTACTGTCTGCTGAAGGGTTGTTTTGTTCACTGTATAAACTGCGCATTGCCCATATAGCTGAAGTTTCACTTACTGCCCTCTGGAGTAAAAAGATGGTACTACAAGCTTGCATTTCTCAGGAATCTTCCTTGTTACGGTATATATATATATATATATATATATATATATATATATATATATATATATATATATATATATATATATATACACACACACACACACACACTCACTGGCACACATTAAATCCATGTACATATTTAACATGGATTTAATTGGCTGCGTATTTGAAAGTTTAATTAAATTTAGGAGCTCAATTTCATTACCTTGTTAGATCAGTAGAGTGGACAAAATATTTGGAAGACTGGTCACACATTTTACTCCAGAGAAAGGACCATCAGCCATTTTCAGGGCTTGTATGCAGGTTCTTTCGCTCTGGTTCTCAGCTGTTTCTGGTATTTGCAATGAGGTTTAACTCGAAATGGCAGTGGGAAAGGCCCCTCCTCAGTTTAAGCTGTCTTAAATGCATTTTATATTACCTAATATTTCACCACAGCAGACCCATTTTCATTCTGCGTTACACTCAGATAAGAGTTATAATCTATGTTTGATGAATATGCCAGACTCATGCCTCTGACTCTGGTATGTACACAACACTCGACGTTTATTGCAGGCTGATGGGGAAAAGAAAGAGAGATATAGAGAGTACGAATAAAATGAGAAAGCAGGTGTGTTTGGTTTAGATGTTCCTGTCAAGTGGGGTGACATGCATGTCTGAACTCATTTAAATGAATCTCTTATCAGTACCACAATGTACCCACTTATGGAACATGGAAGACAGTATGTGAACAGGTTTGTGTGGTTTAGCTTTGTCAAGACCCCCAATAGATATTTATTGACTTTATTGGAGTGGATGTTATAAATCGGACAATTGGTCATTCAGGGCACCAGCATGGTTATGGTGAGCTAATCTTGATCTTCCTTCTGAATTCTGTTTGTTTTACTTAATTTCTTTGGACAGTTTAATGCAGAAGAGGCACTCAGTTAATCTTCTCCCTAAAAAGCTGATGCGCATTACCAGAAGATGTGCCTTCATTTGTTGGATGGAAAACAAAAGTAATAGAAATTATTGCCCAATCCAAGCTAGACATATATCCACTCAGAGAAATATCTTGGTATATTTTGTGAAATTTAATTAATCCATGTCCATCTGTATAATTAATTACTGATGACCTGCTGTTAAAAACAGTCTCTAAATGACATTTGTAGGTTTCAATTCTTCAATTATGGCACTTTTGGCCCTGCTTACTTTTAGAAAATAAACTCTTGTAAAACCCACTTTTTACACTTTCACTCGTCATTTTATTTAATTTGTCCACCAACAATGTCCAACAGTTTTTTATGTCTAACATGTGTTTAGATTCAAAGTAATTTACATTTTACATTTCTTAGTATTGAAGATCTTATGTGAAGTTACCTGGCACTGAATGTATTCGATTCAACATATGTTTTTGAGTTGAGGAAGCAAATACACTTGTTAATTCATACAAATTGATACAATGACAACTTAACATGTTAAGTTGACTCTGAAGTTTTTAAGTTATGTCAACTCAAAAAAGCACTATTGTATAATATAAAAAAAAAAATCATGTTCATGTCGTTGTCATTGGCATCAGAAAAAAACAGCTCAGATAAATTGATTGAAATAAAAACATTCCAGTAGAATTAGAGAAATCATGAAAATCATCCACCTAACACAAAACACTCATGTGATAATATGTTAGGATGCTTGTTAAAACAACATTAGGGATAACAGTGCTGAAATAACGCCATAACCATATTTTGTTCACAAGTGTTATTTACACAGAAAATAATGGATTTTGTGGTGAAGTAAATATCACAGAAAAGATTAAGTACTTCCTAAATTGAATATGTTTAAGCGTGAACTTGAAATGACACCATCCCAATGAACCAACAAAAGTGGGTCTGTGCATCCCACTGCTCATGTTTGATTGTTAATCAAATCCTTAATTTTACAAACAAGCTGTTTATCCATTTTCTTATTTCCTTTTCTTACCAAAATTGAAAACAAAATGGAACATGTATTCTATACTTGTGTAACTGTACAAACTATTTGAGCATCACATGAATTCCCAGGAAGAGCGCCGTCGCGTGCTGACCAAATCCTTTGTTTCCACGGTAACAGAGGAGGAGTTTGCACCTCGACCCGTGACCGCATCAGCGGAAATGAGGAACGAGGAAGTGGAGTAAAAGACTGATGTGGAATACCACACATTTGTTTAAGATGAATTAGTGCCGACTACAGCAATTGATCCACTTCCATTCACCACAGATGTAGAGAATTGATACCGATTTACTTAACCGATTATCTCACATCCAATGCCGTCGCCACCCGAGCTCGGAGAAGATGATTCAGAGGTAAAAACCAGTGCCGGTGCAATCTGTATATATTTGACAGAGAGCAGTAACTGTATAGTAAAATGAGCAAGTGGTTTCTGGATGATTCTTTACCTCGTCTTATTGAATGAATGTATAAAACTGGTCGGAATGAAAAACTGCCCGCCCTAGAAAAGTCATAAGATATACATATATTATGATATTATATATTATGATCTCATATATAATATATATATTTTTTATTATTAATATTTATATATTTTTTGCATTGTTAATGTTACTCAGTAGTTTAAGTTAAAATTGTAAATGTATGAATTCAGTTTGTGAGATTGTTTTGTATCTTTTTACTTTTTTACAGTTTTAGGTTACTTGAGTTGGAGAGTGATGAATGTGAGGTGCATCTGCAGTGGTGACGCCATCATTATTTGCTTTATTAATAGAGAGCAATGCCCACACTGTTATCCCTAACTTTCAATTTTATCACCATTTTGGTGACTTATTTCCAGTGATGAAAAGCTAAACAAAATTCCAAAGCCTAATTCAAGTTTAAAGTTCCAAACTTAATGATTACAAGTTATTTATGAGCTTTACACTCATAAAATATTAAGCAAAAAAATCATATTTATACACCTGAAATCATCATGTCACTGGCCGAACAGTCACAGAAGTGGTTTCCAACTCATGTTCAAGCCACTGTCCTCCAAGCAACAGACTTGCAACCAAAGGGCAAGAATGGTACCAATGATGCCTACACCATCATCCAGCTGGGGAAAGAAAAGTACTCCACATCAGTGGTAGAAAAGACCCTCAGCCCAGTCTGGAGGGAAGAGGCCTCCTTTGAACTGCCAGGACTGCTATTGGGGAGCAATCCAGAGGTTTACGAGCTGTGTCTCACGGTGATGCACAGGTCCCTAGTTGGGTTGGATAAATTTCTGGGCCAAAAACTCATAAACTTAAATGAGATATTTGACAATAAAGAACGGCGGAAAACTGAGTAAGTACATTAACTAACTCCTTGAATGTTTCAGATCCCAGATGTTTTAAAGGATTTGTTCACCCAAAAATTAAAATTCTCTCATCATTTACTCACCCTCATGCCATCTTAGGTGTTTGACTTTTCTTTCTTCAGCAGAACACATTTGAAGAAATAAATCTTTGCTCAGTAGGTCTTAAAATGCAAGTGGATTGTGATTCAACCTTTGAATCGCCAAAAAGAACAGACCGTCAGCATGAACATTATTCAAACAACTCCACTGGTTAAATGAATGTATTCAAAAGCAAAATGATTACTTTTTGTGCAAAAAAGTTAAATATTTAAGTACTTTATAACTATAGATCATCGCTGTCGGTCAGCAGCAGTCAGGCATGTGACGTAATCGTGTTGGCACGTTCACGAGAGAACAGACATGCATGCGACATGGAGAAGAGCGCCACTGTTTACAACCGAGTCGGAGAAATGCTGTACATAAGCTGTGCTGGTTTTGGTTTAGATCTATATTTGTATCTGTTTGGTTACTCACAGTGGTGCGTTTGTGTGCTCATCCAGGATGTCTTAACTGAGAAAAAAACGTGAGATTATGGCTGAACATGCCAATGCGAATACGTCACACGAGAGACCATTTGTACTCCACCCACTCATGAATGCTTATACTGCTGCTGACCATAAGTTATAAAGTGCTTCAATATTGATCTTTTTCACAGCAAAAGTGATTGTTTAGCTTTAGAAGGCATTAATTTAACCAGTGGAGTCATATGGACATTTATGCTGACTGTCTGTTCTTTTTGGTGCTTCAAAGGTTGGATCAACATCTACTTGCATTTTAAGACCTATTGAGCTAAGATATTTTTTTCCATTTTTCTCCAAATGTGTTCTTCTGAAAAAAGAAAGTCATACACACCTGCGATGGCATAAGGGTGAGTAAATGATGAGAGAATTATCTTTTTTGGGTGAACTGTCCCTTTGAGGTATGATTAAAGGGATAGTCCACCCAAAAATGAAATTCTGTCATCATGTTCTCACCCCCATGCTGTTCCAAACTCGTATGACTCGTACTTCAGTGGAACTCAAAAGATGACACTGATACTAAAAGGTCTGCTCCTCTTTTGGTTTCTAAGTGAAGTTGGTGACTATAAATTGCAGTTGAATTAGGCTTATGCAGTGGTTCTCAAAGTGTAGGGTGCGCCCTGTAGGGGGGCATTAAGGTGGGACGCGTACGACTGACCCGTTCTCAAATCACTTTCATACACTCAGCAAAAATAGTGATAATACATTCAAGATACAATGTGGTCAATTTCTACACTTCTGTTTTTTCTCCTGCTTTGTTAAAACTTTTGGTAGGCACCTCAGCGCGAACTGCACAATGCATGTAATAGTGTCAGGTGCACTCTCAGCTGCGTTTATGTAAACAAAGATGTCTCACGCTCCAGTTTCAAATGGGGGAAACGATGAATTAACACTGATATTTCGGTCGGTCCCTCCCACAACACTATCAAATGGCTTCAGAAGAATTGATATATAAGACTCAAGAGTTAAGGACGACTTGTATTGTGGTCTTGGAATTGTTATTATCTTAAAAAAAAAAACTATCCAGCGTAAATGACTCCATTGAGAGAAAATCTTTCATCTATTTAAATGCAGATGAATGGAGGATTTGGTTTGCAATGTGTTCATGCCCAATGAATTGCTTCTGCAGCAGTATCCCTTTTTTTTATATATACTTTTCCATCTGTTTTTGTATGGTTTGAACATCTATAGGCAGAATAAAAAAGTTTTATGCATTTATGTAATACAGAAATTATGCATAAAATAACAATGTTGGCATTGTGACAAATGTTCATTCATTCTGACTCTTTTTCAGTGAAGTGTAACTTTTCATTCAGTTTTCATAGTATTTTTAAATCTTTTTGACGTGATATGAAAATGCTATTAATCTTGTACATTGTGATTTCGTAAATTTTTTTTTTGTTGTTTCAAAGAGGGGGCGTGACCAAATAGATTTGAGGCTAATGCTTGGGCTAGCATGGCCTGTTTAATATGCTCATTGCCTTTGTCATAAGAGCAGACCACAAGTCTTACTTTGACATATCATCCTACCTAGGCCCTAGTGAGTGGAATGACTGGCTGCCTGCCTCCGGTGGGCTTTTTCCTCCATAACAATAAGTGATGCAGTTTTTCTTTTGAAGTTCATGGCATGCTTCTGACATGGAGCTCAGATGTAATCCTGTCAGACTCATTAGTCTTTATTTGTTTTTGACACCCATTGTGTGAGTTTCAAATGCTTAAGTACATGGTTGCTGTTCCATAGTAATGCAAAAATGAGGACAACAACTCTGACGAACATCATTGTGTTTTATTTAATAAAAGTCTGTGCTTTTGTTTTAAAGAACAGATACAAAGATTGCTCGCAACAGCTCTGTCATCTTGTCTTGTATCTCATGCGGGCCATTTTTGTTCTGGTATGAAAGTCAGATAAAGACACCTTTTACCTCTTTTTGGCCACAGTATCTATGCAGTCAACTATAGCCTTTTTGAGACACAGTCTCAAGGCAGATGAACAGGTCTAGTGAGGATAATTATTGTATTCTATTATATTTTCCTCTCACTATGGTCTGGTCCTACTGACTAATTAGTGTTTTCTTCAAAGCAACTACATCTTTTTTTAAATATTTTTTCCCAACTTGTTTTGTTAAATATGGTAGAGGCTACTTATTTAAAGGGTATTTCATGGGCATGGTCATAATAGCCAGTAGTCTACATTTTCATAATTCACCTTTTTTGGGCATGTACAGACAAGCGATAGTGTATTCGTGTACAGCAACATGAAAGAGACTAAACAAGAAGTTAAACAAGAAGTGGCAGTGTCAACATCTTGTATTTCTCATGTTAATGAATGCAGCATACAAAAATAAAATACAAAGCCTCGTTATTAGAATACTGACACCTGCTTTGTATCTCAAAGTAAAAGTATTGCAGGGCTTGGACTACAAATCTGCAGGTATTTACATTTTATGCCATAACCTCTTCTGCGCATTAGAACACTTCTTCCAAGCTGGTCATCGTTGTCCCATTATGTCACTATCAATGCCTTGCATTATTTATTCAATAATCCTTCGTTGCTGACATCATTGTTGGCACTCATGACACAAATCGCTTAACCAACCATGTGTCAATGGCAAACCTTTCCCCTGGAATGGCGGGTTAATGCTCCCCATTGACATTGTTCTGCATGCAAGGTTCCTCTAACTGACGCAAGGGCACAAGAGTCAGTTTTGACATTGGAATCGGCAGGCCCTAATTATCACACACCTGTGTTTTTTGATTGTACGGAGGTTCCCAGCGGGTCTCGCAGAGTGGGAGTATTGTGATTCCAGGCACAGGAAGATTTATCTTGGCCTTGACTCCCATGTGAATAACAGGGGTTGGCTTGCTCTCCACATGCCCAGATCAGAGCTGTCTCTCTCTCTCCTCTCTCTCTCTGGGCCTGGGACCAGGTAAACCCCCTTCCCTTGGATCTGCAAGCTCCCCGGTGTGTGGATGGTCTTGGAAAGTAACATAATCGCTGTTCACTAGCTGTGCCATGTTGGAAGAAGAGCACTCAGCGTGATGGCAGCCTGTGACTGCCCTAGAGGGAACCATGATACTGAAGGTGTGTTTATTGTAGTGTTTGCATGAAAGAACCATGTCTAGGTCAGAAGTGGGGAAACTCCATTTCTGGAGGGCTGCTTTTTGAGTATACAGGGTGTCCTTTTAGTCAGTGCTGAGGCCTAGAAATGCAGGTGTCAGGGCCCCAATATTTTTATAAACATATGAATCCTATTCTACTCAACTGATCAGGTTTTTTTAAGTAGTTTTAATAAATATCATTGCAAATCGATTCATACAGCATTGTATAAAAACAACACAAATGCATGTAGCTGTGTTCTCACAGTGCCCTCATTGCCTTTGAAAAGACGTGTGCTGGATCACCCTCTTGATTAAAGGAGTCCCCAAAGATATTTCTTTGTCTTTTGGAATATGGTTTGATACTATAGGTTTAGCAACCCAGGTATAAGGCATGATGTACAACATGAACCATTGAACACTCTGGTCCTATGTTGAATACAAGTCACATTCTAGCATTACTGCTGCATATTAGACCCCATGAAATCAAAACCTGTGTGTTGCTTATGAATGTTCATGTACCCTGAAATCAACCCCATACTGCCGAATTACTGTCAAGCGGCATCTCCTGTCAGACATTTTTGCTTCGATTTAAATTTGTTTACCTTTTCTTGTGGCATTACTGATAGCATGTTACTCAATTAACTCTGAGACATAGGTTCTGGGCCTAAAAGTAATCGTGCTTGCATAAACAATGGTGAGCATGATTCAGATGTTGCATTTTTGCTCATTTCATTAATTTTTTTTATTCCATTGACATTTATGTTTAGGGTTGGGGTGTGGGTTAGGGGGTATGGTAACTAAAATATGCATTCTTGTTGACTATGTACAAATGTGTGCAGCGTTTCTCTACAGCTTGAGATGCACAAAAGCTGGGTATCCTTCTCCAGAAGACAGCAGCGCAAGGCTGTTTTAATGCAATTTTTAAGTGAGAAATATCTTAAGGTGAGATGGGAATAACGCAGGCTGCTTTTGCAAGTGTGCGGGATAGAACTTGCTGTAGGATTTTGCGTTCATTGGGATGGTGTCATGCTTTACACTTGTGGCATCAACTAAAGGAGTTTCTGATGCTTTGTGTTGATATTTTCACTGGAGAGTGTGTCTGATAATTTTGCAATTTGTCAGATATTGGGATGTTTTGACAGTCAAAACCCAGTAATTACCTGCTAACAGAACCCTGGCACCCATACGTTCAACTAGACTTTCAGCTTTGGCCACGGGGGGCAGTGGTTCAGATTTCATAAGCACAGACCAATTTCAGCAGCTGAACGTTTGACCTTCTGTCACCGAATTCATAGTGCGATCAGTCTGGTCTGTTAGCTTTCTGGCTATACATATGCTAGTGCACTCCTAAATGTTGAAAAAATACACTTGGCAGATATACAATTTCTTTTCTGGGAAAAATGGTCTTAAGTATTAATGACTAATTTTGTGCCATTATTACCAGCAATCACATTCCTAAAGTCTATTGGCTGTCTAAAATGAAGGGATGAGCACATTAATATGTCCCACCGTATGTAACAGTGAAAAAACTGCAGTTGTCAAGCCATTTCATGAGGTCTTTAAGTCTTCACAACAATTGTAATTAAGTAATGATCCTGCTTTACGGGTCTTAAATTGCAAAATCACCATTATGCAGCAACTCTCGTGATTCATGCAGCTCTGCTGAAATATTGTTAATTTCATAATCTCCAAATGCTGGTTTGAGCATCAATGAACAAAGGCCAGATTTGTGCAAATGAAAAAAAACAAATTTTTTCAGAGTTACAGCATCAATCACATTACTTCCAGCAGAAAAATGAGCAAGAGGTTAAATAAACAGAAGCTAGGGAATAGCCTAGATGGGGGTGTATTACTTCACATTCTTGATGTGGCCCAAACCTTTGCAGTTACCAGGGAATTATGTTTATCCCTACTCTAATATTCATTCTCAGGATGGGGAAGGCTTTCAAATGAACTAAATGGACTATGCTGTGGATTTGTGTGAAGTGAAATTGGGTTTCTGTCCAGACAAACACATTGCCCCATGTCATTTTTGTATGAATTATACATACAGAGCAAAGCCTGAAAGAGAGTCTTCCCACCATGGGGTTTTCATAGAGAAGGGGAAGTGAAAGAGTGTGGGCTTTTCTCCTGTTTGTTTTGATCAAGCTGTGAAGTATACTGTGCATGGAACATCTGCAAATTACTGGTGTATTGACCACTCTTTTTAATAACACTATATATGCCAACTGCAGCCTACTCTGTTAC
This sequence comes from Xyrauchen texanus, assembly GCF_025860055.1. Lineage (NCBI taxonomy): Eukaryota > Metazoa > Chordata > Actinopteri > Cypriniformes > Catostomidae > Xyrauchen > Xyrauchen texanus. The sequence continues at coordinate 26,480,795 of NC_068295.1, forward strand.
ACCGTGTCCTTACCAGACGCAGCGGAATAAAGCAACAAGTGCTAAAAGGTGAAGTATTTGTCTGTTGTATTCTGTCTTAACCAACCGCTTAGCCCCACCCACTGTGAACTCTCATTGGCCCCAAATCCAACTTCTTATAACTGTACATTAAACATGAAATATGTTCTGATTGGTTGTGATTGGGCTGTGTCACGCAAAAGTGTCAGACACAATTTTTGGTATGTTTTTATATATATATATAATGTGTGTGTGTGTGTGTGTGTGTGTGTGTGTGTGTGTGTGTGTCTGTTTTAATAAGATGGCTTTCAGTATGTTTTACTGACAAAGTTTTGAATTTGACTCATTTTCTTTTTCTTTCTCATCTCAGCTGGTACTCTCTGGACTCACGGTCTGGTAAGAAGAGAAAAGAGCGAGGGAAGATTCAGGTTAGCATCCAGTTTATGCGGAACAACATGACCGCCAGCATGTTCGATTTGTCAATGCGAGACAAGCCTCAGTCGCCATTCTCCAAGCTCAAAGAAAAGATGAAGGGTCGCAAGCATGACTGTGCCTTTTCAGAGACATCTTCTGCCATTATTCCTCCCTCAGGACAGAGCGAGACTGATTCTTTGCCAGACCCGCACCCTCAGACTGCACCTGAACCCAAGCCAAAACGCTCGCTTCTCGCTGGGACGCAGAAACTTTCTGCTGCTCACTCCATGTCTGATCTGATAGGAACCCACTTTAGGCCCAAACTTGACTCCATGAACTCCATTGAAGAGAGTGGTGAGAACATGCATTTTTTCTGTTCAGATAGTTAAATATTTAACTCTAACAGTAAACAGTTCACTATAGCATTGTTATAGATTTCCAGATTGTTTTGATATATTAAAAATTGTGTAATGGCTGTAGCAATTCAATTATATATATATAAAATATATACATATTGTAATTCATTTTTCCTCACAATTAATACTCTAGTTCACTGTAATTGGAAATCCTAAAATATTTTTTGTTAGTATGAGGTGACAAAAAGTAAAACGAACCCTGCAAAAGGGACTGAAACAGACGCTGAGGATCTTTTGTGTTTGGTGCAGTTATAGTTATGATCCAATAATGAATATTGTGACACATTTATTGAATTGTGTCATATCATACAGACTGATCTTATGTAAATTGCATGAATGGCAAAATTTTTGCAATATGACATTACATGGTTAATTACACAAATTGCAGCAGTTTTTACTAGTAGGTATAGCTGCAGGCTGGAGATCTCCAAATGGGGGTGGGATCTCCAAAAGGGGGCAGGGTTTTTCAAAAAGTGGGTTGCATCGACTCCAAAAGGGGACTTCACTTCTACTCATGTTTAGGGTTAGGGAAAGGGTTAGGTTGGGGGCTACCTATATCTTTGCTGGCGGATTGGAGCTCCCGCCCCTTTTTGGAGCTCTGCCTGCAGCTGTTTCCTTCTCCGTTTCTAGGTGACATGTTCACTGTGTAGCATTAAAAGCTCCCAAACAGATGAGGTTCTTAAAGTAATGCTCAATCGAATTTTAAAAGAACAAAGCCTACCTCCATACCCTGAACCTGTGTCATAAAAAGCAAATGAGAGATGAAAAACACAATTGCTGAAGTTTGGCTACCGTGTCCACTGGCATGCTCTTGTGGCTTCCAAGTTATGCACTATAGTGAAAGTATTTTTAGTTTTTTTGTTTTAAGATAGCATCGTGTGAGGAACAGTGTGAAAAGTGTTTATGAACTGATAATGTGTGTGGGAATATAGGGTGAAAAAGTAATTGTGGTCCTGTATTGTTTTGTTTTGTTTTTCTCCATGAAACTGACATGACAAGTACAATGAGCCATGTAAAAAGAATTTTGCAAAAATGTATGTTTAGTAACATGATTCTATGAGACAAGGTTGGTATTGTAATGTGTATCATATTTTGAGGTTGTTGGCAATACCCAACCCTTACTTTATTTACTTTATTTATTTCTGTAATATTAACAGCACAAAATATTGTTCACTCTGAAGCTGTGGTAAGGAAAATGTTATGTCCTTATCCATAGGGGGCACTGCATCTCACCGACACTCTCAGAGTGAAGGATTTGGCTGCTCAGCCAGCGACGTTCCATGTGACCCCTTTTCTGACATCGGAGATAACATGCCCCAGAAATACGCCACTCTCCCGCGCAACCGCAATCCCTTCGAGGGTGATCAGGGGATGCTGTGGGGGACCGAGAAGAGGGAGAAGAAGGACAAGGTTAGTCTTCTGGGGAGAGTGACTGGGAAGAAAGACGGCAAGAAAACTGGTACACGGACAGGTAGCTCTGGCGACCTGCGATCTCCAAACCCCTTTACTACTGAAACCAACCCTTTCCTCTCACACTACAGATCCAGGTACTACTATCTGTCTACTCTGGTATTCAGCCATTTGTTTTTGTTTTATATGTTGTAAGTCAGTGGTTTTTAACTGGTGGGTCACAACCCAGAAATGTGTTGCAGATCTATTCTGATAGGGCAGCATACAGCAGCAAAAAAACAATGCTTAATGCAAATATTAGATGCAACTAATAATATAATCGTGCATAATTAGGATGGCAAAATAAGTAAGCTTATCAACATTTAAAAACACTTCCCATATCTTTTGTTGTTGATGTCAACCCTTACAAAAAATTTAAACTAGCCGCAATTTGCCACTTGTTATTTTTACATGCAAATAAGCTTTTGATTTGAAGCAAATGTTTGCCATACGTTTTCAGCTCTTCACCGGTAGAGGTGAACATCTGACAAACCTTTGGTAACAATGAAGAGTTTGCCACAAAGCTCATTTGCATGTGAACCACTCATGCTGTACATTAATACAGATAACCGATTAAATGGTTTTCCCAGCATTTTCCTTTTTCAAACTGTATGTCCCACTCTCCATTTGATTAATTGCTTTTAGAACATTTACTTAAAAACAAATGCTCTGCATTGGCACTTTGTTCTCATGCAATAATATTTGGTGAGGACGACATTTTCTCTGTTACATCTGCTTGGCATTCCCAGTCTCTCCACTTTTCTCAGTAGAGGTAGGAGGGGACAGACAAGCACTTAATGTTGATCAGAGAAAGTCTGTCATTAGGACCTTATCAATGTCATTAGACTCAATCCAGACTACAGGGGCTTGACCAAGGCAAAGTAATCAGATCTGAATAAGCGATAGACCATTCAATTAACAATTTATCTGCCTGTGGCCTTCTAGTTTGCTCATCCTCTCATCTTACCCTCTCTTCTTGAATCACAGGTCATCCAGGGGTTACAGGTTAGGGAAAAAGACATTTAACAAACCAGCTTAATGTTGTGTAGTGGTCAAAGCTGTGTGTGATCTTTTCACAGCTATAAATTAAATTACATTTAGTAACCCAGTTAATGTGCGATGTATATACAATTTTTGTCTAGCAATTTGCCTTGACACACTGAATATGAACTCTGCTGCACTAATGTTATACACTGCCAATCAGAAGATATTTGATGTTAAAGGAATAGTTCACACAAAAATGAAAATTCTCTCATCATTTAGTCACCCCCTTTAAATATACAGTTATGTGGAGTGGGATTTTGTGCCAATGTAATTTCATATCAGGTGGGGCTTTCAGCAGCAACCGTTTAGAGCAAAAAGAATAGAGTTTTTACCACTTCACTTAATTAAGTCATGTCTGATTAGGATAGTATTGTGTTATACCACTTATTGCTCTTTTCTTTAAAGTAGACTGTAAGCACTATTAAGCCAGTTTACTTTACTGCAAGTCCCATGGTACTTGACAGTTGTGGTATACAATAGCGTGTATGGACTTCACTACTCTCACTGAGACTGTAATTGGCTGCAATGCTCTTGTTGTGGTCAGTGACCTCACTGATTGTTGGTAAACGAAACGTAGACTGGAAGCTTGCTGTATGCGTGTGAGGGGGTGTGAAACCATTTCCTGCCAGAAGAATATGACCTTCTGTTTTTCACATCACTAAAGGTCAGCTAACAAAGTTAAGTTAAAATGTTGCAGGCAAGTTAAGCACATAAATGATTTGCCATGTCTTTCTTGACTTTTCTGTTTGTTAGGGGGAGTTGCTGACCAAGATCTCATTTTCAAAGTTGATTGGTCACAAAGCTAAGTTTCTTTTTGGATGAAAGGGCATTTGCTGATACTTGTAGCATCTGCAAATAAGTTGGGAACTTTGACAGCTTTGTCTTTTTTTTTCTTAAGCAGTGACAACATGAGAAAACCCACTAGTAATGAAGACCTTACTCAGAGATTCAAAACCTCCCCTGAGAAGAAGCACGGCATGAAAAACTCAAAAGTTCATGTAAGTTCATTCAACAGAAATATCCAGTTTAACACATTTTGCACAGGTTTGCACAGCCTAATTTCAAGTTTCTATTGATTATGAGTAAAACATGGCACTTTGCCAATTTCTCAGCTATTAAACTATTTAAAGTTGCATACAATGCTGAATTATATGGGACTACACTAAATTTAAAGGGGTCATGACATGAGAAACCAAATTTGCCTTGATCTTTTGGTATATAAGAGGTCTTTGTATCATTAAAACGTCCTGCAAGTTTAATATTTTAAGACGTCCTCCCCATTCTAAACGAATCATTTATTTAATCAAACTCAAAATACAGCTCGTTCTGGATTCATGGTTAGAAGTGACGTGTCGGTTAGAAGTGACGTACCAGCGTTTGCATATGACCGCCTCCAGCGCAAGACAACTACGCTCATTTCGTATCGCCGTGCGCTTCACAAGTGTTCAGTCGATGGACAGCGAGCTCTGACAGAGACTACTTGTGCACAGGAAAATTACGATGCCACACAGATGTGCTGTTCCTGGCTGTGGTCAAACAAAACCTCTGAATAAGCTGCCGAAAGATCCAGACGTCAGGGAAAAATGGATGCAGTTTATTTTTTGCGGACGTTCCAGTCACGGCAGTGTTAACTTAAGCGTTTGTTCTGTACATTTTAAGGATGACTGTTTTGAGAACAAATCTCAATATGATGCTGGCTTTGCCAGAAAACTGTTGCTCAAAGATAAGTCCGTGCCGACTATTCTGGGAACAACGACGACGCTAAACTGTAAGTAATCTATTTTAAACTTTAAACTACTTTTTAAAGCGCAATTTCATTCATTATGAATAATCACAGTGTTTTTACTTAGTTTACTTGCATATTGTTCTGGCTGGGAGCGTCAATAATTGATACATAGGCACTGACGTTAGCCAATCATAACAGTGAGCGTTGACACTGAAGTCTTAAATGGAAAACGCCCCCAAAACAGACTGTTTGAATCAGAGGATGAGAAACAGGGTGGGAAAAGGTCATAAATCACTAGATTTTAAAAGTTTTTCTTAAAAAAAAATATATTAATACTATAATTGCACCTAAGGGAACATAATAATACAATAAAAAAAACCATGTCATGACCCCTTTAAGTATTTTATTGTTCATTTCTATTTACGATTTAAATTTTATATATTTCTATTTATGAGGGCGTATTTTCACATTAATGCAACTGTGCAGTCTTTCAAAACTATGGTTCTCCTTGTACAGAAATGTGTGATACCTAATATGTAATAATATATGTAATAACATATATATTTTTTAAATGCTATTGAAAAGGCATTTAAAATGTGGGTAACACTTTACAATAAGATTCCATTCACTAGCATTAGTTAATGCATTAGGTATTATGAATAAACAATTACAAATATATTTGTAACATCATTTATTCATCTTTGATAATGTTAGTTAATAAAAATACTATTGTTTATTGTAAGTTCATGTTAGTTCATACTGCATTAACAAATTTTAACATGCATCAAACAGCCACAACATTAAAACCACCTGCCTAATATTGTGTAGATCCCATCTGGGAGCGCTACCAGCCTGTCTGGCACCAACAATCATCCATGCTATTATCTAATCATCTAATCGTGTGGCTGCAGTGCATAAAATAATTGATGTACAGGTCAGGAGCTTCAGTTCATGTTCACATCAACCATCAGAATGAGGGAAAAAATGTTTTATCTCTGTGACCATGGCATGATTGTTGGTGCCAGATGGGCTGGTTTGAGTATTTCTGTATCTCCTGGGATTTTCACACACAACAGTCTCTAGAATTGACTCTGAATGGTGCCAAAAACATCCATTGAGCTGCAGATCTGCGGATGGAAATGCCTTGTTGATGAGAGAGGTCAACAGAGAATGGCCAGGCTGGTTCGAACTGACAAAGTCTACGATAACCAAGATAACCGCTCTGTACAATTGTGGTGAGAAGAATATCATCTCAGAATGCTATTCTGAGATGCGGTTATAATACACAATATTAGGCAGGTGGTTTTAATGTTGTGGCTGATCGGTGTATACAACTTTTGATTTAAAAAATGTATACATTTTATATGTTGAAATTAACATTTACTAAGATTAATAAATGCATATTGTTCATTGTTAGTTCATGTTAACTAATGTTGTTAACGAATCGGTTACCTAACGTAACCTCGGTTCTCTCTAGATGAGGGAACTAGTATTGTGTAAGCTAGCTTACGCTACAGGAAAGATTCATCTTTTCTGAGATATTGAAGCCAAAAAATTATCCTTAATTTTGTATCCATTGTCAACACAGTGCAGCAGCTGCATACCTTGAGCGGGCTAGCTAGCGAGCTCATTGGTTGCTCTGCGGCAACTGCTGCAGCCATTAGACGAACTTGAGTGAACTCGCGTCCAATGAGAGGCGCCCGCGCCGTCACTGTATCAAAGCCCGCCAGAATGGCCGTGGCTAGAGTGCATATAAGCGTAAGTTCGTAGGCTGGAACCCTGGTTTTCATTGAATGAAGCGAAAGTCGCTCGTGGCGCGAGCACGGCCGGCTACGCAATACTCGTTCCCTCATCTAGAGAGAACCGAGGTTATGTTAGGTAACCGATTCGTTCTCTTACGAGAGGTTCTCTCGTATTGCAGTTAGACCACCATTGTGTCCTTGAGCAAGGCACTTAACTCCAGGTTGCTCCAGGGGGATTGTCCCTGTAATAATTGCACTGTAAGTCGCTTTGGATAAAAGCGTCTGCCAAATGCATAAATGTAAATGTAAATGTATTGCGTAAGCTAGCTTACGCTACGGGAACCCATTGTCAATGCCGTGCGCGCCAAGCATCCACTGCATGATCCCCGGGGGTGGGGGGACCCGGGGGAGCCCTTGTGAGTGGGGGAATAATATTTGGCCGGCAAGAGTGCGGGCCGGTGTGTGTGTGTGTGTGTGTGTGTGTGTGTAAAATACATAAGCACATAGTGGGAAGCGAAAGACAGAACGGTGGTGCTGGTCTGTGTGGAATGTGTCCTGTCAGTGCAGCTCACCAGGGGAGCTGTAGCGTATTAAACCGCTAGTAGTTTTGCCTGCAGGGCGGGCACTTCCAGATTGTAAAACCTGACAAAGGTGGAGGGGGAAGCCCAGCTGTTGTGAATGGAAATCCCGCTGGACCATGCCCACGAGGAGGCCATGCCTCTAGTGGAGTGAGCCCTAATGCCTAACGGGCATGGTAGGTCTTTTGACGTGTACGCGACAGCAATAGCGTCCACTATCCATCTAGACAGTGTCTGTTTCGAGGCGGCGAAACCTTTGGTGCGCCCTCCGAACGAAACAAAAAGCTGCTCAGAGCGTCTGAAAGAGGCGGAGCGTGCAGTATACAATCTCAGTGCTCTGACTGGGCAAAGGAGATTGGCGGCGCGTTCGCTATCGGATGCTGGCAGCGCAGATAGGGAAATGATTTGTGCTCTGAAAGGAGTACCGATCACCTTGGGGACATAGCCGTGTCTAGGCTTTAAAATGACCTTGGAGTCACTAGGTCCAAACTCAAGACACGCAGCGCTGACAGACAGCGCGTGAAGGTCTCCCACACGTTTAACTGATGACAGGGCAGTTAGAAAAACGGTTTTGAGTGAAAGGTATTTCAAATCCACGGATTGAAGCGGTTCGAAAGGGGGGGCTTTCATAGCTTCGAGAACTACAGAAAGATCCCAGATAGGAACCGATGGGGGGCGCGGGGGGTTCATCCTTCTAGCTCCCTTGAGGAAGCGGATGACCAGCTCGTTTTTTCCCAGTGACTGGCCGTGCAGGGGTTCAGCGAACGCCGCGACGGCCGCCATGTACACTTTGAGCGTGGATGGGGATCTGCCCTTATCCAGCAGTTCTTGTAAAAACACGAGCAGCGATGGCACCCCACATGTCCGTGGGTCCAGGTCTCTGTCGGTGCACCATTTTGAAAACACAGACCATTTGGACGCATAGAGTCTTCTCATGGAAGGGGCTCTAGCGTGTATGATAGTGTTTATTACTCCTTCTGGCAAAGCAACGGGTAGTCGTTGATCACCCACGCGTGCAGCGCCCAGCGCTCTGGGTGGGGATGCCAGATTGTGCCGCGAGCTTGAGAGAGGAGATCTGCTCTCACTGGAATGGGCCACGGGGCTGTCAGTGACAGCTGCGTAAGCTCCGGGAACCATGTCTGATTCTCCCAGCGCGGGGCTATGAGGAGCACCGAGTGACGCGTTTCCCTGATCCTCTGCATTACCTGTGGCAATAGCGAGACAGGAGGAAAGGCGTAAAGCGGGCGGTTGCGCCAGTCCTGGGCCAGCGCGTCCTCGCTTTTCGAGAAAAATACTGGGCAGTGAGAGTTCTCTTCTGACGCAAAGAGGTCTATCTCTGCTCTGCCGAATATGCTCCATAACTTCTGGACTGTTTGAGCGTACAGGGACCATTCCCCTGGGGAAATATTGTCTCTGGACAGTCTGTCTGGGCCGTCGTTCAGGTGGCACTGGGACCAATTCAGTATACGTTTTGTCAGATAGAAGAGGTTCCTGGATCTGACACCGCCCTGACGGTTTAGATAGGATACCACAGATCTGTTGTCCGAACGGACCAGGACGTGGTGACCCTGAATGACCGGGAGGAAGCGCGCGAGCGCGTACTCGACCGCTATCATTTCCAGACAATTTATGTGAAGGAGCTTTTCCTGAACTGACCATAGGCCAAAAACCGGAGAGCCCTCGCAGACCGCGCCCCAACCCGTGTTGGACGCGTCTGTCGAGATGACTTTTCGGCGAGATACAGCTCCCATCGTCACTCCCCGCTGATACCATTCGGCCACTGCCCAGGGCTGCAGAGCTGAGATACAGGTCTGAGTCACTCTGATCGGCTGGCGGCCCGTGGCCCAAGCCCGGCGAGACGCGCGGTGTTTAGCCAATGCTGAAGCGGCGCATGCACAGTAAACCCAGCTGAAGTACTGCTGCGGCTGAGGCCATGTAACCTAGCATTCTCTGAAATTTTTTCAGAGGCGTGAGGCTGTTCATCTGAAAGGAAGCGGCTAGTCGCTGAACACGGCGTGCACGCTGTGTAGATAAGCGAGCCGTCATCGCCATGGAGTCTAGTTCTATTCCAAGGAAGGAAATTGCCTGACTGGGCTGTAGTGAGCTCTTGGTCCAATTGACTGCAAGACCCAAACTGTTCAGATGACTGAGGAGAACTGTCCTGTGAGACAGAAGCTCCGTATGTGACTGTGCCAAAATCAGCCAATCGTCCAAATAGTTCAGAATTCGCAAGCCCTGACTCCGCAGGGGTGCGAGTGCCGCATCCATGCACTTCGTGAAAGTACGGGGTGCTAAAGACAGGCCGAGCGGAAGGGCGGTGTATTGATAAACCTGGCCGTCGAGGCGAATCTCAAGAATGGCCTGTGACGGGATTTATCTGAATCTGAAAGTAGGCATCTTTCAGATCGAGAGAAATAAACCAGTCCCCCTGGCGCACATGCGCGAGGAGTTTCCTGATTGTAAGCATTTTGAACGGTCTTTTTGCGAGCACCTTGTTCAAAACCCTGAGATCTAATATTGGTCTGAGGCCGCCGTCTTTCTTGCGGACAAGAAAATAACGGCTGTAAAACCCTGACTCGCTCAGAGAATGTGGCACTCTCTCTATTGCCCTTTTGCACAGAAGGTTTGCTATTTCTGAACGAAGCATGCAGGCTGATTCCGTGTTCACAGTAGTTTCGAGCCGCGCTCTGAAGCGGGGAGGGCAGCGATCGAACTGTAGCAAATAGCCCTGTTTTATTGTGCTTAACACCCATTTGGATATCCCTGGGATAGCTTTCCACGCTTTGAAGCGTAGCAGCTAGAGGGTGAATGGCCAAGTCAGCCCTGATTGCCGCACACAGCGAGCTGAACAGAATGTGTGAGCCGCTTACTGTGCTTATGCATGACTGCTCACAGACAGCAGGGACAGGCTGTTCTGTGAGTGACTTCCGATTGAGGTGAATGGGGAAAGAGTCACATCTGTTAAGTAATGCTGCGAGCATAGTCACGGGCATGGGACTTACATACAGAGAGGTGTTTGCTGGCCGTGTGACAGAGCGGGCAGAGAAGGGCGCACGCATGGATTCGGTGGGCGTGTATTGACTCTAACACTCGAGCTGGCTGTGCCCGCTTTATGTGAGTGGGCTCTGATAGGGACACGGGAAGTGTAATGCTTGTGTGTAGGGGTGAACACTGGATTGTGGGCACATTTTCTACACATAAGGCATGGTTTGCTTTTTACAAGATTTCTTTGGGTCGCCGTGAAAACGGCATTTGAGTGCAGGCAAGCAGGCAGTATCACCGGCTTGTTGGCTGCTGAATCCACCACTGCAGTAGCCTGAGAGAAGGGGACTGACAGGGGGCGAAGCTTTGACGGTGGTCCGGCCGCGGCGGGACAGAGCCGTCGTTTCCTCAACAAAGCTAGGAGGACTTCGGTTGCTCAGGTTTCAGCGCAATCTTAGGCCGAGGCCCGCGGGGGGGGGCGGCGGTCTGCGGCGGCTGTCTGAGCGCAATCTAGGGCGGCTGCCCTGTCGACGCTGAGAAGTCTGGCTTTGCTGAGCTGGGCGCTGTGAAGAGGCTCGTGCAGGAGGCTGGTCACGTGGGTGGCCTGCAGAGGAGCTAGCGCAACGAGGCAGGAAGAGATTCATGGCTTGGGTGGCTTTCTGGACTTCCGAGAAACGGTCAACAATGCCACTCACCGCGGAACGAAGAGACCAGACGGAGAGAGCGGCGCGTTGAGGAACGTGGAGCGTTCAGCTTCTCCCATGTCAGCTAGCGTTAGCCATAGGTGTCTCTTGGTCACAGTCAGCGCGGCCATGCACTTCCCTAGGGCTTGAGCTGCAGCTTTGGTGGCGCGAAGGGCGAGATCCGTCGTGCTCCTTAGATCTGAAACAGCCTCTGGGTGCCTGCCTTTCTCATCCCACTCTCGGAGAAGGTCCGCTTGGAGGATCTGCAAAACGGCCATGGAATGCAGAGCAGATGCGGCTTGGCCGGCGGCGGCATAGGCGCGGCCAACACAGGCAGAAGTAGTTCTACAGGCCTTAGACGGGAGCACTGGCTTAGACCTCCATCTCGCGGAGGGCGGGCAAAGATGTGCTGCTACCGAATCCTCGACCGGGGGATGGAAGAGTAGCCCCTCTCGGTGGCGCCGTCCACCGAAGAGAGAGAGGTGGAGACATGGGATCGGTTCCTGGCCGAGAGAGGCGCATTCCACGATTTAGAGAGCTCGGCGTGGAGTTCCGGCAGGAAGGGAGCGGCCCGGGCCGCGGGCGCCGCGCGGCGACGGCTCTGAAGAAAGTAGCCGTCGAGTCTGTTGGGAGCCTGCTCAGAGGGCGGTGACCACTCGAGCCCGAGGCGGGTTAGTTCTTCTTCGACTCCGGCGCGGGTCCTGCTGGATTCCTGGGCCGAGGAGGACCACTCCTCGCTGTCCGAAGCCATGATGGAACAGCAGCCCTTATCCTCCGCCTCGTCATCCGAGATGGCAACAGTGCGGCCGCTCTGCGGCAACTGCGCGTCCCGGGGGGGCGGGGAGGGTGAAAGCGAGACTCGAGGGAGAGGCTCCGGCGAGGTAGTCCCTTCTAACACCGGTTCCGGCAGCCTTTGGGAGCGGCGCTTCTTTCTGCGCGGCGAAACGAAAGGCGGCGCGGCGGCTTCAGTCTTGAGTGCTTCGAGTCGAGCCCTCAGGGTCGATTTCGGAAGTTCCTCGCAGAGGTCGCATCCGCCGTCAGCGAGGGCGAGCTCTGCATGTTCCAGTCCCAGGCAGAGAGCGCAGATGAGGTGGCGGTCTCCGGCGCTGAGAGGGGCGCGGCATGAGGCGCAGGTGGTGCGAGGCATCTTTAAAAAGACGCTCGTTGCTCTTTTTGTGAAGTTCGCTGAGGAACTAGCTTGCTCTAAAAGGATACGTCGCCGGATGGCGTAGCTCGCAGGATGGCTGAAGGTGGCGAAGACGGCCGGCTTCTTCGACGCTGTCCAAGCTTGCTAGATGCCCCTCGAACGGCGACGCGGCTTCTGCAGTTCAGAGATGCGAGCGCCGCTGAATAGATGAAAATCAGGGTTCCAGCCTACTGAACTTACGCTTATATGCACTCTAGCCACGCCCATTCTGGCGGGCTTTGATACAGTGACGGCGCGGGCGCCTCTCATTGGACGCGAGTTCACTCAAGTTCGTCTATAGGCTGCGGCAGTTGCCGCAGAGCAACCAGTGAGCTCGCTAGCTAGCCCGCTCAAGGTATGCAGCTGCTGCACTGCGTTGACAATGGATACAAAATTAAGGATAATTTTTTGGCTTCAATATCTCAGAAAAGATGAATCTTTCCCGTAGCGTAAGCTAGCTTACGCAATACGAGAGAACCTCTCGTAAGAGAACTAATGTTAACAAATGGAACCTTATTTTAAAGTGTTACCAAAAAGTGTAATATTAATATGAATATTAACAAATTAAAATTGTGTGAGTATTTCTAAATTTAAAGCTGATGTAACTTTTTCTGTGTTAAAATACTTTCTCCTATCCCAGCTTAATATTCAGAGACAATTATAAGTAAGCCATTAATGGGTTAATTTTCTTGAAAACTGTAAAAATTGTGTCTTTGTGGCACTATGAAAATTCCTTTTTCGTTTGTTTTGAGTGACACATCTCAAGAGATAAAATTAAATTTGCTCAACCAAGGGCATGAGTGGGGGGTGGAACGATCTGTTTGTTCGATATACGGCAGGTGGTATTCCGAAAGTGGTTTTGAAAACTGTCTTATGAAAATATGTCTTATGATGCACGAGTTCACGTGCACTTACACATGTGAGTGTTTGGTACCAGAGTGCTGTAGGAATGGTTGCTTTTGAAACGGAGTCGATTCTCTGTACTGCCACTACTACAGATAGAATTATTGTATTTTTTCAATTTAATATTAACTTGTTACTGAAATTCTGATACTTTTGACATCCCTAGTCCAGCACAATCTGACCACGTTTGTCACAAGTTTTCAAAACTTGCCCAAACTTTTAATTGGTCATTTATTGCAGCCCTATTATACACAGAAGTGGATGAAGCTGATCTCTGAGCATCACTTGTGGTGCTCTGCTTGGAGGACCATTTATCTAATTAACAGCTGAAATGGGTGGTCATCGTCTTTGATCTGTATGTAATTTGAAGTAGTGTGATGTTATTAGTGTGCTTCCATTTTGTTCGCAAGCCATCTTGGACTGTATGTTTTCTAACTCAATAATAGGAAATCTAATCATTAATAATACACAATTTGTCACTGGTCCAATTTTACACTAAAGGTCAAAGCACGGTCAGCGTTAAACATAGAAAGGGGGCCTCTCTCACTTTGTCATAAATAAACTGATTGTGATCGTCACTGTGTCCATCGTGGAGTAATACGATGTTTGGTTGCCATGTGAGAATAGCCACTGAAGTGATTTTGGAACTGGAGATGCATTGCTGAAAATGGATTTCCTCACCCGTTTACAAGGTTATGGTAGCACCGCATCCGTGAAATAGTGTCTCTGGCACTCTGAGGCCTTAATTAAAGGATGAGGGGAGAAAGCAGCTGAGGCATTTCAAAGGACTTGGAGTTCTAGATTTTCAATGCAAAGGCCCTCATTAGTGCCCATAATGAGACAACTGAAGAATGCCAAGTGGAAGTCTTATCTCTCCCACACTCCTGATTGCCTAAATCAGCTCATCAGCAGCTTGCCAGCCAGTTCATGGTCATTTCCTGGGCTCTTTTCCCTGCCCCCACTTGCTTTTACCCTGGTGCTTTTACAATTCATGCAGTGTATCTTTCTATAAATCTTCCATTCGTGCAGTGGTCATTGGGCTGCATTGGCCAGTAAGCTATTGTTTGGCTTGCATTACATTGTTTTGTCTTTTGACTATTGAATGATGCATCACAGCTTTTGTATTAGCATTACCAAACACTCAAGTGTTAGACCCTCAACTCATCTAGCTGTATGTTAGAGAAAGCACATGATAAACATTTTATTCCTTTAGTTTCTAGACTGGCAGTTTTATGGAGGCAAATTTACTCTGCTGTTTCCCCTGTTTTTATTAATTTTAACTTAAGGAGGTTGATCATAATGAAAGTGTCACATGTAGAAACAGCTGTCCAATATTGTGCATCAAGTTTAAGACCAGAAGCAAGCTTAAACGGTGAGGCTTGTTCCTGCCAGTTATTCCTTCCTTAACAAGTTCAATCTATGAATGCACAAATCTGCCATCAAGGTCATTAATAATCTTCAATTTGATATTTATACATATTAACACAGTTGTTATGCTTTTATATTGTGATTATTGTCACAGTAGATTTGGTGTCATTCTTAAGAGATATTTGAATTGTTTGAAATTAGATCCGTTTATGTGTCCTATTATGTTTATTTCATGAAACATACACTTGTTTGTTGTTTTTGGGTGAAAGTTATTTTGTACTTAACTAAGCGCAAGTAATTAGGTACGACTGCGAGACATTGACTCATATTTGGACACCAATTCAGTGAATAAGCTCTTATAAAACAAACAAGATTTTATCAACTGACAACATTTAATACTTGTTTTCACCTTGACAGCAAAAAGTGTGAATCTGTCAGACAATTGATGGCAGATGAGGACATGTTTCCAAATTGCTGTTCCCACAGTATCTTCATGAAGTCAAATCCTGACACTTTTAATGTTAGCACATAATCACTCCTTATGAGAGAACTGAGGCTTTAGCATTTAGAACAACACCTTTAATGAGCTCATTTATCAAGTAAATCCTAAATTGAAGGAAACATTACAGCATGTTTGTTATATTACTTAAATCTTTCAAAAAAATTCTTAAGTCATTTTCGCTGGTTTTCTTTGGCAGCCCAGTGTTGTTGGTCCAGCTACTACGTGGCAACATTGTTTATGTCCATGTAACGATTTGCAAACTAATGTGAAGTGTTTAAATAAACACGTCATGTTTCATGTGTGAAGTTTCCCCAAGCAGATCAGACCCCAGTGATGCCTAATATTTTGGGCAAAAAGAAGCCTATGACTTATTTAATCAGGGATGGAAACTACTCCCCTTTTGCGAAATTCACTATTTTGAGTCCAAAATATTAATATTTTGTAGATCCGAGGAGTTTTATTTTTACGGTCCAGCTTTTACAGTAATAAATGTGTTTTATAGTTTAACATGTTTTACAGATGTAAACATGAGGCCTCCAAATACTTTTTTTGTGTAGATATACAGTTGAAGTAGGAACTTTACATACACTTGGGTCAAAGTCATTAAAACTTTTTTTTTGACCACTCCACAGATTTAATATGAGCAAACTATAGTTTTGATAAGTCATTTAGGACATCTACTTTGTGCATGACACAAGTAATTTTCCAACTGTTGTTTACAGACAGATTGATTTATTTTTAATTGATTATATCACAATTCCAGTGGGTCAGAAGTTTACATACACATAAGTTAACTGTGTCTTTAAGCAGCTTGGAAAATTCTAGAAACTGATGTCAAGCCTTTAGACAATTAGCATATTAGCTTCTGACTGGAGGTGCACTGAATTGGGGGTGTACTTTCAAACTCAGTGCCTCTTTGCTTGACATCATAGGAAAATCAAAAGAAATCAGCCAAGACCTCGTAAAAACATTGGTGGACCTCCACAAGTCTGTTTCATCCTTGGGAGCAATTTCCAAACACCTGAAGGTACCACATTCATCTGTACATACAATAGTACACAAGTATAAACACCACGGGACCACGCAGCCATCATTTCACTCAGGAAGGAGATGCATTCTGTCTCATAGCGATGAACGAAGTTTGGTGCAAAAAGTGCAAATCAATCTCAGAACAACAGCAAAGGACCTTGTGAAGATGCTGGAGAAAACAGGTTGGCGAGTATCTATATCCACAGTAAAACAAGTCCTATATCACATTACCTGAAAGGTTGCTTAGCGAGGAAGAAGCCAGTGCTCCAAAACCACCATAAAAAAGCCAGACTATTGTTTGCAAGTGCACATGGGGACAAAGATCTTACTTTCTGGAGAAATGTCCTCTGGTCTGATTAACCTGTTGATATGCAATCCACCCCGTATGCGGAAGTGACATCACTCTTCTTACATTTACAATATAATTTATCATCTATAAATTTAATTAATGTTAACAAATTATACATCTTTTCAAAGGTCTAAGGGTTCAACATTGATATCCGATCTCTGTTTCATGAGCAAAATGCTCCAGAAACGGCAATTTAGTTATTTGTGCCAAAATGAAAACATGCAATATCAAAACGGGACTTCATACCTTTATGAAATCACGATCGCCAGATGAATCGAGTTCCCCACACTTGGGTCAATTGTCCATGTCAAGCGTTCATTGAAAAACCTCCAATAGCACTTTTTGTCCATAAAAATGATCAATCTGGGAAATATTGATATATTTTCCATTATTTACATGAGATCTTGCATGAAAGATTAACCTTCATCATCGTTCTTCAACAAACTATGCAATCTGAGCAGCATTCGTGTTGTAAAACTGTATATTATCTTATTTATTGTTGGCAGCCATATCACCCTACAGCTCTTGCCTGGTTGCCCACTAAAGCTAAGCAGGGTTGAGCCTGGCCAGTACCTGGATGGGAGACCTCCTGGGGAAAACCAAGGCTGGAAGTGGTATTAGGGAGGCCAGCAGGGGGTGCTCACCCTACGGTCTGTGTGGGTCCTAATGCCCCAGTATAGTGACGGGGACACTATACTGTAAAAAGGCACCATCCTTCGGATGAGATGTTAAACTGAGGTCCTGACACTCTGTGGTCATTAAAAATCCTAGGACACGTCTCGTAATGTGTAGGGGTGTAACCCCGGTGTCCTGGCCAAATTCCCCCCATTGGCCCCTATCTATCATGGCCTCGTATTAATCTCCATCCCTGAATTGGCTACATCACTCTACTCTCTCTGTGGTGGGCGTTCTGGCCCAATATGGCTGCCATTGCATCATCCATATGCTATGTAAAGTGCTTTGAGTGCCTAGAAAAGCGCTATATAAATGTAAGGGGAAAAAAATAAAATTATATATATATATATTTTAGTCTCATAATCAAAATGAGCATGTCTCCAAAGTCTATTTTAAAAAATACAATGAAGTTTTATTCATAATAGCCGAGCAGTGCAGTCAGATTTTGTTGTCTTGAAAGGCAGAGCCTTAATTTTACTCTGTACACCGGCAGCAATTTTCAGAGAAAAAAGCTAGCTTTAACATAATTATTTGTTAGATCATCTTCAAATTTGAAACTTAACTTCTTTAGACTTGTGGCTTTGAGAATATTGTATTTCTGGGTTGTCCTGGCACAGGAAAAAGGGTGAGGCTTGCAAGCCGAGGAACACCATCCCAACCGTGAAGTATGGGGGTGGCAGCATCATGTTGTGGGGGTGCTTTGCAGCTGGAGGGACTGGTGCACTTCACAAAATAGATGGCATCATGATGAAGGAAAATTGATGTGGATATATTGAAGCAATATCTCAAGACATCAGCCATGGAGTTAAAGCTCAGTCGCAAATGGGTCTTCCAAATGGACAATTTCAAACAACCCCAAGCATACCTCCAAAGTTGTAGCAAAATGGCTTAAGGACAACAAAGTCAAGGTATTTGAGTGGCCATCACAAAGCCCTGACCTCAATCCGATAGAAAATTTGTGGGCAGAACTAAAAAAGCCTGTGCAAGCAAGGAGGCCTACAAACTTGACTCATTTACACCAGTTCTGTCTGGAGGAATGGGCCAAAATTCCAGCAACTTATTTTGAGAAGCTTGTGGAAAGGCTACCCTAAATGTTTTAACCATTAAATAATTTAAAGGCAATGCTGCCAAATACTAATAAAGTGTATGTAAACTTCTGACCCACTGGGAAAGAACTTTTGTGCTGAAAGAAATGAAAGCTCAAATAAATAATTCTCTCTACTATTAATCTGACATTTCACATTCTTAAAGTAGTGATCCTAACTGACCTAAGACGGGTAATGTTTTCTACAATTAAATGTCAAGAGTTTAAATGTATTTGGCTAAACTTCTGACGTCAACTGTATGTTGATATACCTTACAGTTTTCCCTAAAAAAGCTACACTTAAAAATGTATGAATGTCTTTGCATTTTATAACAGAATATCAATCCAATGGCATTTATTTTAAAGAAATGTAGCAAAAACACTTTTCATCATCTAGATTCACTGCATAATGAGACTAGATATGATGACCATAGAATCTGTGGACAAAATGCACAAATAAATTCAAATAAGTTTGAATTCCTATAATAATACTGTAATAATACTGTGGGGCAGTCATAGGACTAAATTGTGTACAGGCATGATGAAAATTAATTGGCTTGTTGAATTTTGGGAGGTTGTAAGAAAAATTTTGAAGACCATCTTTACTGGTCCATTATACTGTATTTATTACATTATATTAACTTAGAAGACTCTTGGACTTCATCTAAATATACTTTAAAGTTATACATTTGATCAGTATTGGGGATTCGAACCCATGAGCATGGCTGTTTCCAGCCTTGCATACCAAAGATTCTGATTTAGAAATGTTGGGAATGATAACATTTGCCGGACAAATTTGAAAAAACAAAACAAAAACGGTTATTTCATTTTTGTGTTAATTTTGCACTGTAACACGATAGACTGCATAATAATATGATATAATAATAACAGCACAATCAAGTTAAATGAACTATAAACGTTTGTTCATTATAGCTGTTTTTTCATAATAAAAAAAAAAAGTGCATTATGGAATTGGCGTCCAATTAAACAAAAAATCAATAGAGCAAAAAGATAAACTTCAATTTGGCTCATATATTTCTTTGTGAAGGAAAAGATTCAAATAAAAATCGCTAGGTGAAATCAGGGGTCGGGAACCCTTTTTCACTGCCAATTTTAAAATTTTTGGTTGATGCATTTTTTTCGAAAGAGCCGACCACAAATGTATGTGCCAGAGAAAATTTAATAGTAAAAAGAATAATTTACTATTTTCATAAACAACGTTTTTCAATAAAATATTTTTTTTATATTGCCCATAGACTAGCTACTCAAAAACAAACAAATATGCAAATATTAATAGGCAACATGTTGCATTATGGAATTGAGTACACGTGTTTGTGCGGGTTTCCATAAAATTACTTGTCCAAAAAATTTTTATTTGCTTTTGGGCTGGGTGATAATTTTTGCTTGATTGATTTTGCTTTAGAAATTAAATCAATTTATTGAAACACAAAAAACTTAAACAAAAGACATTTCTAAATTCAAATGACACTTTGAATTTAGAATGAAACGCGAAAAAAAAAAATGTAAATAACGAAGTGATTAAAGAATCTTATATAGAACAACCTCCATAAATACAAACATTTACGGTCTCCAACGGCCCCATTTGCCATTGCGCAAGTATCAGTATGCGGCAACTGGTGCAAATTAAGAACTAAAGACAATTATAAATGTAAATGTAATAATCATCATAATAAATAATCCTAACGAGTTCTCTTGTGTTCCCAAAAAATGCTGCCAAATGTGTGTTCTTATCGAATGTGTTTGTATTGTGTTAACAGTTTATGCTGCCTAAAGAATAAAAAATAGATCTCAATTTTAGCTTTAATAAAAATATACCTGTATATATCACTGAATCTGCAGAGATGCGTTCACAATGTGTAAGGTGAACTGCTCCGTCACAGCACCTCACAAGGTGATCGGAGATCATTTGCAGCATTTTCATAATTACATTATTCTTCCAAACAGTTTTCAGATTAATGAAACAGGAAAAAGGAGTTATAACTCTTTACATGTGGTTGTTTCACAAGACAGGGTCCCGCCGCACGTCTCTGAACAAACAGTGAATCGGAAACGAGAACTGACAGCTTTTCTTTTGTCTGTTCTTAAAAAACATAATAAAATGTGTTTCTTCAAGCTTGCGTCTTTTTGACTAACAACATTTCTTGTCATGTGTCACTCCGAGACATCTTACAGGACAACCACCTGTTGCAGGTAGATGAGCAAAATTACCCACGCATGAAATACATTTGAACGAGGAGCTCGTGTACTGGATTGAGGCTCATTGCATTTTGCGGGTGGTGGGTGCTAGTTTCACAACCTGGGTGCATATAAAAAGGAGTAGTTGTATGATACAAATATATACAAATTTGGAAGAAAGGAAATCAAAACCGTCATTGACATCAAGCTTTGCGATTGCACCCACACTTTCTGCTGGAAAATTATCTCTAGAAAGTTTTAAAGGTTCATGTGTTGGTGAATGGTGAGACACCCGGCGAGCCACTTGATTTTTAACAAAGAGCCAAATGTGGCTCGCGAGCCATAGGTTTCCAACCCCTGGGTTAAATCATATAATTTCTCACCATGGCTAATTTCTTTCTCTTTATTTTTGACTATTTTCCTCCAATTTTACATAGCACAGAAGTGTTTTACTGCCAACATGAAGTCAAAGGTGTTCAGCATTTCTCTGCAGCTTGAGATGCACATAAGCCTGGTGTCCTTCTATCTAAAATGACAACGCAAAGCTGTTTTAATGCAATTCTGAAGTGAGAAGCTTCTCACTGCGGGCACACGAGGCGGAAATAACACGGGCTGCTTTTGCCAGTGTGCGGGTTACAATGCGTTGTAGTCACGGATTAGGACTTTACAAGCTTTCAAGAAAGTTTAAACCTCAGTGATAACTGGGATGGTTTCACGCTGTGCACTTGTGGTGTCAACTAAAGGGGTTGCTGTCGCTTCATTTTAATATTTTCACGGGACATTGTGTCCAACAATGTTTCCCAGATGACCTACTACGTCTGCTGAGATTCTGAGGTTCACATCCATGGTACCCTTTATGATCCCATTATGTCATAGAAACTGAGGAGCCAACAGTTTCCAAATGCTAAATTTCCACCGTTCGTGCTATATATACCAAGAAAGTTGTTCCTTGTGGTTAATTTTAACTTTTTTAACAAAACAGGGGATTATTATTTTTGCAGTTGTTCTTCCTATGTCATAAATATGTATGTCATGGGAATGCATTTATACTACTCCCAGACATACTTAAAGAGCAATCTTTTTTTAACGTCCCACAAGTGTGTTCTATGTCAAATGCAGTACAAACATTTGAACACATCCCTGATGTTGCTAGCACCTTATTCTACAGGTCCTTTTAAGATAACTATCATTTAACAATTTCCTGTATCCTTCACGCTTAGGAGCCTGAACATCTCCAGGCAAGTATGGCGGCCTACAGCAATCTCTCCTTTGAGGATGTTGTGCAGGAGCTCATAAAGCAGAAAGAGGTGGTGAGAAAAAAAGATGCTCATATTCGAGAGCTGGAAGACTACATTGATAACCTGCTGGTCAGGGTCATGGAAGAGACTCCTAGCATCCTCAGAACACCCTATGAGCCCAAGAGGAAAGCTGGAAAGATCTCAAAGAAATAAAGCAGCCTGGAGTTAGACTTAGCATATCAGATTTCTGGCTAATATATTGTTTGTTAAAGGACATTAAAATGTCGGCAAGTATACTTGTTCACACATGGACTGATTGTAAAAGTTATTCTGGGTTTTCAAGAATAATCAGATTTCTGGTTATTGAAGGATGACGGGCACTAAATGTGGCAATGCCAAACACCCTTTTTAGACTTTTTTTTTTTTTTAGAGAAACTAATACTTGTGAGTGAACCATTTTGGAAAATATTCACAAGTAGCCATTCATGGTTAAGAAAGGCTTTCTTGTGTGATGAGACCAATATTATGTTTGCACTGAAATAGACTATGTAAGTTGACTTCAACTTTGAATTCAGCACTTAATACTACTCAGTACTACTGTGTTTTACAATGATCAGTTTGCAATGGTATCACTGGGATGGACTGTCCATATGAGGCCTTTAAATTGCTGTTACAGCATTCACACAAACACAATTGGATATTGAAAAAACCTGATACATTTAGTTACATGTTTGTCTTATAAAATATGTGGTGAAGCAAGGAAACTCGTAGATTACTGGGACCGCAGAACTTAAAACCTATATTACGTGTATACTGGATGTCTGGAAGACCACGTTGGGTTTGAATGAGTAACTCTCCTTGAGTGTGTTTACATTAGTATGTATGATCAGACTTTTTTGGGGGTACCAGATTGATTAGTTGCAGGTTGGTACATTAACTTTTGGAATTTTTTTCAAATGATTCTACTAAAATGAGATCAGTGTTATAGAATTACACTACTAAATGTTTATTTTGAGCTTGATTTACAATGAACAAAATGTATATGTGAATAATACTCTTCTTTTTTTTTTTTTTTATGTCTAAGAAACAAAGAAACTCCCTCCGTATTATATACTGACATCAAAAGTTTGGAAATGAGCATACATTCTCCAAAGACTTTATATTGAATGCCATGTAGTTCAGCTGGAATGTACTGATGCTGAATTTTCAGTAAACCGCAGGACTGTCTTTGAATACACCAAAGTGAGCCAGTCCGTCAGTCAAGCAGAAGTATTATATAGCCCCTTTTAACAACTTATTTAAACTTATTGGCTAGGTTTTGCTGAGCAGTAAACTAATGTACAATTCTAGCCCATGCTGAACTAAATGAAAACTTCTGCTAATAACTTTTAATTTGGTATATTTGCTTTTATCGTTTGATTGGTGTTAAAATTAATTTTAATGAAAACATTTCTGTCATTCTAGTTCATTACAATGCATTGCATGTTTCATGCAAAAAAATAAAATTAATAAGAGTTATGTTGACAGAAACTAGCTATGTACATTCAAGAAGAAAATGGTTTACAAGTTGAAGGCGGTAAATAGTGTACTGGTTTCCCCATATGTGTGTGCTTTTTTTTTATAGTTTTGCACTGCAGGACACTTCCTGCACTGCTTATTGTGATTTTGCTCATATTCTGTCATCAGTAGTACATATCTGGTGCTAAAACACTGGCTTTCGTTCTTGGTAACAGAGCATTTATTTCGCATCATGGGCTGTTACACTGGAGCATCTGTATAGTGAAATACTGTAAAACAATGGTGCATATTTGCTCCAGTTACTAGTATGAAATATGTACATTTGAGAAAAGAAAGAAAAAAAAAAAGATTGTAATGGTGGTTTAGTATACTGTATTATAACACATTTTAAATACATTAGCCCTTGATCTGAAGAACAAAACTGATACAGGGCAAATATTTAGGCCATAATACCCCTCTTTAGATATTTTTAAGCATGTATATAGCTCAGCAGAAAGCTTCCCAAATGTATTATGTCATAGTACTATGGTAAAAAACAAAATACTGTGCTGGTCAGCCATGCTGGAAAGCAAGTTTAATCTTGCTATAATATTAGGTCACGAAGTGTTGTTTTCTAACTGTACATTTTGTTAAATGTCTTGTTGCAAGTGTTATGTACTTACATGTGTGGAATTTAATATTTATGTTAAAATCATTCAGTGCCATGAGCAGTGTTACACCGTCTTACTGCTGCCATTAGGACCCTGGCTCAATGTATTTTCTTGGGTCAGTTATGGTCAAATTAGAACATTTATTAGATTTTGTACAACCAGAAGCTTAAAAAGAAGTCAAAAGTTAGTTCAGGATTCTTACAAAAGTCACGTTTACATCCTTTTTTTTATTATTTTTTTTTATTGTTAGGTTAATTTATTTAGAGTTCTCACAAATATGCTGATTTTATTACTAGCCAAAAATGTTCTATTGAATGTGATTCAGTTTAGGAAAGTCAAGTGAGCTATAGTTTACTCTTTACCAATTCAACAGCTCAGTTTAGTTACTTTAATTATTCTCTCTTTAAGGAGATGGACTATGCATTTTATGTTCCAAGAGTTTGTTTGTTTTTGTGAGCTGTTTTTTCAAGAGCTCATGATCAAATAAGGCACAAAAAAGCAAGTTTTGATCTGCATGTAATTGCTGAAGCAGTAAGGATATGCTGACTTCCATAAACAGTATAAATTGTGTTTTTATCATATTCAGCAGAGCACTTTCAATTTGTCTCATTGAACTGGAACTGCTGTGTATCTCTCTTTAGAGCAATTCTTTGTGGTACCCTGAATGTATTTTGATCAATCAGCAATGTCTGTAATCAAACACCGTGTTGATCACCCTGTATACAGTAAAAACTGCATCATCTAGCATTACTTTCATCACTTTTGTTTATACAGCTAAAATTATACTGAAATTATTAATTTATTTTTGCTTTCACTTAAACCAGAATATGAGGACAGTAGATTTGTACTTTGTTTCACATTATCAAGGTTTCACTGTGGATGATTATCAAAAATGTGTCAATCAGGCAAGTGTTCTCAGCAGAGGCTATTGAGTCCAATTTAGATTTTTTGATGAATGGCAGCCTAAGAATTAAGTGGGGTTTTTTATTTGTAAATGCAGTATCAAGCATAATTAACTCCACCACAGTCTAAACAATGCAAAATATATCATGCTAAATTAAAATGAAATCCAGTTCTTTAATGGTGGTGTCAATGTCTAGAATATTACACTTTTTTTCCATTTTTATTCATTTTCGTTTCTGCAAAATGTTTTATTTCTACCTGCTCTTCCGATGGTTTATTTGTTATTAATTATTTGTAACCTAATGGTTAATGGTTTGAATTACAGTCATCATACTTTCTGTGTTACTGCTATTTTCCTAAACATTTTGTTGGAAATACTTATTAATTTGTAGCCTGAAAGAAACTATTTAATGTAGATTTTGTTCCTCAGGAAAGGAAATATGGCAATACAAAAATGAAAACATATATGAAAGCAACAGTATCAACACAAATTTAAAATAGAATATATATAAATAGCAGTGATTTTATGTATTGTTGTTTTGTATGCAGTAATCTCTGGTGCTACAATTATTTCTCATATATTCTGTATCATATAGGTTTCCAATGTTTGCATTTATTTTGGCATGCTGCATGAATGAGTGTAGAAGAGAGAGCTGAGTGTATTGTCCTGTGACAACCACATACTGTTAAAGACACAAATTGTGCTACATACACTTTCAATACATTTTCTTTAATTCGTGACACATGTCCTTTGTTGCTTTGCTATACATATCAGAATAACAGCAAGATAGAAAAAAAAGCTTGTATAGTAATGCATGTTTTCTGCATTTTATTCAAATTCAAGACTGGGAAAACTCTGAAGTACAAATATTAATTGACACTGGTACACAATAGCATCAAAAACAGTCTTTATTTCAGTACTATTGTGGGCTGCTGATGTCCATATAAATGCATTAATTATATGAAAATTCATTAGACTTTGCAATTATCTCTCCCAAGCCGAGGGAATTTGGGATCTCCAGCTTTGTTAGCATTCACAGCGAACATTGTGGATATTGTTTTCTTTCAGGCAAATAAAAAGGAAGGAAATTCTCATTCCCACCCAAACAAATAAAATAGCCTCTTAAGCGACAAAGTGGCTTGTTAAACTTCTCACCTCATTTGTTTATGAGGTGTGTGTGTGTGAGAGAGAGAGAGATCTGCTGCATGAACAAGTGCCACTCAAGATGTTTACCATCTCCTTTAGAGGAGTAGTATCATTGCTCTTCATTCAAAAGACTGGTCCCTCCACAATCAGCCCAGAGTCCTCCACAGAGATACTCTCACTCGGCAAAATTTGGATGAAAATGGGGCTTTTTTTCTCGCAATGAGATGTAGATTAAAAGATATCTCTATTGAAACTGAGCGCTTCTCAAAGCGACATGCTGTATTTTCAGTAGTTCCTTCAAAAACACCATCAAAGTAAGCTTGAGACAATATGTTGTGCTAAATACATTCTTCCTGATGCTGTCTCTTTTGCAGTTTTTAGAGTAGAGAGTGGCTTAAAGTATTGATTTTCTTCTTTTTTTTTTTTTTTTTTTTGCTAATGTTATTGTTTTATGAGATTAATAGGAAGTGTATGGCAAAACATCAAGTCCTAGTGCATACATACTGTATTTAGAAATGTAATGGCCTTTGGCTGAGCATTAGGACAATGTTGAGGTTAAATATGTCTAATGTACAGCTAAAGTAACCATTTAACATATAACCCTTTTAAATGAGACATTTTCCTCAACTATAGTGATAGAAAATCAGAAAATTTATAATACGTAAGTACAATGTATTGTATTTCCATCTTTTCTTTATGATTTCATATTATGAGTTTTCTTTCATTCTCATTGAGTTGCCTGGCTTTTTATTTTATTCTATGGCTTTAAAGTAAAGCTTAAATTGTTAATAAAGTCTATCATCAACAATTAAATATCAAACCAAGCGGGATCTACAAATAAATTATTTTAGAGCTTCTGCCAAAAAATTACAAATATTTTTTTGTAAATTTTTGCTGGTTCAACTAGTTAGTGGATGTATAATGCCAATTCCCTCAAGTGCACACAGGTGTTATACAGTAGAGTAACCACAGGTGCAGTTCATTACATTAGCCTGGGACATGTTCCAGCATTTGACAAACAGAAAGTGTCCAAATAGGCTTACTATTTTGAACAGTGTCTATTGTTTTATTTATTAAGACATAAACTTATTTGTATAACAAGTGAGCTTGTGCTATCTTTCTTTTTTGATGTTATCTAATGTAATTACATTTGAAGTGTGGCTTAAGTGACCAAATACATTTGGATGTTCCACTTGTACCACTAGAGTTAATGATTATACAGCATTAGGCACTGAGAGTGGAAGGTGTAATGTTAATGACGTGAACTGTGGGTCATTTTAGATTGGTAATACATTAATTATCCTTTTTGAAGGACATCTAAAAGCCAGTAGTTACATTCATTACAGCAGATCGTTTTCCCCTTTGTATTAGAAATTCTATCTTTGGACAAGTTTAATGTGTACACAGGATTTTGATATCAGCCCACAATATGTGATGTAACCCAAACAAATAAACGAGGAGCACATTTTTTTGCTCACTTTTCATGAATTAGTAATAACCAACGCTTTAAATGTCCTGCTGTAGTTTTATGTCTAATTTTCCTTTGCTCAATAGCTTTAGCACATTCATTGCAAGATACTATTTCATTCTGTCTCATGTATGGTGGACATGGCATGCGCCATATCCCCTTTGCTGGACTCTAAATCCCAAAGGGCATGGTTTTATATGATATGCGATAGCGTCTGCTTTTGATCATGAATTACAGGATGGACAGCAGTGGCTCGTGCCCACCGGACGGTATGCGTGATTCTGGCGACACACGTCCAGGTGGGGGCCACCCACAGTTCATCTGTGCTCATGTTAGAAATGGATAGGCATCATCAGTGGGATCAGTAACACTCGGCACACGTCCATTCAGAGAAACACCCGAAACAATTTCTGTTACAACTTGTTCGACAAGTGAAATTTAACACATGGATGAGCTATTTAGGAATGACAGGCATAGGTGGTTGCTGGCCCCCACCTTACACCCTAAACTTGGTCTGAACCTGACCTATAAGACAGATGTCAAGGTTAGCGTCCACTGAGGCTTCCACCATTGTCTGACACTTTAGGAGAGAACAGTAAATTCATCTGGAAAAGCACATGCTTTATAGGGGAAACCTGCACTCATAGGTGTCAAATGAGCCTCTCAGCACAAGCAGGGCCCCATCAGGTCCTATTGTGTATACCAATGTGTACTTGATTGTTGTCACGCGTCCAGGATCATGTGAACAGAGGCCAGATGACACCCTCAGGTGCCGGACGAAGGGAAATCAGACACAAGAACAGGACAATTAAATGAAAAGGAAATGAAAGGACCAGAGCCAAAACCGAGAACATTGTGAGGTTAAAAAGTTTACAAATTTGTTAGGAACATCAGTACAAGTTTCAATGACACTGTTAGGGAATAACGAGGAATGGCTTCAACTATAAAGATGGTTGAATATCAAAATGTATATACTACTAAAAGAGATGACGTTTTCTAATATGCTGTTATGTGTATGTGCATCCTTATTGCTTCACTCATTTGAAACAATGCTGTACATTAAACAATAGCCTATTACTTGGTTAAAAATTATTTATGTTATCAAGCACCTCTTTCTTTCCCCAGCAGCAAAGAAACACATTCCTTACAACTGGTAAGAAATTAATAAAATATGCATTCCTGTTGATTGCTGTTATATAATTTACAACAAAATAAACAACTCACTTTTGGCAGAACTCTGGAAATATCACCTCGAAACGTACCCATACGTGCCCATACGTTCAACAACACTTCCAGCTTTGGAAACTGGGAGCAGTGGTTAGAATTTCAAACCTAGTCTCATGGAATGAACTCTACTATCACAACATTTTTGCAAATTGAGTTGAACATATTGCTTTCTACATTTTGTTGCAGTTTCCTGGTGAAATTAACACTAGAGGCACAACAAGAAGTGCTTTTTATTCACTTTAACAGAAATCATATGTACTATGGCTGTTTAAGATTTTATAGACACTTATTTTTCGCACTATTACTCAGACCCTGCCATGCTATTATATCAAAACACTTTTACTCCAATGTAAAAGTTAAACGCTTGTATTACAGACCCACCTACATTAACACACTTATTCCAATGTGATTGACTTCTGCTGTAGCTCATCCAATAGTGTGTTGGACTCATTTATCTTTTTGAACACTATAGGTTAGGTTTAGGCATTGGATAAGGGTAAGGGTAAGGATGTCTGTTTTGTTCATCTCTCATTTATCTTTTTGAACATTATAGGTTAGGTTTAGGCATTGGATAAGGGTAAGGGTAAGGATGTCTGTTTTGTTCATCTCTCATTTATCTTTTTGAACATTATAGGTTAGGTTTAGGGTTGGTTAAGGGTAAGGATGTCTGTTTTGCTCACATCTAATGTTTCTTTTAGGACACTACTGTTTATGGTTTAGGCTACAGTTTTAGGAGATACGTTTTACTCATTAAAACATCCATCTAATGTTCACCCATAAACCTTGTCTGAAACATAATTTCACTCGCTTTTGGCATCACCCACTGGAAATTTCACTGGAAACTGCAGCCAAACATGTAATTAAGCACATCATTTTTGTTTGCAAAAATGTTGCCATTTTCACGTAAATTTTATGAGATCAGGCTGAGAATTTCAGCATGTACAGACCAATTTCAGCATCAAAACTTTCAACCTACTGTCAATTCACATTGAGATAAACTGCTAACTGATTACATAATACTGTAGATACCCCCTCTCTGCTATTTTTTTATAAGAACAAATTCCTATTTGTTCTATTTGTAATAAAAACCTATTACCTCAACATATTGATGTATAATCTACTTCAGTGACATAACTAATAATATTACTAATTAATTAAAAATGACAATGATGGCATGAATTATATGCTTGTGAGGAGTTTCATAAAATTATTCTCTGTGCCCCCTGAGCTAAACAAATCATACTATAACTTCTCATAATGTTTCTTATTTTATGAGATAAGATTTGTTTAATGACTCATGTCAGATAATTGCACTTGTTAAGATATGTTGGAATGCTTGACAAATTAAACTTTCAAATGTTTGTTATTGATTAATCGCACGAGTCAGTATGTGTATAAAGTATGCTGATCTGTAAAATGCCTCATTAGTCAGTCTTTACATTCTTCATAGTCTACCCATCTGGCAGCACCAGATTTTCTGGTTTAAGCTGATACGACTATCCCCAAGACCCACAGGGAAGCAGGTTTCTCTCTCGTCCTCTTGAGCACTTTTACTTTCAAATATGCTGCTAAACATGGAGTAATACAGTCAATCAGTCAGTTGTCTGCCTGCCCTTCCTCAAACATAAAAGCTCAGCCGGAGCACGGCTGGACCCTGTACCAGCCAAATTACTTCGCCGGGAATTACCAATTCATAAATTCTAATGTGTCAGATGGGTGGCGATATTTCAGAGGCAGAATTTTTTATATTTTTTGCTGCTTTCCATGTAGGAGCTTGTCATGTTTCAGGCCAGACAAACAGTATCACAAACAGCCAAAATATAATGGTGTTTACATCTAAACACGGCCCTAAATCACAGCAATCTGGGCGGAGGGAGGCGATGGAAGCTAAGCGGCTGAGTGGCTCCCTACCATGTCTTAACAGGTCTCTTCAAAAGCAACATCTGTGATGTGTCAACTCTCAGAGACTCAAATCACCATCCTAAACCATGATAATCCACTTTGTAAATGTGGGGCAAGTTGCAGCTTGTCTTTTTCTATTTCCTATTTCTCTCTCTCACACTCACTTTCTTTCTGTTTTTCTCACCAATATATAAATGTTTATTGTTCCAGCACCTTGCTGACACATTTAGTGTGACAATGTGGTATTTAAATATCTTGCTTTTGCTCCTCAATGCTGTTACTGATAATTGCACATACGGTGAAGAATGGAAGTGAATGGATTTATCAGTATATTAAGGAAAGCTGTTCTGCGCTAAATGTGGTTAATTACATTTTTGCAGAAAGATGTGCAATGAAGAAACTATTAACTGTCTTTTCCCTTCCAAAGGACTTGTGTGAGATTAAATTTCAGGCTTTTAGGGAAGGTTTTGGAGAATTGTTCCAAACACAATGTGTTGTGCAGATTGTTTTGTTTAGATTTTTTTGTTTTTTTAAACAAAGTATACAGAACAGTCATGAAAATGTTTAAATAATGATATACATACAGTAATCATTATTAAAAACTGTGTCATTCTAAATGAAGATCAAAATTATGTATGCGTTTGTTTGTTTGTTTGTTTGTTTGTTTGTTTGTTTGATTGTTTGTTTGTTTGTTTTTCAAACTTATTATACACATAGTCCAGATGCTTTCCTGTTAAAGTATATGTACTTTCTGCAGTGCAACAGCATGTATATGGCAAGATGTCTAATGATGTGAAAGTATATTTACAAAATGGGAGATATTGGTGTGCCATTACAGGAGCTAACAGTGTTACTGAACAGAGTCACTGACTGTCAGGTTTAGTTGCTGTTAATACATCTGAAAAGTGCCTGGATAAATTATGGTGAATTTTGAAATTGTGCTTGTGCAGTCTGGTGTGTTTGAGTGTGTGTGTGTGTAAGATGTCTATCAATGAGCCTCAAATGGGCTGGCAAGGGGCAGTTTCACTTAAGTTCTTTTATTTTTTTACCTTGCCAGTCTGAAAATGTCTTTGAGTGTGCTGCTTGTTTCTCGTTGCAATGTTAACAGAGCACATTCAGATGTCTGATCATGCCAGATGAGCAGTGTCACCATGCCTGCAGTAGACTGTCTGTTAGACTGAAGGATATGTCATCAATCTGCTATGAGCACTGTGTACAACTTATTGCCTTAAGTGTTCTAATAGCAAAGTGTACAGCATACTGTAGGTCTTGGCTGTCACCACATACATTTATAATCAAAGAAAAGAGTGTTCAAATTTATTTGTTTAGCATAGGTTAGTAGCCTCGTGCCACCAGTGACTGGTCACACATTTCTGACATTTTATTTTTCTCCTTTTCCATTGTGATAAATGTGAATTCCCCCCTGGGTAAACCCGGGCATTAATGCTGCCCTGGACCTTGCATAGACCAATTAAAACATTTTGAAGACTGGATCCAAGTATACTTTATATGTGAACAGTCCCTAAATCTACCTCGGGCATATTGACAAACTCGATTGCAGAATGGATTGCAGTGAACTGTAAAAGGACTGAAAATTATTTTCAATTATATGGCAATAAAACAAACAATACAATGTTACCACTATAATGTATGTATTGACTATTCTAAAGAAACCTTTTGTAATTGTGAGTACTGTACTGTAATTTCAATCCTTTACTCATCTGCCACAATAAATTCGGTGCGATTATTTGTGATTAATTTGATTAATTAATCAGTGTATCATGTAATTACTTTAATTTGATTATATTTTCTAATCGATTGACAGCTCTATCATTTTTAAGAGATATTCAGTGCAGGATTAACCATAAGGAAAAATAGAAGCACATTTATGTTTGTTATTGAATCATTGTTATTGTGTTCATATTGAGATAACTGCTTGATTTGAACTGTGTCTTCAAGATTTGCTCAAGGACTTACTCCCCTATCTGTGCACTGATTCGTAAAGACGTATTCATACTTCAGCATCATTTTCTTCATTCATTCATTCTTGTAATTCATTTTTAAGAATTTAGCTGGAACCATTCACTTCCTCACAATGCAATGCTGTAAAATCTCTCTTTATGGGACAGGCCATATTGTGTTGGAAAGCTGTAGGCACAATGATGTAAGATTGGCTTGTAACAATATAAAGTTTTAAAAGATCACAATGGAATGATCCAATCCCTCTAACACCTGCCACCTCAGTCTAACAGGTGCCTAAAATCAAACCATCTTCTCTTAGTGTGAATGTCACTTCACTTTTATTACATCTCACGACGTCTGAAATCTTCATAAAGCTTTAACAGTCAGTCTCATGTGAATACTCTGATTTCTCTGCCTGCATTAGAGGTGTCAAGGTACTTAGAGTAATTTCACTGTAATCCTCTCTGCTAGTCGCTAACAACAGGTGATATGATTTCCCAGCCATACTGGCCTATTTTTTCCCTATTCTTCCCTATTCTGAACCTCAATGGAATCATTATTTGTGATATTTTATATTTGACATTCTTTAGCTTACTTGAGTGCGCTGCATGAATGAGGACTAAATATACTAGCTGTTTTCTTTGTTTAAGGGAATCAAATTCTATTTTGTGTTTGCCGTGGAAAATGTCGAGTGAGTGGAGACATCCTTCTCTCAGTGGTCTCTTATTAAGAAACAGGACAATTAGCCAATTGCCCAATTAATTACAATCCTCTAATCTACAGAAAATGACTAGCTCAGAAGATGCACTGCTGCTTTCCACTGTTCACAAAGAAAAGCTCCATGGGCGCTTCAAAGAAGAGACTTAAAAGCTCTTTAATCAAATTAATCTGAGATAAACAATCATTTACCCACTATAAAACTGCTACCAGTGAGGATTACAGTGATGTTTAAAAAATGAATTAGCTGAAGTCATTCTTTTTCACGTTTGTCTCTCTCTCTCTCGCTCTCTCTCTCTCTCTCTCTCTCTCACACTCTCTGTTGTTTGAGATACTTTCTAATTTTCTCTTTCTCATTCCCTTCCCTACGTGGGGTATGTTACAGTCAAATACTCAACTGATTTGACAACAATTCCATAAACTGTGGATTGAAAATCCCATCTCCTAGTAATCCCAGAGGTTATGAGGTCACCCCAGCTATAATGATACACAATGATGCCAAATCATGAGTGACTTTCTAGTGTAGCAGTGAAGGATTACTAAATATGAGAAAGCTATTCAAGCACAGATAAGGCGCGCATACTTTTACTTTCATTCTTTGACGCTGTAATTATCCTGAGAGCCAATTCAGCCTCACAGTGATTCGTTTACTTTTCAGGCTTTGTGGCAAACATTTCAAATGATTGTGGTGTTGACATGAAGAATGATCATTCAGTTCCCATTCACAGCCAACAACCCCAGGCTCTCACAATCCTCTCTTAGTGGCGTGCTTGCAAACATGCCAAGGTTTATTTTATAAACACACGAACATGGCAGATAATCGAGCAATACTTCTCAAAACAGGCCCACAGCATCATTCCGCAGACCAGCAAAGCAGTTTTTGCCCATATGTCCTCATTAGCGTCTCTAGCGCTCCGTTTCCACGGTGCAAACAAGGTGGAAAGTCTCCAATGTTTTGCAAGTGTCACATAGCTGTGTGATGAGCCATCAAGCCTGAGCTGGCTGGAATATCACTGACCCTCAATGACCCCTCTTTTTTTCCACCCATGTTTTTCTCTGAAATGTTCTCGATTTGCAAGTAAAATGAGTGGCCTTGTAAACTACACACAGGTGGTTCGATTTGAAATGGTGTTTTGATACAATTAGGCAACAGATAGAGGGAACGAGGGTTCAAAGTGGGTCTCTGACTGTGAGAGTTGGGAAAATATGAGTAATTAATTTTGAGGCATCAGTTTTGACATGGCAAGAATTAAGCTGTCAGACTGTAAGATTGGAGATTCTTATAACCTCCTCCAAATGGAGTATTTGCTGGCTGTCAAACGATTAACTGAAAAAGTAAAGTAATACACCTGTATGGTATGGTACAAGCCAAAAAAAAAACATGGCAAAGAAATATGCATCATGTTCGCAAGTCAAAACAATACAGTACTTTGTTGAAATGGAAGTGGAAATTAAAATTATAGGTTCAGGAATGCCTGAATTCAAAAGTGATGAATACATAATATAATTAAAGGAATATTCCAGGTTCAATACAAGTTAAGCTCAATCTACAGCATTTGTGGCAGAATACTGATTACCACAAAAAATTATTTCTTAAAAAAATTTTTTACAGGCACTTACAATGGACGTTAATGGGACCAATTTTTGGAGGGTTTAAAAGCAGAAACCTGAAGCTTATAATTTTATAAAAGGACATATGATTACAAACCATGTATTATTTGAGCTGTCATGGCAACAAAGTTGTAAAATTGGCTATAAGTCTATGACGAATAGGTTAGTACGAATTTGTATCACTAAAATCATGTTAACCCATATATTGTTTAAGTCTTGTGGCTATACTTTTGAAACAGCAAGTATTTTTACTAGGGCTGTCAATTTAACACGTTAATTCAGTGCGATTAATTTTATTAAAAATAGCGCGTTTAAAAATTTTATGCAATTAATCACATGCCCCCAGATTGTAATAAGGATTTGTCACGTTCTTGCATTCAAAACATTTGATGGAGTGCAAATGTGATCTAAGGAATCTCAAGATGTGTTCAAAGTATTAAACTATATTTAACTTGACACAGTGACCTAAAAAGTTTATATTTCTGACGCAACTCACCCGAGACGCTGCACAAGCATGTCTGACGCTTGTTGAAATTGACGGGTCCTTAAATGAGCCCTCATAATGAATCTCAAACTGATTGACAAATTCACTTGTGAAATGGATTGCTGTGAACATTATGCCAATGACTGACTTATGATCAATAATATGGTAGTAAACAATACATTGTATTCTAAAGCCGCTTTTTGTATTGTCTTATTAACGATTAACTCTTCTGCCACAAGAATGTAATGCATTTAATTATCTGAATATATGTATATATATATATATATATATATATAAAAATAGTTTTTTTTATAATTAAAGATAACTGTGTATAATTATGTCATCATTATATATTGAATTATTGTTATATGAGGGGTTTCTCCACAAATATTTGTATAAATTCGATTAAAAATTGTAATCGATTGACAGCCCTAATTTTAACATTTACTGTATGTATTGGCCCTTTACTTCCATTGTATTGTACATCAAATTTCTTGCAGTCTGTATTGGTGGTATTTTCCTGTTCATTGACAGAGAATGTCCAAGGCTTAAGCTTTACATTCTCCAGTGCTTATCAGCACACACAGTCGTGATATACTGTATATCCTGAAAGAGCAGGAAGGGGGCTGAAATGAAAAAGACGGGAGACAGGGATGAGCATAGATACTAAGAGAGAAAGCAGATAGGACAACGGATGGACAGATGGATAGATATGGATGATTTTGTGGCCTGAGTATGGAGTACCCTTTGACTCACTGAACCAGAAACAAGTGAGACTGACTGAGCCATCCACAAGAGCACTATTGTTCTCTTCATTAATCAAACTCCACCAGGGCAGGTAACATTCCCCTTATACACACATACACACTCTCTCACACACAGTCCTGCACACATATTTAAGCACAGACTGCCAGGAGGCATGAATGGGCTGCTTTTTTAGCTGGCAGCGATTGGCGTTTGGGCTGAGGAGAGGATGTGTTTCTGTTTCATTAGTGAGATGAGCTCAGCCCAGGCTCTCCACCATGTTCAACAGCAGGTATTAACCTCAAGAGTTTGACCTCTGCTCAGACTCAACTTCCATTTCGGAATGTTTTCCCTCTCTACTCTTGCTTTCTGGCTCTGAAATTCTCACATTATTTACTCAGCCTTGAGTCGTACCAAATCCATATGACTTTTTTCTGTAGAACACAATAGGTGATTTCACTGTTTCAGATTTCATTAATGAAGGTTCTCATTTAGGTGTAGGGAAAATAAAGTTAAATAGGGTTAAGCAAAGAGAGATTTGTGATAATCACCCTCAAGTGTTCTTCTTGCATTCATTTTAACCATAAAAATGTCCCGTTAACAACATTTGTTAACTAAGCGATAGCAAAAACCATGAAATCAACAGCATGAGTGTCTGTGCATAAATTCCCCAAAAGTAACACACAGCTCTTCTGGCACAGTAAGGCTGTGAGCCTCAAATGTTTGTGCATGATAAAGATCTAAATGGCACACTCATTAACCGATCAAAACAAACAAGAGGGGGCAATCTGCATGCTCAGCCACAAGAAACTAGAGCTTTTTACATGCAAGAAGATTTTTTACTCTCTAAAGATAAAATTATAGTCAAATATTTCGTTTTTTAGAATATAGCTTAAATTAAAAATGAGGTAAATGCAGCCTACATGCTCAAACACAGAAGCAGCAGTAAGTCAGTAAAGAGTTTAAATATATATATATATTATTTATTTGTTTTTTTCTGACAATAGCATGCTGATCATGACCTCCATCTGAAGTAGTAACTAAACCTGTAATCTGTCATCTTTTTTTCTGAGAATACTTTGGAGTTTACTGTATGTTTTCATAAGTGTCACTTATTTTGTCACTGGCCTGCACATGATCATTCAGAGAATTTTCTTTTTAGGTGTAGTATATATTTACAATCCAGAGGAGCATGCTTTTACAAGTTTAGTTTTTGTTGGGTTTTTCTAGTTAATGGAATACATTTCCATTGTTAAAGTAATTACCAAATAGTTGTAATGCATAATACTATCATTTTCTTTAGAAAACAGAGATGTTTGTTAATGGCAAAAATTAGTGGGCATTGAAAATGTTTCCCCCATTTGAGCCTTGATGTGGCTTTTATAATATGTGCTTGAAAATTGCAGCATGGGAAATATATTCTGGGTCAATTGCTAATGTGAATGAAGGGAGGTGAAATTCTGGTCTCCTTCCATATAGAAAGAATGGTAGAATGTATATGCCAGTTTTAATGGTCATTCAAAACAAACAAGATCCCAGACACAAAAGAAGGTCAGTCTATTCAGACCAGTTACTAGAAATGGACAACCAGCAGCCTAAGGCCATTAAACAATGGGAAAGATGTTTGAGTGCGCAATGGGCCATTTGATTTAGGATATGCCAAACTGATTCAGCACTGGATTTTCACACCCACTTTTCTGTAGTATATATGCATGTCTGCACTGTTCATCAAGTGTTTCTTTAATTAAAAGAGTCAACAGTTTTTTCATAGTGAATGTCATACCCTAGTGTGAGTCAATCAAACATGTAAATTGTGAATATTAGATCATGTAGACATAATATGTCTATTATAAATATATTACAGCAACGAAACAGCAACAGTTTCGTTGCTGTAATATATTTATTTAAAAGGATATCCCATATTATGATATCATATCTAAATTTGTTTTAAATTAGATTCGAAAATGTCATCATGTTTTTGTCCACATTTTGTACACTTTTCTGTTTATCATCTGTATCTGACATAATCTGCCTTAACCCTATAATGATTTGCTATGATGAAATATTATCCTAAACTTTTGTTCTAAAATAGATTTGTCAGCAACAGACACAAGGGAAGGTTTGGAATAAAACATTGGATTTCTGTTGCTGGACCTTTCAGTTGCTAATTTGCCCTGTGCCACCTGTCATTAGCCAAACAAGCTCCCACACATCCTGCCCACGGCTCGCTTGCAACCCGATTATTTTTTACCACAGACATTGGAAATGGTAGTCAAGGACTCACCGTTTATGAGTATATTTTTTATGTACCCCCTTTTATATTTTTTTTTAATCTCCTTATTGAATAAGTTAAAAACAATTATTAATGTAAAACAGATACATATATCAGTACATTCTTTGATAAATACATAAAAAAAACACTGAAGTACCATGTACTAAATTCTAAAGTAAATGTTTGAAAAGTGCTCTTGTTAACTGTAACAGTGTTATTTCACAGCAGTTGTGATTTGTTGCATCTGCAGTGAGTATGTGCAGTATTTCACGGTTCCGTTATTCTGGATTGCTAAAATTATTTTCTGTAAATCAGTGGGTAAAATACAGACTAGTCATTTAATTGGCTTTTACTTTGAATGTGCTTCTGAAAATCCAAAAGAAAAAAAAATTCTCTGGTATATATATATCTCTAAAATCCACAAAACAGATGCTCACTTATTTAATTACATGTTAATTCACTTAACCAGAGTGCTCTTTGACTCATGAATTCAAGGGTTCATGGATTTCAAAAAAAGCTCTGCTTCTCTAAAGTACCATGGATTCTGAGGAAAGGCCTTTTTGGAGTCTGGTGCATTAATTAAAAAAGCTTGTGGAAAGTGGATGTCTTATTTTCCTTTAATGAGTGTAGCTTTCATCATCCTGTTTTCCCCAACATGACGCTCCAGGCTTAAGTTTGCTTTTTTTTTCAGCCTTACGTGCAGTGTGCTGATGCTGAGGAAGGCAACAAAGGCCTATGAGTCACAGCGTGTCAACTCTCTATAGCATACTGTTTTTCCTCACCTCCTTTGAAAACAAATTATTAATAGGATTTAGATATTTGCAAAATGATCTATTTAATGGGATTACTAGTGCAATAATGATCTTATTTGAGAGGGAATCCATCCAGGCTTTTGGGGGCGGATTGGTAGTCTGTTACCAGTTCTGCTGTAGTCAATGTTGTGTACTGGGCAAAGATAAAGCTCAGATCGTTGTTTTGTGCATCCGTGCGTGCGTGCGTGCGTGCGTAAGCGTGCGTGCGTAAGCGTGTGTGTGTGTGTGTGCGTGTGCGTGAGCGTGTGTGTGTGTGTGCGTGTGTGTGTGTGTGAGAGAGAAAAGAGAGATGGGCAGTGTACTGAAATGAAGCTGGGCTAGTGAGATTTCGGGCAAATCTGAGGGGACCTCTCACTCACTTGCATCCAGGGGGCCCCTCAGACACTCAGCCACTGAACTCCTGACAAGTTCAAGGTTGGAAAGAGGGAGCGAGAGAGGCACAACTGAAATAAGGGAGAGGGATAGATTCTCTCATGGCTCCATAATGGCCTTTTCTGGCATCTTTATCCAACCTGATATCTGGCTGAAGCTTTAACAGGCCCCATGTCAACTTAAGTGCTGGTAGGTAATGTCTCTTCTCTGTCACTCTCTCTTTCTCCATTTCAGTAATTATTCCCCCTTCCCTTTTCACTTATTTTATCCAGTAATGAATTTAGCAGGAAAATGAGTTGAACGAAGAATACAACCAAAAAGTCAAACAGAGTTTCCCTTGTTTCATAATCTTTCAAAAAAACTTTTTTATATTTATTTATTTTTTTGTTTTGTTAATCTGGAATTTTGTTAATTTGTTAAGCAATTTGGAAACTTTTCTTATGAATGTTCTGACCTAGAATTAGTATGAATATTCACATACGTACATAGCTGATGCCAGAATGTGCTGTGTACTAATTCCTCCACAGTCCACACCACATTTACATTAACATCTGAATATGTTTCTTTAATATAACATGTATTTTAATATGTGCTGTAATCTTTCACTTGGTTTATAAGGATGTAGTCAAATGTGATTATGCTAATGACTCATAATTTGCATAAAACTGGGGGATATATTAAACTAGATTAAAAATATTGAATATTTATGGCATTATTTATTGCTGTTAGTCAACAGACATTTGTATGAATCCTCCAGATTAATTCATAGCATGTTAAATTGTGCAATAAATAGGAATGAGTAAGAAATCTATTATCTCAAAACAATTATTTTTCTTTTTCTTTGTGTGTGTGTGTGTGTGTGTGTGTGTGTGTGTGTGTGTGTGTGTGTGTGTGTGTGTGTGTGTGTGTGTGTGTGTGTGTGTGTACCAATTCTGGGAGGTCAGCCTCTTAATTTGGGACATCTCTAAATTAAAAAAATATATATATTTTCATAAATCTCAAACAAATAACACACTGCATAACATACTATACTGAAGTGAACATTCTGTCAATGTGGCAATAAAACGCCCATTCAAAGTGCCACTGTTCCATGCAATCAGTTTGATATAAATGAAAAATTATACAAGCTTTCAAGCAAGAGTACTCAATTAATCCATTATATCAGAATTGTTTGTATGCAATGTATTACCTTTTCAAAGTGCTGTAAAATCTCTCAAGTGAAAGTACAGTTTACAACAAGTATGTATTTTGTAGTTTGTAGATGATGTTTTGTATAAAACAAAATCTTGGTTGGTGGAATGAAAGCTATCTGCATGTGAGCACGTGCGCAGTGTGTAACAGGAGTGAGTTGTAGGTAATCCTCAGACTTGGTCTTGAGGCCCATCCATCCATTAAGGGCAGTCTCACAGACTGCCATTCAGAACATTAATCTGCAAACAAGTGTTTTTTGTTTCACTCTTCGTGAATTTTCATCGCCATCAATTTGGTACACAGATTGAATGTGATTCAGATCATGCTATCGAGTTCCAGACACTTCTTTTTACTAAGACAGATACACAAACCCCACCTTCACACACACACACACACTTAGTCCATCTGCACACAAATGTACACACACCACCTCTCCCCACATCACCCTTGACCTGCCCTTGCTCCAGCCATGAATTTAAATTGAGTTGGAGGATGAGTAAGACAACAGCATGGATTTATCATGTTCATGGAATGGCTGCCACACATATATGAGGATAAACATTATGATAATCATATACATGCATTCAGGGAGTTTAAACCATATGCAGGAACACATGTGTTTACATACTACAGAGACTTGATAAAAAGAGTTTAAATGCATACACATGCACACGCTCACGCCTATGGAGATGTGAGCAGTATATTTTACATATCTACAAGCACAACCTCAAGTAAATACACACAGCAACAGCATGCACACATAAACATGCATATCCTATCAAACACCTTCATACACATTCAGAAACCCTGAAGTTTTTGTTTTTATTTTTATTTTTATTTTTATTTTTTCGACAGTTTGATCCATCTGTATTAATATGAGCAAACACATGAATGGACATGCAAGTGCACACAAATGCATATTCATTCACTCTCACATCCCATAACTACACATGCACGTTTACAAAAAGATTTGGACATAACTAAGGGGCAATGCCCTACACCTCCATTATTGCTTCTCTGTAGTTTATTTCCTCTGAAACAATCTAATCTAATAAATTATATGCAAGAGCAAAGCTGCCAGCAATAAAAAAAAAAATCAAATTGGCAATATGATTTTTTGAGGTCCCTACAGTCACATTTAATGGCATTTTTGAAAATGAATAGAATCTTATTTAATTTAAATAAGCCCTGGGTGGCATTGGCTAATTTTCCTTTGAGACACTCCTTAGATTGACCGAGACTTGCATGTCACTCAAATCAAGTGGCTAATCAAGTTACACCCTTTAATTTGCCCTGTGGCCATTTCTTTAATCTGCTCATCACTGGGTTATTCCCCCTCCCAACACCTCCAAGATGATGCAATATGCCTGCCTGCATTTAAATGGCAAATAGCCTGCTTGGACTGCTCCAATGTTCTATTCTAATCATATTAAATTTAACTATATTAAATAACATTTAACATGTTCAAACACAATATAATTTTTTTCTCTTTTAACACAAAATAAATGTCCTTTAATACTTTAATAATATGCTTCTTCACTGCAGAACATAAAGCATATTGCAAGAATAGTGTTATGATTGCATGCAGTGCAATGGGTAACTATATTTA
Organism: Xyrauchen texanus; assembly: GCF_025860055.1. NCBI lineage: Eukaryota > Metazoa > Chordata > Actinopteri > Cypriniformes > Catostomidae > Xyrauchen > Xyrauchen texanus. The sequence goes on from NC_068295.1 coordinate 26,522,945, forward strand.
GGTGTTTAACATTTTGTTGTGTGGCATTGATATACGTTTGGGTCACACTTTACATTAAAGTTCATATTACAATGTAATTACACAATAAGTTCTGAATAATAATGGTGAACAACATACACTTAATGTAATTATGTTACTGTCAACCTTGTCTCAAAGAATCACATTACTATACATCCATTGTCCATCCAATATTGTTTTTTACATGGCTGATTGCACGTATTGCAACAGTTTCTTGGTGAAATGAACACTAGAGGCGCTGCAATTTGTTGCTGGCTGATTTCCAGCCCTCACACGTATGTGTGTGCATGCAAGAAAAGATTGTTTAAGGAGAGTTGCAGTTTTGCGTAAACGGTCAAAATGCTTGTCTTCTCTGGGAAACTGTGTTGAGTTGGTCCATCCAGATGCAGGTCGAAGTTCCATCGTTACAACATAGTTTTGTGGTCCGTTCTGCATAACGCGGAAGATTATTTTAGCTTATCGCCCATTCAGCCCGTTTCGCGGGTGACCCAACAGCCCGCTCTGTTCTCCCAATGGCCAGTCTGCCCTTGATCGGCCCCAAAGTGCCCGGTATGCCAGATGACCAGTCCAGCCCTGCTTGTTAGTCTGTGGACATCATTTCATTTAGCTGAGGATTCTGTATATTTTATTCCATACTGTATATATATATATATATATATATATATATATATATATATATATCATTCTTTCAAGACTTTGACCCCATTTACACACACTTAAGAAAACTGCTTATTCCGGGGTTTTGCAGAAAGCAGTGTTTTGAAACTTCACATAAATGCAAATGCAGCCGTTAAGAGAGTTAAAGGCTGTTAGAGAAAGTGCGTTAAAAGATTATTTCACCCAAAAATGAAAATTTGCTGATAATGTACTACCCTCAGGTCATCTAAGATGTATATAACTTTCTTTCTTCATCAGATCAGGATTTAAGATTTTTAGGAAAGTATCCCAGGTTTTTAGCTTCATTCAATGCATGTGAATGGACACCAATTTTTGACTTCTCAGCATCAAAGTAATCCACACGAAACGTAATGTCTTCTGAAGTGAATCAATACATCTGTGTGAAAAACTAATCGCTAATTAAAACTTTATTAACTTTAAAAAATCGCTTCCTAGAAACACTTAAAGCCTCCCATCGCTGATGCGTGATGTCATCACGTTGGCGCATTCACATGAGAATTCAGAAGTTCTGCCTCTGTTTACTACAGAGGACCTTATTTCACGCGAGAGTTCAATTCAAACAGCTACAGAGAGCTGACGGAAGTGCCAATTTAAAGTTAAATGCGTTTTAATTAGCTATTTGATTTTCATACAAATGTATCGATTAACTTTAGAGACATTACTTAAATGAGTCGTGTGGATTACTTTGATGCTGTCTAAATATGCTTTTTGGACAGTCAATAATTTGTGTCCATTCACCTTCATTGGATGAAGCTAAAAACCTGGATACTTTCCTAAAAACCTTAAATCCTGTTCTAATGAAGAAAGTCATGTCAGGGTAAGTAAAGTAAATTATCAGCAAATTTTCATTTTTGTGTGCACTATTCCTTTAACACACACGCTTTTGTCTGAGAACACAGCTTATGTGTCCATGTTATCACATAAGTGGCATTCTTAAATGTTTTTGAAGAGTGCGTAAGTGCTCAAGTGCGTTGGGGGATCCCCGAAGTCTGATATAAAGGGAAACCCATCTATTGCAGCACAATCATCTGTCGCATCTACAGTACATAATACACACACAGCTTTTGTGTCTTCAGCAGCTTTTGTGCATTAAACAGCTTTATGGAGTACGAGTAAATAAGCTTATAATTTGATATCCACAGAAGTTATTACTCCACCCCCTGCATAACATCATTAACGACAGCTCTTTATTGTTGAACCAACATGGTTTGAACAATGGATGTGCAGTTTCAGGAAACCGTCATCACTAGTTAGTTAATTTCTCCAACGATGCATTGTACTGTGGTGGTTAAGCAGAGAGTTACATAGATGTCTGGGAAACACACCCCAGGACATTTGCTTTTTTTGCCAAAATTGTATTTATTTTTATTAAGACAGTGCCATGAACCTCGCAAAATAGGTAAATCTTGCATCAGTTATTTCTCATTAGCACCAATTTTATTTGATCTACAGCCTGCTATATTCTCAACTAACTTTAGTCATTTTTGTTGATTACATTTTTTTATCGAGCATTAACCTCATCTTTTAATTCACTTTAACACAACTTTTAGTCATGTAATTTTCATGAAAAATTTCAATGAGATCAGGCTGGTTATTGTCCCTGTAATTATTCATTATTATTTTATTATTCTTATTAATTATATGTGTGTCACGATTCCCCGTTGTCTGCTCTGTGTTTATCCCCTGCCCTCATCACTGCCAGTGTCATTGTTCTCATCTGCGTGTAATTTAGTCATCATCCCTCTGTATTTAAACCCTGTTGTTTGTTCATTCGTTGTCGGTCGTCAAATCCAAATGGTAATGTTATGGTTGTCCTGATTGTATTCCTGCCCGTGTTCTCCGTGGATGTTCCTCTTGTTTATGTTTCGTTTTCCCCTCGTGGATGTTTTGTTTGTTCCAGTGTTGTTTAGTTATTCTGTTCACCGTTTGTTTCACTCGTTCTGAGTTATCCTGTTCACCGTTTGTTTCAGTCATTAAAGAACTGCATTTGGATCCTCACTCCTCGTCTACCTTCGTCTGAATCGTAACAGAACGACCGACCCGATAATGGATCCAGCGGTTCTACAAGCCAACTGTAGTCTGCTCAGCTTAATGCAAGGAAACCGTCCGGTGGAGCACCACATCCGTGATTTCCTCGAGCTGGCGAGTGTCACGGACTTCCCAGACTCCTTCCTGGTGGGTTTTTTCCGGGCCAACCTAAAAGGTGCGCTCAAGGAGCGGTTGCCACCGGCGACGCGCGGCTGGACACTCCGCGATTTTATTGAGGAGATTCTGCTGGCCTGCGCCTCGCCGTTCACTGTGGGCATCGTTGAGGAGGACCCTGCCTCTCCTCCCACAGTGGTAACCTCCCATTCGTCCATGGCTCATCCTTTCACGCCTGCCCTACCTGCCAGCGAGCCAGCGCCTACGCCTGCCACGGTCAGCAAGCCAGCGCCTACGCCTGCCACAGTCAGCGAGCCTACGCCTGCCACGGTCAGCAAGCCTACGTCTGAGACGGTCAGCGAGCCAGCGCCTGTAGCCTCAACCGTCCCTGAGCCAGCGCCTGTAGCCTCGACCGTCCCTGAACCAGCGCCTGTAGCCTCGACCGTCCCTGAGCCAGCGCCTGTAGCCTCGACCGCCCCTGAGCCAGCGCCTATAGCCTCGACCGCCCCTGAGCCAGCGCCTGTAGCCTCGACCGTCCCTGAGCCAGTGCCTGTGGCCATGACCGTCCAAGAGCCAGGGCCAGTAGCCATGACCGTCCAAGAGCCAGTGCCTTCCGAGTCTTCCAGGGCTCCTCCTCCCGAGCCTTCCAGGGCTCCGCCTCTCAAGTCTCCCGAGCCTCCCAGGGCTCCACCTCTCAAGTCTGTCGGGCCTCCTAGGGCTCCGCCTCTCGAGTCTCCCGAGCCTTCCAGAGCTCCAGCTCCCGAGTCTTCCAGGGCTCCTCCTCCTGAGCCTTCCAGGGCTCCGCCTCTCAAGTCTCTCGAGCCTTCCAAGGCTCCGCCTCTTGAGTCTTCCAGGGCTCTGCCTCCCGAGCCACCCAGGGCTCCGCCTCTCGAGTCTCCCGAGCCTTCCAGGGCTCCGCCTCCCGAGCCACCCAGGGCTCCGCCTCTCGAGTCTCTCGAGCCACTCAGGGCTCCGCCTCTCAGGCCCCTCAGGGCTCCGCCCCTCGAGCCTCCTACGGCTCCGCCGCCTGAGCCTCCCTCTGCTCTGCCTCCTGAGCCTCCTACGGCTCCGACCCCTGAGCCTCCAGAGCTTTCCATGGTTCCGCCTCCCTCGGCTCCTCCTCCTGAGTCTCCTGCGGCCCTGCCTGCGCCTCCTTCGGCGCCGCCACCCAAGTGTTCGATTGCTCCGCCTCAGAAGCCTTCCACGGCTCTGCCTCCTGACCCTTCCACAGCTCCGCCTCCAGAGCCTTCCACGGCTCCGCCTCCAGAGCCTCCTACGGTGCCACCTCCCTTGGCTCTGCCTCCCGAACATGTCCTGTGGCCGACTCCCAGGCCCCCAGATCCTGTCCCTGTCCGGTGGCCGCCTCCCAGGCCTCCTGAACCTGTTCTTGCCCTATGGCCAGCTCCCAGGCCTCCTGAACCTGTCCTTGCCCTGTGGCCAGCTCCCAGGCCTCCTGAACCTGTCCCTGTCCGGTGGCCGCCTCCCAGGCCACCTGACCCAGTCCCCGTCTTGTGGCCTCCCTGGACCGCCTACCTGCCCTCTGTGCCCCTGTGGACTGTCTCATTGCCCCTTGTGCCCCCTTGGACTGTCTGGTTGCCCCTTGTGCCCCCTTGGACTGTCTGGTTTCCCCGTGTGCTCTCCTTGGACTGCCTGCACCCCCCCCCCCCCATTCCTTGGACGATTTTGTTTTATTTTTTGTGTATTTTTTGTTCTATTTCAGGAGCGTCTGGAATCCGGTCCTCAGAGGGGGGGTTATGTCACGATTCCCCGTTGTCTGCTCTGTGTTTATCCCCTGCCCTCATCACTGCCAGTGTCATTGTTCTCACCTGTGTGTAATTTAGTCATCATCCCTCTGTATTTAAACCCTGTTGTTTGTTCATTCGTTGTCGGTTGTCAAATCCAAATGGTAATGTTATGGTTGTCCTGATTGTATTCCTGCCCGTGTTCTCCGTGGATGTTCCTCGTGTTTATGTTTCGTTTTCCCCTCGTGGATGTTTTGTTTGTTCCAGTGTTGTTTAGTTATTCTGAGTTATCCTGTTCACCGTTTGTTTCACTCGTTCTGAGTTATCCTGTTCACCGTTTGATTCAGTAGAATCAAAGAACTGCATTTGGATCCTCACTCCTCATCTACCTTCATCTGAATCGTAACAATGAGCGTTGCAACTGCTGGCTGATCAGATCACAGACAAGGAACAACAAAACCCGGACTCAATTATTATTATGCTGGGAGATTTTATTAAAGCTAACCTCACCTGTGAATTGTTAAAATATAGACAGCACATAAATATAGACAGCACATTAAGAGACAGAAATACATTGGATCATTGCTATACAACAAGTCAAGTCAAGTCAATTTTATTCGTATAGCGCCTTTCTCCACACACATCTTTTGAAAGCAGCTTTACAGAAGATCAGGCATTAACAGACAATAAAACTGTAATGTCTATAATGTAGATGAATCATCATTGTGTAATTAGATAATATACGATTGTTAATTGTGTTTAAAAATAAGTAATTCAATAATAATTGTATTAATAACCCCAAGCTGAAGGCAACTGTGGCAAGGAACACAAAACTCCATAAGATGTTGATTAATGGAGAAAAATTACCATATGAGAGAAACCAGACTCACTGTGGGGGCCAGTTCCACTCTGGCTAAATTATTAAACTAAGTAAGTGTTAAGGGTCAGTGTTTAAACAAAGATTTTGTTTGAACTGTAAAATTAATGACTAATGTATTTGAAGTCACATAGATGCAATTGTCCTTGTTATTTTGCTAATGAAGGCTTTTGTTGGCAATTGCTAGTCATTTCAAGATTGTAGTCCATCAATAGACCGAGGTGATGCAGGCAGAGATCAGGGATATGAATCGCAGTTCAACCTGGCTGCTAATTTCGGTGAGGTTCGGTGTGGTCCATCCTAAATCCAAGATTCAGACAATGGCATATGAAGTATCCCATGTCTTATAGTTGGAGTTGGCATCAGTTCATCCTCTGAAGTCCATCATAATAGACTGAAGTGATGCTTGGCTGGCACAAGCAGCATTTAGTCATCATCACACAGCGACACGTAGCAGTGGAGTCCGACACCAAGCAGGAATGGAGCTGGATCCAGCCAGTTCTTGTGACCTCAGGATAGGAGTCCCGAGGTTGACACAGGGAAACAAATAAAATACTATAAGCATAGATGCCATTCAGTTTATTGCAGAGTTATAGATCATGATCAGTGTTTCTGGTTCCAGCAGACCAAACTAAAGCAACCTAATTGTGGGCTGAAGGATAAATTAGGTGTATGCCTGGCTAAATAGATGAGTCTTTAGTCTAGACTTAAACTGAAGGAGTGTGTCTGCATCTCAAACAGTGTTAGGGAGACTATTCCATAGTTTAAGAGACAAATATGAAAAGGATCTTTTTTGATATTCTAGGAACTATTAACAGGCCAGAATTTTGCCATCGTAATGAACATGATGGAATTGTTACATATACCTTGTCTTGTTTTACCGTTGCCCCTTTGTTTACCATTTTTGTCCCTTTCGCATTCCGTAGTTTTCACTTTTGTCCCTTGTTTAGCTCCACAGTCTCCCTGTTAGCGTTCGTGTTCTCTGTCATTGTTTTCACCTGTCCTCATTAGTTTATCATTGGTTTCTGTTTATTCCCTCGTTATCTTGTTGGAGTTCTGTTTGTTCATTGGCCCCTTTTGTCCTATGTTCATGTATTTATACCTTGGGTTTTGGTTCTGTCCTTGTCGATCGTTAAATGTTTATGTAAGTTGTTTAGCCTGGTTTGCTGTCCCTACCCATGTTCTCTGTTTTATGTTTATTTCCCCATTGAGGGTTTTTCCTTTGTGTTTTGTTAACCTAATAAAGATAACTGCATTTGGATCCGCACCTCCTCGTCTGCCTTCTCCTGACTTCACTAATCATTCGTGACAGGAATATAGCGTGATAGAAGGTCACTTAAGTACTGTGGAGCTAGACCATTCAAAGCTTTGTATGTAGTTAATAGAATTTAAAATTAAGATGAAATTTAACAGGTTGCCAATTTAACAATGATAAAATGGGGCTAATATGATCATATTTCTTGGTTGTCGTTAGCAGTCTGGCTGCTGCATTTTGAGCCAATTTAAGTTTATTTATTGATCTTGCTGGACATCCTCCCAGTAATGCATTACAATAATCTAGTATTGAGGTCATGAACGCATTAATTCGTTTTTCAGCATCAGCAACACAGAGCATGTTCCGTAATATAGCAATATTTCTTAGGTCGAAGAATGCTGTTCTACAAACACTGGTAATTTGATTTGCAAAGGACTGATTGGTATCAAATATAACACCCATGTTCTTCGCTGTTGAAGATGATGTAACAGTACATCAATCGAGAGCCAAATTACATTTTTGTGGCTTATTTTTATACGTTTTTTGGTCCGATAATTAGAACCTCTGTTTTGTCAGAATTGAAAAGAAGTAAATTTCTAGCCATCCAATCTTTTATTTCATTGATACACTCTGCTAATTTGGAGAATTGTGAAATCTCATCAGGTTTTGAAGAAATATAAAGTTGGGTATCGTCGGCATAGCAGTGGAAACTTATTCCACGACTCCTGATAATATCTCCCAGGGGAAGCATATACAAGGAGAAAAGAAGAGGCCCTAAAACCGATCCCTGTGGCACTCCATATTTTACTTTTGTTTGGTTTGACAATTCCTCATTTACATAGACAAAGTGGTAGCGGTCTGCTAAATAGGACCTAAACGATGCTAATGCAACTCCACAAATGCCAACATAATTCTCTAGCCTATTCAAGAGGATGTTGTGATCTATCGTGTCAAATGCAGAACTAAGACCTAAAAGAACTAGAAGAGAAATGCAGCCTCGATCAGATGATAAGAGCAAGTAATTTGTAACTCTGATAAGTGCAGTCTCTGTAATGTGATGAGGCCTAAATCCTGACTGAAATTCTTCATATATACTATTTCTCTGTAGAAATGAACATATTTGGGAGAATATTACCTTTCCTAGTATTTTCGATATAAACGGGAGAATTAAAATTGGTCTATAATCAGCCAGTTCTCCAGGATCAAGTTGTGGCTTCTTAATAAGCGGTTTGATAACTGCCATTTTAAAGTTTGTTGGGACATATCCTAAGCATAGCGAGGAGTTAATAATATTAAGAAGAGGTTCTAAAATGACAGGAGATACCTCTTTTAAGAGCTTAGTTTGTATTTGATCTAACAAACATGTTGTGACTTTTGATGTTTCAATAAGTTTTGTTAGCTCTTCATGACCTATGACAGCGAAGGATTGAAGTTGCACGTGAGGAAAATTATTAGACTCTGTTTTCTGAGATGCTATGACAGATGATTGCATAATTCCAATTTATTTCTGATCATTTCAATTTTATCTGTAAAGAAATCCATGACGTTATTACTCTTGTGCTGTGACGTAATATCTGGTTCTGTTGAGGCTTTAGTCCTAACCAATTTAGCCACAGTATTGAATAAACACCTAGGATTGTTGTGGTTATTTTCTATGAGTTTGCTAAAATATGCTGACCTGTAGCTACAGACACTATCCTTCCATGCACCACAAAATACTTATTTTTTTGTATTCTTCCACATGCACTCCATTTTCCGAGCTGCTCTGTTGAGAGCATGAGTGTGATCATTGTACCCTGGTGCAGGGCTTATTTCTTTAATCGAAGTGGGGCGACACTATCAAGAGTGCTAGAGAAGACTGCATTTATCTTTTTTGTTATTTCATCAAGTTCTTCTGGGCTTTGGGGTTTATTGAGTGTATGAGATAGATCTGGAAGATTATTAGTGAAGCTATCTTTAGTGGTCGAAAGAATAGTTCTACCTGAATTATAGTGTAGATTGAGTAACATTAGCTGATCGCAGCATACAAGAGATGAGGTAATGATCCGAGATGTCATCGCTCTGCTGCAGAATTTCTATATTATCAACATCAGCTCCATATGATAGAATTAAATCTAGCATATGATAATGGTGATGAGTTGGTCCTGTTACATTTTGCCTGACTCCAAGATAGATTAGATAAATGTGAATCCAATTTATCATTTTCATTATCTATGTGAATTTTGAAGTCACCAACAATTAAATCTCTATCTACAGTAACAACAAGATCTGATAAAAAATTAGCAAATTCACCAAGGAAATCAGAATAAGGCCCGGGTGATCTATACACTGTAGCAAGGGTAAAAGACGACATGTTTTTTTTATTTATATCTGACAGTGTCACATTAAGCATTATTAGTTCAAAAGACTTACATTTATATCCTGTCCTCTGAGTAACACCAAAAACTTCACTGTAAATTGTAGCAACACCTCCTTCTCGACCCTTCAGACGAGGCTCATGTTTATAACAAAAATCTGGGGGAGTAGATTCATTTAAACTAATATATTCATCCGGTATAAGCCAGGTTTCAGTCAAAGAGAGCGCATCCAAACTATGATCTGTAATAATTTCATTAACAATTAGTGCTTTAGTAGAAAGAGATCTAATGATTATTACCCCTATTTTTATGTGAAATTCGTTTGTTTTGTTAAAGTTTGACATTAATCAAATTTTTTTCTAAATGATTTAGTGAGGGTTTTGAGGTGTGTAGTTCGGGGAACAGACACTGTCTCTATGCGATATCTATGAGATATTGTAGTTTATGTGACCTGTGTAATGTCTCAAGGCAGCAAACAGACGTTTTAATTAACCAGTTTGTCTGCTTCCTGACTTGGGCCCCAGTTAGTCAAATACTATCATTATTAAGACTATGAGCCAAATTACTAGAGAGAAGAGCGGCACCTTCCCTGGAGGGACGAAGTCCATCTCTCTTTAGCAGGTCAGGTATACCCCAAAAACTCTTCCAATTGTCTATAAATCCTATTTTATTCTTTATTCTTTATTCTTAATCTACTATAAACCTCGTCACCACAACGAGCAGGGAGGGAATCAGAGCATATTACAGTGTCTGACATAGTTTTTGCAAATTCACACACCTTTTTAACATTATCTTAAGTGATCTCCGACTGGCGAAGCCATTCGGATGCATGTCTCTAACTCATTAACCTTCTCCGGCTATTGGCTATTGTTAACATGTGACATGCAATGCAGAAAGAAATAACATGAGCGGATGCCATGACTTACTGCAAATTGTTTGTTGTTGTTTGTTGTTCCTGAGCGGTGATGGTTTGAGATTGATGTGAATGCATCACGCAATTGTTTGTTGTTGTTGGTTGTTCTTGATAAGTGGTGCTTTGAGATAGATGCAATAATCTGTGTAATAAAGAGGAGAAAAATGGGTGCGCACTGAAAAATGCACGCAGTTTAATTGCAATAAAAATACAAAGCAGATGCAGGTGGAATATGCGCACAGTTGAATACCCTTAAGATTAAGGCTGAAAACAGATATATAAGCGAAGCTAAAAAAAATAGCAGGCTACAAACACAGACTCTTGCTAGGCGCCAGCAGCAACATGTAAAATACATGCAGATGAAACAATAGAAAAGTGGAAAAACCTGAAATGCGGTAAAATGACAAAGGATATAATGATGAACGTATGGGAATAAGAATAATCAATACTACGCCAATAACAATAAAGGATGAATATCGCTCTGTCCCTAGAGCAGCTTTGGGACTCTCAAATCAGTGTCTGGTTCATCGTCTTCCAATCTACAGGCAGAAACTAAAATCAGACAAACCTGTAGTAAAGACTGTAAAGGAAAGGACCAATGAAGCAGATCTGGAACTACAAGCTTGTTTTGACTGCACTGATTGGAGTGTATTTGTGTCTGCAGACACCAATCTGGATGAGCTCACAGATAATGTGACATCATACATCAGTTTCTGTGAGGATATGTGCATTCCTACTTGGACTTATGTAACATACAACAATGAAAAACCATGGTTTACAACAAAATTCAGGCAGCTTCATCAGGCCAAAGAGGATGCTGAAGTGGGGATAAAATCTTGTACAATCAGGTCAGGAACACACTGAATAAGGAAATCAGAGTGGCTAAAAGAAGCTACTCTAATAAGTTGGGAAACAATTTTCAGCTAACAACCCTGCATCAGTTTGGAGATGCCTAAAAGACTTTACTAACTTCAAGACACCATCCCACAACACTGTAAGGAACCAAAACTGGAGGATGACTTAAATGTGTTTTCCTGTAGATTTGAAAGGCCCAGTCTCACACCCCACACCCACTCTGACCTTCACTTCACACAAACATCAACACCTCCTGCAACTCAAACTGCATTAATATCTGTGAAGAGGTGTGCCATGGTTTCCAGAAACAAAAGACAAGGAAAGCACAGGGCCCAGAAGGTGTTTCACCCACTTGTCTAAAATCCTGTGCTGACCAGCTGGCCCCCATCTTCACACAGATCTTCAATAGATCACTGGAGCAGTGTGAAGTTCCCTGCTGCTTCAAACGCTCCATCATCATTCCTGTCCCAAAGAAACCCAAAATCACAGGACTTAATGACTATAGACCTGTCGCTCTGATGCCTGTGGTCATGAAGTCATTTGAGAGACTGGTGTTGGCCCACCTGAAGGACATCACTGGACCCTTTCTAGATCCACTTCAATTTGCTTATCGAGCAAAAATTACACCAACTCTCTGTTCCCACATCTATCTGTCAGTGGATCACCATCTTTCTGATGAACAGGCAGCAGCTAGTGAGAGAGGGGAAATTCACTTCCAGCACATGTTCAATCAGCACTGGTGCCCCCCAGGGATGTGTGCTCTCCCCACTAATCTTCTCCCTGTATACCAATGACTGCACTGCCAAGGATCTCTCTGTCAAGCTCCTGAAGTTTGCAGATGACACTACAGCCATTTGCCTCATCCAAGATGACAATAAGTCTGTATACAGAAGGGAGGTTGAACGGCTGGCTCACTGGTGAAGTCAAAATAACCTGGAGCTGTGCATGCTCAAAACAGTGGAGATGAAAGAGTACTTTAGAAGGAACACCCCAACACTGACCCCACTCACCATTCTAAACTGCACTGTGGCAGCAGTGGAGTCATTCAAGTTCCTGGGCACTACCATCACACAGGACCTGAAGTGGGAGACCCACATTCACTCCAGGCTTAGCTGATACAGCTCTACTCAGCAGTCAATGAGTCTTTCCTCCACACTTCAATAACTGTCTGGTTTGGTTCAGTTAAAAAATTGGACATCAGAACACTACAAAGGACAGTTCAGAATGCTGAGAGGATTATTGGTTGCCGCCTGCCCTCCCTTCAAGCACTATACACTTCCAGAGTGAGGAAAAGGGTTGGACCCCACTCACCCAGCCTACTACCTTTTTGAAACATTGCCTTCTGGATGGCACTACAGAGCAGAACAGTCAGGCACAGGAACAGTTTTTTCCCTCAGGCTATCCATCTTATGAACATTTAAAACTGTCCCATTGCCCAATTAATTATGTGCAATACACAGCTTAGACCTCTTCTGCCATATATTCCCTTGCACCTGTATATAACAGATTTGTATTTGTACACACACATATATACAGTATATACATATATATATATATATATATACTTATATTTTCTATTGACTTTTTATTTTTATTCTTATTTTGTTATTAACTCTCTTGTTGTCTTGTAGTTGTATTGTTGTATTGTTTGTGCACTGAAAGCTTCTGTCACCAAGACAAATTCCTTGTATATGTAAGCTTAATTAGCAATAAAGCTGATTCTGATTCTGATATGTGTAACACTGACACTGTGGTGTGTTACCAATATGTTTCATAGGCATACAAAACTCTGATACAAAGTTCTTGTTTTTCAAAATTCTATGCTGGACTTTTGTGCATCAACTCAGTCAAGCTAACTGACTCTACATGATTCTCATGCATGAAAAGCAATATCTCACAAAGTCACAGCAGGCACTGTGGTTGGCCGTTATTGTAGTATGGTAGTTTGCTCACTGACAGCTAGGTGCTGTGATTGCCTGCAGAACATTAGCCATGTTTCAGTATCTCTGCCCCTTGAGCATCACAGCAGGTTTAGTCACTTCAACTAGCTTGTATTTCATATTAATAGTCCATCTGACATGGAGAATCCAGCAAAAGCTCTCCAATGGCGTTCTCTGTTCTGTGCTGTACAATAGCTCTTGCAATGATTAAGACTGTGCTGCATATGACAGGCTGTCCTTTTTTCTCTCATGTCTTTCTCTCTCTTCCTCTCTCACAGAGATTATTAATGTAGTTGTAGATGGAACATATTCTGCAAGACTGAAATAACTTAGATGTTAGGATTAATGGGGGCTGGTGAGTGCAAAGGATATTGCATAGACTTTAAGTGTAGTGATGCTGGGCAGTTGCACAGCTGGAATAAATAAATGCAGTCCTGTTTGTGCAATAATTTGATAAAAGTTTCCTTAAGACTTTATATGTACCTTAAAACACCATTAATGTATCTACACAAAGAAAAAAAGAGAAAAATCTGGTTAAACATACATTTTGCAATATTTAATTTTATTTTGTACTTTATTTATTTTGTGGTGCAGCATGGTCAGAATAGATAATGTATTTTTAAACGTAATATATGCATATATGCAGTGGCCCTGCTGGTGAGGGGCTGAACTACATACAGCCTTACTGCCTTGAGGCTGAGGAAATAGTTTAGACTCATTACATACAACTTTTTTGCACTGGCTAATTATGCTCTTTAAATAAACTGATCTAAAGTCCTGTTTAATAATCAGGGTTGTTCTACATTGTTTTTAAACTCTTTTTTTACCCAGTGCAAGCTTTAATGTGGGCATCTTAGAACTTAAGGTTTAAAAGCCAAACTATGCTGAGAATTCTATTCTCCAGGGGCAAGGAAAGGTTCTTAAGAAAAACATTATTTTTAACTAGCAAGAAAGAAGTTAAGAATATTTAGTATTACTGGAAAAAAAAATAAACTTCTCATGACCAGGTTAGAATAATCATTCAATGCAAGCCTGTAATTTTATTACAGATTTTAGAATGATGTAGAAAAATGACATTCTTAAGAATATATCTTATAATTTATCCTAAGAACCTTTTTTTTCTTAAGAAATTTTGTGTAATTGTAAAATGTAAAGTTCCATTGCAGTGCAGACAGCACATTAGAAATGCTGCTTTAACAACAAAGTTTCTCCTCTCAAGTAGACATTCCAAAATCTTTTGGTATTTAATTTATAATTAATTTATAATTCTGTTTAATGGGCTATCGTGCTCAGATGGGTGCACTTCACAAGCAGTCATCCATTTAAAGTCCTGCCAGGTACTAAGCAAACATATTGACATACACAAACCAGTCCCATACAAACAAACTGTTTTCAGGTAATTTAGCTCCCAGGTAACAGCATGTTTGCCAGATTATGCACAAGCGTTAGCTGCCATGAAAAAACATAATGTTTTTTTATTTAATACTTGACATCAAACGTATCCTCCTTGTGGTTCATTTGTGCGATTGTAATCAGCAGCAGATGCCTGCCTCAGTTCAGTTCAGCTTTATCAACGGTCACAATTTATAACTTCCTAAATGATTGGTCAACAGGTGGCTCCCCGTGCATCTGTGAACCTTGCCTTTGTGAACTTGAAGCATGCTTTAAATAGCTGCAAACTTAGATTAAACATATTCCCCCACCCCCACACCCTTCCATTGCTTCAATGTTGAACATGTTGATTTATGAAGTGTTTGGGACTGAGGTCAGCGGCCCATTTAAGATTTATGAAACGGCAACTGAGAACTATTACAGAAGCCCAATCTATCATGCCACGCTGTTATAGCATTGTTGTGACTCCACCGTTATAACCTCCATCATATGCATCACTCTCTGTAAATTGTGGAAGTTTGTTTGAAGTCAAAGGGGGATTCAGAGATCAGTGTAGACGGCACACTTCAGTGGATTGAGCCGATCCCTCTCTTTCTCTCTCAATATGAAAATCCTCCATCTAAACTTCCACTGTGTAATGCAAAACATGTTCCTCTATATGTCAAAGCAAGTGGATGAAAATTCAGAAAATGAGTACATATGTATTTATGTATCTATAATGTAGCCAGCTAGCCTCACATGATTAACTTAATTTGTAATCTGCACTGAAAAAATTCACCCAAAATTGAAAATTCTGTTGTAATTTACTTACCCTCATGTTGTTGGCGTAAGGCTTTCTTTCTTACCTGGATCACAAAAGGAAAAATCTGTTAATATTTTTGTCCGTCTTTTATAAACAAACCTAAACTATAAAGTGATACATGTACACACACCTGATGACAAGATTTTTACATTTTTAATGGTTTCTCACCAAAAACCTATCATATGAATGTGGAACACTTAGAATATGGCGTACAATGTCACATGGACTACTTTTCTAATACTTTTGTGTAACCTAATGTATTAAGGTTGATTCTGTGATAAATTGATACAGTTAAATAATATTTTAGATTTAAATAAAACCAGTTAATATTAATTCTGACATATAAACCACATTTTAAGGTTATCCTTTTTTCAGTGTAAGTTTTATACTGTATGTCTTGTCATACATATGGTGTAATATGGTAAACTCAAAAAGGATGTATACCATTGCAAGAATGTTTTTGATGAGCTTACCAACACAGAGACAATACATAGTATATTCTGCACTCAAAAGCAGTAGTTCTCAGTTGGCATAATTATGAAGTTCTTCTTAGAAACATTTGGAAATCAAGCTACAGAGTTTAAGCTAAAGAGTTTTACATGATCTTTTTTTAACCGAGCTGTGGATGACTATGAGTTTAGGCTTGTGGGCGTTTTTCAATGGTTGTTCTGGCCTTAGCAGTAGGCAGATGCAGTCTATGTCCCAGATCACGGAATAAACTCACATTGTTGAGTGTGTGGGATGACTTGCTTGGCAGTCAACACTGACAAGTGGATTAGTTGAGGCAAGGCCATCTCTGAATGGTACCCACACGACTTGCAGCCATGGCGACGAGCATCATCGAGCATCATTGCCACATATCACACATCTGACAATGCTCAGTGTTTACAAAAAAAGAAAGGAAAGAGGGAGAAAAAAACATACACTACAGCATATTTTGAGGCTTCTGTGCATATGGCAGTGGCATTAAATGGTGGAGTAAATTTGGCATGTCTAAAAACTAGGATAATGATGATAAATGTGACAGCATGAAAACTAATTACAATTGTTTCACTGCGTTTTCCAATAATGCCGCAAACGCTTCTATGAAAACTCATTTCAATCTTCCGCAAGTCCAAAAGGCAGTCTTGCTCCAAAGCCATTTGGCACGTCCCTTCAACAGTTTACATATCTAGCAGACTAGCAGAGGAGCTCAAACATAATCATGCCAGATGTCTCCTTACATCCAGAAAAAGAGCCTCCCTGGTGGCCATTTTATTATTATAATTTTTTCTCCCCATATTACTTTTAAGTGAAAACAATTTGAGGCCTTTAGAATGCTAAATTTCATGTCAAGATGTAGTGAATGCAAATACGAGTCCTCTTATGTCTGTCAAGTTTTACAACGTTGCCATATTTATTCATTACTGCTGTTTGTAGTGGTATACTTGTCAGATGAGACACAGAAATGCCTCTTTTTTGGGGGATGGGTTAAAAATAAACTGGACAGAGCAGGCAGGCAGATGAATGAACAACAAACAAATGAGGTTAAAGTGGTGAGAACTTTAGCAGCCAGTACCATTTTCATTACAGAGGGCGTTGTTGCTTTTGTCTCATCATAAATTAACTAATGTACTTTTACTGGGCAGTATGACTTTTAATCTTTGATTTATAACTTAAGGGTATAAATTTAGCTGCCTTCCCTTCATTTAAAATGAATGTGCCTCCACCAGAGTCCTGTACCAAGCAGCCTGAACAGTAATCAACTGGACACAGTATACAATGTGTTTTGTCATGAGGAATAATATTTTCCTTGATATTTTGACATATGGTAATTTTACTATAAAAACATACCGTAAATTTCAGAACTCAAAACTTAATCCCCAATGTAGTAAAAGCATTTACTGAAACCAAGCAGCAAAAACATTTAATTCTCTAATTTTACGACTTGCCTACGTCACTAGGGGGCCCATTAATTAATTACTGCCTCTACGGCAACAGCATCAACGCCTACTTTACAGGTGAAACTCGAAAAATTAGAATATCGTGCAAAAGTTCATTAATTTCAGTAATTCAACTTAAAAGGTGAAACTAATATATTATATAGACTCATTACAAGCAAAGTAAGATATTTCAAGCCTTTATTTGATATAATTTTGATGATTATGGCTTACAGCTTATGAAAACCCCAAATTCAGAATCTCAGAAAATTAGAATATTGTGAAAAGGTTCAGTATTGTAGGCTCAAAGTGTCACACTCTAATCAGCTAAACACCTGCAAAGGGTTCCTGAGCCTTTAAATGGTCTCTCAGTCTGGTTCAGTTGAATTCACAATCATGGGGAAGACTGCTGACCTGACAGTTGTGCAGAAAACCATCATTGACACCCTCCACAAGGAGGGAAAGCCTCAAAAGGTAATTGCAAAAGAAGTTGGATGTTCTCAAAGTGCTGTATCAAAGCACATTAATAGAAAGTTAAATGGAAGGGAAAAGTGTGGAAGAAAAAGGTGCACAAGCAGCAGGGATGACCGTAGCCTGGAGAGGATTGTCAGGAAAAGGCCATTCAAATGTGTGGGGAGCTTCACAAGGAGTGGACTGAGGCTGGAGTTACTGCATCAAGAGCCACCACACACAGACGGGTCCTGGACATGGGCTTCAAATGTCAAACGTCTTACCTGGGCTAAAGAAAAAAACAACTGGTCTGTTGCTCAGTGGTCCAAAGTCCTCTTTTCTGATGAGAGCAAATTTTGCATCTCATTTGGAAACCAAGGTCCCAGAGTCTGGAGGAAGAATGGAGAGGCACACAATCCAAGATGCTTGAAGTCCAGTGTGAAGTTTCCACAGTCTGTGTTGGTTTGGGGAGCCATGTCATCGGCTGGTGTTGGTCCACTGTGCTTTATTAAGTCCAGAGTCAGCGCAGCCGTCTACCGGGACATTTTAGAGCATTTCATGCTTCCTTCAGTAGACAAGCTTTATGGAGATGCTGACTTCATTTTCCAGCAGGACTTGGCACCTGCCTACACTGCCAAAAGTACCAAAACCTGGTTCAATGACCATGGTATTACTGTGCTTGACTGGCCAGCAAACTCGCCTGACCTGAACCCCATAGAGAATCTATGGGGCATTGCCAAGAGAAAGATGAGAGCCATGAGACCAAACAATGCAGAAGAGCTGAAGGCCGCTATTGAAGCATCTTGGTCTTCCATAACACCTCAGCAGTGCCACAGGCTGATAGCATCCATGCCACGCCGCATTGAGGCAGTGCAAAAGGGGCCCAAACCAAGTACTGAGTACATATGCATGATTATACTTTTCAGAGGGCCGACATTTCTGTATTTAAAATCCTTTTTTTTATTGATTTCATGTAATATTCTAATTTTCTGAGATTCTGAATTTGGGGTTTTCATAAGCTGTAAGCCATAATCATCAAAATTATATCAAATAAAGGCTTGAAATATCTTACTTTGCTTGTAATGAGTCTATATAATATATTAGTTTCACCTTTTAAGTTGAATTACTGAAATTAATGAACTTTTGCACGATATTCTAATTTTTCGAGTTTCACCTGTATGTCAGCGCACCCTTGGCCCCGCCCACTGGGGCTCAGTTCAGAAACAGAGAGAGACTAGGATGGACAGGCCTGCTGTGGCCTACTAACTATTCCTGAACACCAAAGAGGATCTATTTTGGCTATTTTGAATTATTTTTGTATATAAACATGCACTAGACAAACGTCTTTGACCATTGTCATGAATCTCTTGCTGCTTTTAAAAGACCCGGTGTCAAGTTACAACACTGAAAAGGAGACCCTGTTTCATTCAATTACTGTATCTTGTTGTTTTAAGCACAAATGCACCCTGGATTAATTCTTGGTGTATGTAAACATGCACTAGATGGTCATCTTTGACCGTTTTAATGCGTATCCAGCATTGTGTGTTTCAGTGTAGGATAATACTGTACAGTATGTGTGTGTGCGTCTTGATTCACCCTGCTTTGGGCTATGTATGTGCATTTTTTTCAGCTCATATCATCATGGATTGCTTGTAATAAATGCCAGTCATAATACGATTCAAGCTTTCCAAAGAAACTGTTATTGAAGGATGGGGAATTTAAAACACTGTTGGACCCGATCACAAAACCTTGAGTTAACAGTTACATTCATGAATATTTCATATGTCATGACTGTTTAATAGTTATTGGCACTGCTGAGCTTACAGTATGTGAACTGTTTAATATATTTGGATGCATGATATGTGTTATGTGTAAACCCTGAAATTTAGTTTTATAATGTTGTGGAGCTTGTTCATTCTCTTCCGATTGAGTTTCAAATATGGCTGTATTCAAGGGGCTGCACGATGTTAGCCGATCATAACAGTTGACATTTACCTTGAAGTTTAAAGGAGACGAACGCTTATGCCAAAACCGAGCGGTTCAGACATGTTGCCAGAGACAGGGTGGAAAATTATCATATAATACTAAATGATGACTGTTTTGGTGCATACAAATGTTACTAACATTATCAGTTACACACTTAAAAAACAGTATGTCATGATGGTCAACGCCATAATCCACAGCCAAAATTTTATTCAAATACTCAAGAACGCAAGCAGTGGGAATGCATATAAATTACCCAGATGTGTTCTTGATCAGGCCAAATATAGGTAAATACGGCACTATTAAGGCAATACGGTGGCAGGCGAAGGACATTTGTTGTGTTTTTCCTCAAGAGTTTCCTGCTGTAAGCTCGCAGAAGTCTGACAGCTCTTAAGAGTCATCATACTCTGTCATCAAATTTGTTTTTGGGGGGAATAATTTGTGATAAAGTGATAAACACATGGAGAAAACAAATGTTAACAGACTTTATTCTTTAACATGTCACTAATCCTGCAAAACCTCACTGGTGCGGTGATAATAATGCTGTCATTGTTGCGTGATAATGCCAGTAGTTCTCACTGGCTACAAATGTTCTGGGATGGGCTATTGTGTAACAGGAAGATCGCAGCACATCACAAAGCTCGCAATAGGTGCATTCTGCATCATCTTGTCCTTCCGAGTTTGTTTTTTCAAGGTAGCTTGGCAAGACTGGTCTTCAAAAAAACTGTCTGTTCTCTGCTTTCTTAGCATTGAGAAACACCCTTAGCTTTGTTTTATTCCTTCAATAATAGCTAACATAACCACACAGAGTTTAAGAACATCCTATTAAGTACGTTAACTCCCAAAAGTAGTAAGAAATACATATCACAGGCAACCTGACAACTTTCTCCACACAGCCAAGATTCCTTAGCTGACCCTCAAATCACAACTATCATAACCTCAGTGGGAAAATAAAGACATATGTCTTGTCACCCCATGCATGAGATTGCTACAGTGTTTGTGGGATGAGTGTTTTCAGCTTTAATGAGCTTGGCAGGAATGCTCTGTCTCCCACATGTCTCGGCAGGGAGGGGGCCATCTTATTGCTGCCACATGTTGAGGTCTTTCTCCAAGAGGTTCCTCCAGCCTGGTGTGGTCAACTAGTTCAAAGAAGCACGCCTCATTTGTTAGACAACTTTATGTAACAATAAGCTGAAGCCTCAGCCTGCGTCTGAGAGGAAAAAGGGGAGAGCTACTTATAGAAATGCATCTGCGCTCATCCTTCGTCACTCCTCACTTTCTTTAATGTTAAATTAGACCTGGAGCTCTTACATGTAGTCTCTGGTTTATCTGTTTGGATGAATATCATAAATCCAGTGCCCCATTGCATGATTGGGAGCTGCACTTTCCAGACAGCTCAGTAGACATTTTCTTCCCTTTTTTATTCATGGAAGCCCCTTTAGTAGGGTTTTAAACTCCAGTAATAGCACTTAAGTTGCTCTAAGAGACAAAAACTCTGTACACCGCAGTAGATCATTGTCATGGTGGAGGCAGAGCACCGTGACACATATGGCAACAATCTGCCATACTAATCCATCCAGAGATTAGACGACTTGGGTTCGGGCTCCCTAGATCGTGCACACTCCATCACATCTTCTAAGCACCATTTTTTTTATGAGCAGAACATAGCCAGCAGTCTTAAGTAGTAGCTGACAGAATCATTTGCCAATAGCAGGGAATCTACCTCCAGCAGTGTCATCTTTGGGCAGCATTTAGCCCAACAGTATGAGTAACAATGCTTGTTGATTTGCAGGGCGGTGTAGTTTCAGCCCACAGGGAAAGCCTGGAAACAAATCAGCAGAGCTTAATCTCTCAAATGTACTATAGTGAATTATTGAAACATTGCAGTGTCTTAAAACTCATTTTGGTACAATCCAAATTATCATCAAATTAGTGTGCGTCAGGCACATGTAAGCCAGTGTCTACAAGAATACATGGGATTTTTTTTGTGTGAACTCAATAGACCACTAAGATAAATGTCAAGTCTGTGTACAAGATTGTTATTATGTCATTTTGATTTAATTAACATCTCACAAGTGCCATTGTGTGTAATTCCGCCAAAGGCACGAGTGCCATAGGTAGTTCACAGTCATGCTGAAATAGGGAGCAACAGCACGATTGCGAGTGTGATATTGCTTTTATACAATAGTTCAATAAACAAGTAAATACTATTAAATAAATAAAATTTCAGACAAACAGTTGGCAAGTTATTTTGTGAAATCCTTCTACGCCAATGAGATTCCAAAGCATCAAGCACAACTCGCTCTCTGCTCTACACTCTGGTTTTGAACTAGTGGGGTTTCGTTCATCAGCGAATCAATGTTTTTTAATTTTTTTAAGTGAACAAAGCATGCTCTCTCACTTCCATTGAGAATGGAGATGAGCTCTGTGTTTTTTAAATAATCAATTATGTCAATGATTGAATGATTCACTCATGACATAAAAGACGCTCATTTGTCACCACCTACTGGCGGGAATGTGTAATCTCCAGAAATGGTCACTGAACGAATTACAGAAAGAAATCAAAATGAACAATTAATTAAAATCCCCACCTCTAAAACTATCATCACAGAACATTGCTGTGATACAAATAGTGAATCCTCCCAGTTCTGTTATCAGCATTCTTGGAACACTGCTCATCCAATCAGATTCAAGGACCAGAACTAACATTTGTAGAAAACATAAAAAAGTAATTTTAACAGACTAAAATTGTTGAATTGTTTGTTTACAAAAATGTTAATTGCTACCTTAAATTTGTTTAGGAATTATTTATAAAAATTTTTTAATTGTCATCGTTTACTGACCCTCATATTGTTCCAAACCCATATAACTTTCTTTCATGGAACACAGATAGTGGAAGAATGATAGTCTCAGTCACCATTAGTGTTGGGTGTATCCGATAACAAAGTAATTCGTTTTTATTTAAAAGTAATGTAACACATTACATTTTAAATTATTGTAATCAGATTACATTTACTTACTTTCAATTAAAGTAATTACTTTTAAGCACATTACTTTTTCTAAACTAATGTCTGTTAGCGTTTCTGTGACAACTGAAGTGTGAGCGACAATGAATGAGGTGGAAATACATGTATTTTAAATTTGAGCGGGAAACAAAACTTTTCTAGGAAAAGTAATACAGAAAGTAAATTAAATGTAAAATAGTAATGTGTTAATAATGTAATGCAAGTAAGTAATCAGTAAGGTAATATGATTACATTTTATAGAAGTAATTTGTAGTGGATTACTTATTTTACCCAACACTGGTCACCATTCACTGAAAAAAGATGCAATGACAGTAAATGGTTACTAAGGCTAACAATCTGGCAAACATCTCCTTTTTGTGTTCCATTGAATAAAGAAAGTCATATGGGTTTGGAACAACATAAGGGCGAGGAAAAATTAATCAATCAGTCAATCAATAGATAGCTCGATCAATCAGTCCTTCATTCATAACAATCAGTCTGTCTGTCTGTCTGTCTGTCTGTCAGTCTGTCACAGGAGAAATTATCACAAGGCCATACAATCACTGTTGTCACACTCTATCTCCACATCCTCCCATTCATCCTATAGCCAGTGTGTCTTCTCTGGCCCAAGGCCCTCAGGGAGTCCTCAGCGCCTCTAATTCGGGCCACCCCCAGGGGCTCCAAGCGCTGCCTAGCTGGGACATATGCAATAATCTCCGTTTAGAGGCTAATTTGGTAACATTACACCTGCCTCTGTGAGCCACCACTTTGGCATGGTAGGGTTGTGTGGCTTTTCCCTTTCTCTCTCCTCTTTTTTCATCTGTTGGTAAGTTTTGTAATGAGATTACTCCAAAGCCTAGCTCTGCTTTGTGTCACCCGGAATACTCTGAGATCCTGGATCAACAGAATCAAAGCGAGGAGTTCCAATCGGCACAAGATGCAGGCCAGCCGACCTCGATTCAGCACAAGCAATTAACCCCCCCACATCCAGGCCCCTACTCCACATGTGACTTGGACAACATGGTTGCTTTTCACACATTGCATTATGTGCAAGCTTTGCATAGGAAATATCTATGTCTTCTCTGCTGTGTTTGCTCACCGCAGTCCTTCTTGTTTTTGTCTTTATCATGGAATCCAGTCTGTTTATCATCACATCAAATATTTTTTTTCCCAAACTTTATTTTGCAATAAAAATGGATACTAAATTCAAGGGATAGATCATAAAAAATTCTGTCATCGTTTGCCCACCCTCATTTTGTTCTAAATGACTCTTTTCGTCTGTGCAAAATAAAAAGAGATGTTAGGCATAATGTTTGCCTCAGCCACCATTGACTTTCATTTCATCTCTTTTCCATACAATGAAAGTGAATGGTGACCGAAATAAATTATGACAGAATTTAACTTCTTGGGTGAACTGTCCCTTTAAATCAGAACAATACAGCATTGCCCTTTATGTTCTCTTGAATACTATTATTGGATTTCATTCCACTATTTTTCAGGCTAGACAATGCGCTAAACAGCTTTTTATAGACTGCTGTGTACATGACTGATTCCAATAAAACAGAGCCGCACACTCAAAACAGCCCATCTACAACCACTGTCTTTGTTCTTCTAATTTGATCCAACCCTAATGGTCCAATGACTGCACTCCGACACAGCAGCATGCACACAAAAAATAAATTGTTAGGAAAATTATTCAAAAAAGAGAAAAACTTCGGAGAAACCAAAAAAAGAGCAATGCAGAATGCTTTACCAGTGTAAAAACAACTCCATTCCCAGAAAACCGGCCATGATCCTCTCAGTGAACAAATAGCATGTCAATATATTGCCCATCTCTTCAAAATATGATTTTGATTAAAAGTGTAAAGGTTAGGGTTACGGAGAGGGTGAGGATTAGTATTATGGACTGTGTCTGGGGTTACCATAACAGTCTGGCTGGTGGGACTAGCAATAACAACAGTAGTAATAATAATCACAGACTAATTGATTGAACTTTGTGTGCTTCCTAGCCAAAGAATAGATATTTTGACAAGCCTAGAGCACCCCTTGAAGTCTGCAGAATTAAAGCTAATATAATGAGGGATGCTTAGAGCACTTGTTTTTTAAGGATGAGGGACAGATAATCATGGAAATTGCTTGTTGAATACCTTTAATTTAGTATAATAATGAGTAGCATAGACAAAATATTTGGGCAAATTGTTTTTTCCAACAGTCTGAGAACTATGC
This sequence comes from Xyrauchen texanus, assembly GCF_025860055.1. Classification (NCBI taxonomy): domain Eukaryota; kingdom Metazoa; phylum Chordata; class Actinopteri; order Cypriniformes; family Catostomidae; genus Xyrauchen; species Xyrauchen texanus. The sequence continues at coordinate 26,547,499 of NC_068295.1, forward strand.
ATCCTATCAAAAATGTTTGAAATAAACAGAAAAATATGTTAGTGGAAAAAAAACAAGCTAATATGCAACATTTATGATGCTTTTATATGGCCAACAGTTACAAATGTGGTATGTGATTTCACAGTACAATTGTGGCATTATTAACATAGAGTAGGACATACATTTTATGATAGTACATTGTACTCTCTAAGATCTCAGAATGAGCAAATACAGACTATTTATTTATATTTTTACCCTGCTTTCCTCAATGTCAATTGCAACATCTTATTTATAGAATAAACAATCCCTTTTACTGGTAGCTGTGCAGCTCTCTACACAGGCTATAGCCTTTCAGTGAGAGAGGTAGGCTATGTTTGAAGAGTGCTTTTGTCACGCTGAGGAAAATCATGTTTGAAGTCTGGCCCCTGTCTTTCACACTTCTGATAAAGCCGTCGGGTTTAGCGTGTCTTCCATGCAAAGCCCATGTCCTCCCCCTTTGTCTGACGCTCTCTTCCCCTTGCCTGTGCTCCCCCTGGCTCCCCTCTATTGTCTGCTCGCCTGTCACCATGCCCATATTACACTGTGTGGAGAATGGGCCCAAAGCCTTATCCCGGGGCTTCATGGGAAATGTAGTTGGGGGAATAGTTTTGTGGGCTTTTTTTCTTTAAGTTTTTTATTGGCCCCTGCTGTTGTTGTGTTAGGGTGTTGTTGTTTTTCCTTTCCTAAAAAGCGGATACGGGATATTTTGGTTATTCACTGTAAAATTAGATCATCTTTGACCATATAAAACCTATGTGTTGTGAAGTACAACATTTGCCCTGTAAGAGTAATGTTATATGTAATAAGGAACATTTAAACATACATTTTTATATGTTTGGATAGATGCTCAAACATACATTATGGACATATTGACAGCATGTAAAACATAAACGCTTTTGAGTATTTACAGCTTTAGAAATGTAAAACTAGTTATGAAGTTTATATCCTTTAACCCTACCCTATCCCTAAACCTATCCACTTTTCAACAGTATAAATGTACAGTGAATACTTTTATTCACTGTAATTGTAGTTACTATATGGGCAGCAATTTTAAATGTTTAAATGGTGCAGGATTTGACTGTTATGGCCTTTACTCACATAAAGGCTTCTGAAACTTGGATCATAATAAACAGAAGGGATTACCTTTATGATGCTTTTGTGGTGTATTTTATAGTCATGTTTTTAGGTAGCATATTCTGAAAATCCATGCATGGCAAAACATTTTTTAAATAGATGATAAAGTGAGGATTAAACTACTAAAGAATATTTATTATTGAACTGTTTGGGTGACAGTTCACCCAAAAAATTGAAAGTCTCATTTACTCACACTCATTCCATCCCAAATGCCTTCTTCTCCAGAAGACAAACAAAGATTTTTAGAAGAATGTTTCAGCATTGCAGGTTCATGCAATGCAAGTGAACGATAGCAAGAACTTTTAAGCTGCAAAAAGCACATACAATCAGCATAAAAGTAATCCATATGACTTCAGTAATTAATCCATGTATTCAGAAGAAATATGTGGGTGAGAAACAGATCAATATTATTAATAAGTCCTTTTTTACTATAAATTCTCCTCCCTGCCCAGCAGCAAAATGCAAGAAGAATGTGAATCACCAAAAACAAAAGATGTAGAAATGAAAGTGTAAATTCATAGTAAAAAAGGACTTTCATATTGCTTCTAAAGATATGTATTTAATCACTGGAGTCATGAATTAGCTTTATGCTTCCTTGATGTGCTTTTTGGACATTCAAATGTCTGGCTACCATTCACTTGCATTGTATGAATCAACAGAGTTGAGATATTCTTCTAAAATCTTTGTTTGTGTTCAGCAGAAGAGTCAAAGTCATCCATATCTGGGATGGCATGAGGGTGAGTAAATTATGAGAGAATTCCCATTTTTGGTGGACTATAGCTTTAATCTTTTGATTATAAATACCGTAAAATCAACAGATTTATTCCATGTGTTTAATATTGAAAGATTCAAGGATTCATAAATATTTGTACGTTCATATGTAAAATTATTTATGTTTTAGATGCTGTAAATATGTCAGTATTGTATGTGTCATTCATTGTCTATGCAAACATAAGCTAATGTAGAACTACATAAGAATAGTTACAAATACTTATGAGATCATGTTGTGTTGAGATTTGTCCTCTTTTTAATTTTTTCAGATACTTATACTGTATGTACCATATATTTTGCTCCAAATGTCAAACTTTTTTTATTATTATTTTGTGGTCATGGGGGATACTCGTTCGTTAAGCTAATGAATTCTGTTTTCCCTTACATCTTTGCTTTTGTTAGTCATATAGCTATGCTTCTTAAACACTCTATGCATATGCATGCACAGTATCGCATCAAGTGCATATCGCAAACATTTTCATATATCAAATATTTAAACAAGCCAGACAAACAAGTGACTGGAGCAGAGAGGTTATTAATGGGGATGAAGGGGAGTTTCTCATGTGTCCTTTCAGCCTCCGGCGATATTTTTATATTGAATGTGTATGCATGAACCACATGATCCCAGTATAAAGTGGGTCCCTGAACCTACTCTCTTAAACTGTAGCAGGCATATATTACCAGGCTTAGAGTTTGGCAAGCCCTGCATTTCCCAAAATAGATTTCCAACAATGCTCCACGAGGTTGCATTAAATAAATCTGCACTCGGCTAATCCTAAAAGCAGTTCATATGTTGTGGAGATACTCTTGCACGGGACAAAGGCAGATACTCCACTCATTGCGCCTTCATCGAGGGACAGACATATTTAAATACAGATATTTAGAGAGGGGAGGGGGGGTGGGGGCAAAAAATCCTCTACTAATGTGACAGAGAATTCTGCAAAAAAAAAATGGAGAAAGAAAATCTCTTTCAATGTGCTTTGCTGCTGCACAGTAAAGCAGATTTTTTTTTTTTTTTTTATATCAGCCCTATCTTTCTCCCTCTCTTTTTGGTGCAGTCTATTTTTTAATCTAGACCCAAACACTTGCAGGAGGGGCCATTTCAAACATGTTGTAGATAACTGTTAATCACATTACTGTTTTCCCACTTCCGTAAAACACCATAAATAGCGTACTGAGGTTCATCCCCTTCTTTTTTCCCCATTGAGAGAAAATTATGGTTGATGAATTGCTTCTGCCATGCATGTAGGCTAATGAAAGCCTGGCTCCTGGGCTTTCCTCAACAAAGGCTCATGATTTTTCCACTTTCCACTAAAATAAGAACCTGTTCCACTTTTAATTAATGGTTATACTTGTCTTCATTCAAAGGCTATGGCAGACTTTTAAATTGATTTTGGAGGTGAGCTTGCTCATTAGTGCAGGGAAAAACAAAATCATTGTTCCAGGATTGGAGGGGAGTAATTTGATCACACAGGTTTACAAAAGCTTTTAATTCTGATGTGATCTGCCAACCACAATTATGTAACTTTATTGCATGTAAGAAATACACCAAACTTACATTGACATAAATCACGATATGTAATCTGAAAAATACACAGGAAGAAATCTTAACCCTAACAAAATGGGCTTTGTGTGATAACATCTAAATTAACTAGTTTTATTCAAATCAAAAATATTATTTATCTTTAATGAATCAACCTGAATACACTAGTACACAAACAAAACAAATTGTAAGGGTAGAAATAACTCCCTAGCAGCTGCAGGTTAGCACTTTTTACAATGTGTGTGTGTGTGTGTGTGTGTGTGTGTGTGTGTGTGTGTGTGTGTGTGTGTGTGTGTGTGTGTGTGTGTGTGTGTGTGTGAGCGTGTATTTATCACTTTGTGGGGACCAAATGTCCCCATAAGGATAGTAAAACCCGAAATTTTTGACCTTGTGGGGACATTTTGTCGGTCCCCATGAGGAAAACAGCTTATAAATCATACTAAATTATGTTTTTTGAAAATGTAAAAATGCAGAATGTTTTCTGTGAGGTTTAGGTTTAGGGGTAGGGTTAGGTTTAGGGGATAGAATATAAAGTTTGTACAGTATAAAAACCATTATGTCTATGGAAAGTCCCCATAAAACATGGAAACACAACATGTGTGTGTGTGTGTGTGTGTGTGTGATATAATATCTATATATATTATTAAATCTTCTTTAAAGCAAAGAACTGCAAGTCTTACATCCATCTTGATGTGTGGGGTTATTAGCCAAACCTCCACTATGAAATATTTCAAATCTAAGCATGCAGTCACTAATAAAGCCTAACCACTCCTTAATGTGAATGACAAAGGTGACAAAGGCAATCTTAGCATGCTTCTTAGACAGCTAGCATTGTGTTTGTTCATCAGTGTGGCTGATGTTTGCTTTTGGATCAGATGTCCACACTCAGCTAACAATTAGCATACATCTGCCGCAGAGAGCATGCAGCCTTGCTTTATGTGCATTGCTACTGAGACCCCTTGCAGGCAGCTCAGTGCAATAGTGTGCAAACATACGTCTGGTTGACTGGATGTTAGCCTCCTTACCGAGTGACCCTGAAAGCAGAGTCAAGTGCATCAGGCTTCTAATTGGTGAGCAATTATGCATGTCAACAATTTAATTACAAAGTGTTTAATTGGGACTTAGACCTGATTACAGCAAATTCGCAGAATCCTATTTTAGACACCAACAACACAAGTCCATATACCATATAAACAACAATTTAACCAAACCAATTGAAATCTGTTTGTTCATAACTCTTTGCCATATTACATACTGTTGTTAATTACACCACAAACTTACATTCACATTTTGTTGCAGTACTGAATAAACTGTTGCCTTTTAAAGAGATAGTTCACCCAAAACTTAAATTCTCAACCTGGTCTCATAAAATCAAGTTGCTTTACCGATATTTTTGCAAACTTATTTTTACATGGCTTGCATATCATAGCAGTTTCCTGGTGAAATCCTCTTTCACAAAACTCACATGTAAAATGCCAGATTATCAGTTCATAAACTCTTACTTTTTGCACTGTTCCTCACAAAATGTTCTTATGACATAAAAACACTTCTACTTTGGTGCATAATTTATTATGAGATACTGTCTATTATATTTTTTGAATGTGATTAAATTGCATGGTGTCTCAACTGATAGAGTGTTTCACTTGCAAAATAAAGGACCAGGGTAAGAGTCCTGAAGAGCATGTGATTTGACACGTCTGACGAAAGTGTCAGACATACCACAAAATAATATGGTTGCTCTGCAATTGTGTTTTAAATCTTACATTTGCTTTTGACCCCATCGATCATGTTGTGGTTTTAGGTTTAGGGTATTGAGGTTGATTTTGTTGATTTAAAACCTGATAGAGCATTAAACTTAAAAACCTAACCTGTTTGTGGATAATATTAAACTCACTTTTAGCACCACACAGTGGACATTTCACTATGAAATTGCCTCAATGTGTATTGAACCACATAATATAATTTTTCAAAACATTTCGCCTCAATATTCATAATTTTCATGAGATCAGACTGAAAATCCTGTCATTATTTACACGTTGTTTCTAACATCTTATGACTGACATCCTCAGTCACCATTCACATTATTGTATGGAAAAAAGACTGTAAGCATTCTTCAAAATGTATGTGCTGCTTTATTTTCTCAGCAGAAAAATTAGTCGCACAAGTTTAGAAAACAATGGTGAGGAAATTAAGAAAGAATTTTCATTTTTGGGTGAACTACTAAGTAAAAAAAAAAGAGAGAGTCATTCGTGACATTTACATTCATCAATGTAATCTTAAACACAATTACCTTTTTCGACCATTTTAATTTATCACCATCCTTAAAATAATATTTTGGGATCAAAACAAGTCAACACATAAAGTTGATTATCACAAAAGATCATTTTGACTCATCCGTCCTTTTCTTTAAAAAAAAGCAAAAATTGAGGTAACAGTGAGGCACTAACATTGAAATGAATGGGGCCAATTTTTGGAGGGTTTAAAGTCAGAAATGTGAAGCTTATAATTTTACATAAGCACTCAAATTAAAATGTATATATTATTTGAGCTGTAATTTTTTAATCATCGTTTATTGGGATTACAGGATTTATGTCATCACGGCAAAGAGGATGCCAATTTTATATAACTTCACACAGAAAACTTTATTAAGCGAATTTATCACACTAAAATCATTCTAAATGCATATTGTTTATCTCTTGTGGCTATACTATTGAAACAGTGAGTATTGTAATGTTTATGGATTGGCCCCAATTCACTTCCATTGCAAGTGCTTCACTGTAACCCAGATTGTTTTTTGTTTTTTTAAGAAAACAAGTCAAAATAAATGTTTGTGGTAATCAACATTATGCCACAAATGCTGTTGATTAAGCTTTACTTGTATTGAATGTGGAACATTCCCTTAAAAGCAATCCCTTATACTTCAAAATGTGCTTCAGACAACTGCAAAGAGACCCATAAGTGACCTGCTTTTACCAATGGAGAAACTTTCCCCCTGTTGGGTGTTTCCTGCACAAGTGATCTGGCATTTGTACTATTAGCTGTCAGAATGACTATGGGCTGATGTTGAACAGAGGCAGTGCAGAAGCTGTGACGGAAGTGGCACTTTAGCACTGTGGTTGATTTCATAGCGATTAGTGCAAATCACCCAGCACTTAACGTTATTGCCCAGAAGGGCTAATAACAGCTTGACATCTCTCGTAAAATTTGTGATGTGCCACTTGCCCAAGTTTATTATGATTTTTAAAAAGTTTGATAGCGCAATGAATCCCAATGACAAATTATGTATGTCAGAGTGTAAAAAAAATTAGGCAGGCGGTTTACTTGGAGTAAAGTTCTAAGCCGTAGATGGGAGTATTTAGGGGTTTACAGGGAAACGTTGGTGGCGCCCGCCCTAAACCTCCCAGTATTCAGAGGCTTGGCATGCCACAGAAGCTGCTGTCTCCATGGTGACAAGCCACTTCAGCTCAGTCAGTGGTGCCCAGTGTTAACAAGCTTTGAATCCAACTGGATCTGACTGCCAACACCTACTAGATTCATTAATTCTGAAGAATATAAGAATATAAAAGAGCAATAGTTCTGGGGTCACTATAATTGCTGTATGTTGGAGTTTATTAATAATGATGAACAGAGAATGATAGATTAAGCAAGAACATATGAACAAGAGTGAAATTGTCCTGAAAACCTGTGTTTCGGCCACAGGCTGTGCTGATATTCAAAGCCACAGCACGATTGTGAATTTGATATTGCTTTTACATGAAATCTCATGCAGATTTTAGACACAATATGTACAAATATTTCATAGATTGTTGTGTCACTAACAAAAATAGTTCTAAATAAAGCCAAAGCAGGAGCAACAATTGCATGTCATGAGGTTTTTAAGGTTAATGCTCTATCAAGTTTTAAATAAACAAAACCACCTCCCTCCCTACCCTAAACCTTAAACCTAACCGATAGTGTCATTTAAAGCAAATGTGACATGAAAACACAATTGCTAAAGCAACCACATACATTTTTGGTGATTTTATGCCACTTTCGGCTCACAAATTGACTAGCAAGATCTTCAGGACTTGTACCCCATTCCTTTGTGTCGCAAGAGTAACACTCTATCAGTTGAGCTAGCGCACAATTGTATCACTTTCGAACAAGCGTGTAAATGCAGTTTGTTGTGTAATGCAAACAATCAAATGTATTTATCAATCTATTTACTGTAATTAAATTGTTTAGATGTCATAAGATAGCATTGTGTGAGGAACAGAGAGAAAAGTAAGTGTTAATGAACTGATAATCAGTCATTTTACTTGTGATTTTTGTAAAATTCATTGTTGTTGTAGCGCCTCTGTTGTTAATTTCAACAGGATCTGCTGCGATGCGTACAAGTAGCCACAAAAAAATAATTTTACTAAAATGTAAGTATAGTAACATGATTCTTTGAGACCATGTTGTTATTTGTTGTATATTTACAAAAAAATGGCTGATCCTTATTGTTGTTACAAAAGAGTGTAATACTACAGGGGTTAAATGATTAGGCCAGATAGAGTGAATGACTCCCGTAGGATGTGATGTAGACTGAAATAGTCTCGAACTGTCACAGTGTTTGTGTATAACCCGACAGCCTTCAAAGATATAAGAAAATCTGCTCGCAGCACCACGGACAGCAAATGTCTGTCCCCATCAATCAAGTGGAGTTAATTTAAACGCATAAGCTTCTTCTTAATTAAAGGAGGTTAGTTGAGCACTGAAATCAAATTCCTGAAATGAGTTTTAATGTCCTCATATTCCCCAGCTCATTGGATGCCTCATACTCATCACCTCTTTAATAGTCGAGTAATATTCATTTACTTTGGTTTCCACATCGTCATAAAATACAGTCTCCCCTATATAGGCTGAGAAGAGTATTTGCTAAAAGGCAGAGACATTAATGTGTTCTCAGCAGTTCAGATGCACTCCTCTCTTATCACTGTCTTCTCTCTCTCTCTCTCTCTCTCTCTCTCTCTCTCTCTCTCTCTCTCTCTCTCTCTCTCTCTCTCTCTCTCTCTCTCTCTCTCTCTCTCTCTCCATCCATGCCCTGCATCCCTGATGGGAAGTGGAGAATGAGATGAGAGAATGCAAAAGCAAGAGAGGGAGTGAGATTGTAGCATTAAGTAAATAATTTGTATGATAATTCATTACAGTGCCATCTTTTTCAACTTTAATTGGTCTAAATGAAGAGACATTTCACAGCATTTAGATAAAAAAAGAAAGAATAAGGAGTCCACCATAATGAAAAGGGGGCCTGGCTATCGGACTTCAGAGGTTTGCTCTAAATGAAAATGTAATTGCAGGCGGAATGGTACAAGAGGAGCCGACCCAGCGCAGCAGATCGGGGGTATCTTCAGACAGCCGCGTAAAAGCTAATGACTGAGCAATTTGGAACATTTACTCACCCCAAAGACTCTCATTAAGTCAATCACAGGCTTAGCCGAAGCCCACTCACAGCGGCAGAGGGAACCCGACGCGTTTATTCCGACATCAATCAGGAAAGCCGTCTTTCTCTTCTCTCTCTGTCTCCCTCTGTTAGTCTCTCTCTCTCTCTCCCTCTCTTCCCCCCCTCCCCCCGTTATGCAGCAGGAAAAAAGAGAAAGGCCCAAGTAATTTATTCGGGATCTTTGAGAGGATAATGGCCAATTATTTGTTTATAACACTGGTTAAATTTTCATTAGGCAGATTAATGGAATATCATGTACTGTCAACAGTGGACCGAGGGGTGGTGTGTCAGAGATAAACACCCGGCAGATGATGTCGCTCTGCCGGTAAATTGGTTTTTCCCACTCCCCTGTCTCTGCTTCTCCATATGGAAATGTAAAAGGCGGATGAGGTGGACTGCAGGGAGATGAGAGAAGGACAGAATATGGAATTACGGATATGCTGAGGGAAACGTTGAGCACTCCAGTCAGAATCTAGTCTTTATATATATATATATATATATATATATATATATATATATATATATATATATATATATGGTCTTTTTCAGATTTTCTGTCACAATATACATCATGAAAGTTGCTGAATTTTTTGAAGTTGCTCTTTCAGAAACACCATTTATGGAAAATGTGTTTCGAGAACATAGCAACTCCTTGAACAAGTTCTACAGTGCAAGAATGTGGATATAAGCTTTCCTTTACAGTTTTCAATTTCAACTCCAACACATCTAATGATGAAACTGCATTGGAGATACAGTCCTTGCTTCGGCTTCTATCGGGGCAAGATGTTGGCACCATTTAAATGATTCATTTCAACAGTTTAAACTTTCAGATGAGCTCATAAATAGATTCATGGAGTCATAAATAGAGCTTTTCGAGTGGTGACACGAGGGTGGTGGCATAATCTGACATTATGCAGCCGACTCTATTTCTGTAAAAGACAGTCCTTAGTGAAGTGGCTTCTACAAGTAAAATCAGTGGGCCACATTCTGACCACTCAGACTGATAGAATGATAAATAGTGGTTTGAACCTGGAGTCAAAGGTTCACAAACAGCCACTTCAAACATATCTAAGAATTCCTATTTTCTGCATATTGGAGAGTTACACTGCCAGAGGCATATTTATATGCACAGCAAATATAGATATTGTTTAATGGGCTTTCACTCTTTCAAGAGTAACTCATGCATTATTAATATTTAGAAAATGTGGGCTCTATACATTAGAAAACAGAATTCCCTATGTTCACCCCATAATGAAAATTCTGTCAACATTTACTCACCCTCGTTTTGTTTCAAACCCATAGTTTGAATTTCTTTTTGCTGTGGAACAAAAAATTAGATATTGGTCAGAAAGTTAGTGACTGACAAGCTTGGTCACCATCAGGGTCAGAAATAAATTGGGGCTTAGGAAAAAATGACACAGAAATTTACAAAAATGCCCCCATATTTTAAAATGTGGAGGCAAAAGTGTTTTCCACTTAAATGAATTCTTCTGTTTTGATTGTATCATCCGATAGATTTTATAGGTTGAGTTGAATGTATTATCATTCAGAAATTATATTTGATGCTGGTTTAATTTTATAGGTAACAACCTTATCTCTTAGATTGATTAATTTAAATGAAATTATTAAAATTATTTAACATGAAAGAATTACACAAAGACTGATTTGTATGGTTAGAAAAATACACCCACTTAAAAGGTACAAAATAATAATAATAATAATAAGACACTGAAAATCAATTCCAGTGGGCAAATAATTCCCCGTTCAATAAAAGTTCATTTGACACTGGTCACCAATCAATTTGGTTGTATGGAAAAAAGAGCAGTGTCGACATTCTTCAAAATGTATCCTCGTTTTACATGGAAGAAAGTATTACAGATTTGTAACAACATGAGGGTGTGTAAATGGTGACAAAAGCTTCATTTTGGGCAAACTAGCCATTTAAGTAAATTAGCCGAAGTGTTTTTTTAATCAAACGAAAAGCTTGGATAATAGCTAGTGACCCCTAGAACTGGCAATTCAATGATGTTTAGATCAACATGCAACCAGTCTCCCATCAAAGAGAAAAGAGGAAGTGAGCAGATGTAATGGTCTAAAAAATGGGAGAACAAGTCAAGCATGTCTCCCCCTCCTCTCTGTCACCATCCATATCACCATGGACAAATTGTCCTGATCTCCCTTTCACACATGCCTCCTCCACATCTAAATATTCATCCATCACTTTCCCAAAGTCTAGTATCACCCTCCTTAAAACCCTGTGGGGAAACCTGAATTCCTGGCTCCACCCAATCAAAACAATTGCTTGGTGAGAGGTGGGGGTTATCAAGGGGCGAGCTATCTGTAGCTAGGACTACGGGTTCCTGGCAGGACACAGGGCCCATTTAATTAGGCCTGCTGCTTCTTTCTGGAGTGAAAAACTCTCAGACCACTTTGATTCGCTATTGCTCTCCCAGCAGGAAGTACCTGATGATAATTGACACAGGATTTCCTTGTTAACCAGCCACAGACTGGCTGGATTAAAGTAACAGTGATCTTCAGAAGAAAATGGGGAGAAGATAAGGGAGGGGTTGGTGAGGAGAAGGTGCTTGGTGAAGGTAGGGAAAATGGTGTGAAGGAGGTAGGAGAGGGGGAAGTGAAGTAGCTATTTACCGCCCTCAAGAAACCAGAGAGGAAATAGCAGTAACAGACGGGTGTGTGGGTCCCGTCGTGAGTTGTAGCTCCTACTTATCTTGGCAATTTCAGCTTGGCTGATCAAAGATTGGCTCCTTCAGAATAACCTGGACCCTGGGTTGAGTACATGCTTCCACACTTTGTTTTTTTTTGGCAAATTATCATTACCCCCCCTAACCTGCCTCTCTACCTCCCCTCCTGAAGTATTACTGTTTATAGAGGGCTAAAGATCTCTTTTCATTCACGCAATTATACACTATCATGAAATGAAAGCACATTTGCAAATGACGTAATTTTTGCAGCTTTGTACCAACTAGGTCATGAGCCCTTGCAAAAGTATTATCATACAGAGAGAGAAAGAGAGAGGATAACAACTCATTCGGCCGTGGACAAACATGATGTTTCCACAGCACCTAATCCATATTATTTATTTCCACATTTTCACCTCCCTTATCCACACACGCACACACAAATACTTACTCAAGTGTTACAAAGTGTCCAGATTTAGGCTGGAATGGAAAACTAAATATCCAAGAAATCAGGGCATGGGAGTCTATATCTGGCATGCTAGCATTCTGGTATTTAGCATTGAAGTCTCACATTTGTATCATTAATTGTAGATCATTTCAATGGTAACACTTTACAAAAAGGTTTCATTTGTTAACATTTGATGACTGGGCCCTCCCTTAATAAACCTTATTCAGAGTAGCGCCATATTAAATATTTGCCGGAAATTAAAATGATGCTGTGAGGGATAGACTTATACTGTAGTCTCTTCAATGGGCTGTGCAGTTGCTTAAATTGGTGTTGAATATTCAGCTGATGAAACATTGAAAATAAATTTTTCCAAAACAAACCAGTAGACAAAAAAACTCCAGAAAATGCAAATTGTTAAAATGTTACAGGTATGTGATCTAGGACTTCTATACATCGTTGTACAGTGCATGCCACTGAAGAGACTACAGTCTTTTTGATTAAGGGTGTGCTTCTCAGACAGTAAAACAGTATTTTCTTTAGGTATACATGTAAGCAGTATGCATTGATTCTGGAATGTGGGCATTTTCCTGTCACCCGGATATATGGGATAATAACAACAACCACATAAATAATCTACTTGTTAAACAAGTACCATTTAAGCACAAGGAACACATTTCTTAGCACTTTGGACTTCCTGTTGCTGACGGCACACTGCACGAGTGTTTGTGTTTGTAGCCTGCTTAGCATTGCTTATTCTTATTCTCATACGTTCGTCGTTTTATCCTCTGTCACTTTACCGCATGTTTCAGGTTTTTCAGTTTTTCTACTGTTTAATCTGCGTGCATTTTACCTGTTGCTGCTGGTGCCTAGCTCGAGTCTGTGCTTATAGCCTACTATTTTTTTTAGCATTGCTTATATATCTGTTTTCAGCCTTTAATCCTTAACATCAGCCATTTTTCAGCACGCATCAGGTTTTCCCCCGCATTATTCTCTTATCGCGATTCAACTGTGCGCATATTCCACCTGCAACCATTTTCAATTTGTCAGCGCACACCAGTCTCTCTCCTCTGAGCTACACGGATTGTATCGATCTCAAAGCACCGCTTATCAAGAATAACCAACAACAAACAATTGCGTGAGGGATTCACTTCAATCTCACACCCTCACCACTCAGGAACAACCAACAACAACAAACAAACAATTTGTAGTAAGTAATGGCATCCACTCATGTTATTTCTTCCTGCATAGCAAGTCACATGTTTACAATAGCCTCCTCCTTCAGCAGTGAGGGATTCATATGTGATAAATGTAAGTTCTATCGGGAAGACACGCAGGCTTGAGTGAAGTTTAAGATGCTATTTATTTGATAGATGTAACAGAAAGTAATGTCTCTCCCTTTGGCGTAGGCCCTGTCCGGCTGTCCGAGGGAGTTGTACCTGGAACTGTCATGTCCTGCTGGAGATAGGAGGCAGGGGCGAGGAGCCTACCCCCATGCGGGACAGGGCTCAACTGGTGGTGGTGGGGTGGTGGAGGTTGCCGTGTTAGCACACCGAAACAGCAATGTGATAGATTGTGAGTGGACTTATAAAGCAATGGCTTGCATGCGATTGGCTAGGAATTACCCAGCTAATGATGTGATGATGTACAGCTGCTAGTCTTCCCTTCCATGAATTAGTCAGGCTGACGGAAAAGGTTAATGAGTTATTGACATGCATCCGAGCGCTAGTGGAGGTCAGTAAGAAAAAGAAGCTGGTAGACACTGTTTCGGATGCTGGTAGAACAGAGAGCAACACACACTCTGGTTCCGGCTGTAGAGCCCCCGCAGCAGGGCATTTGGGTTACATCTCGGCGGCATACTCGTTTAGCAAAGAGACACCACTGTCCCGTTCCTGTTAGGGTTTCCAATCGATTCTCCCCACTCAGTGATGCACCCACTGTGAAACATGTTGAAAGAGTCCTTGTTATTGGCGATTCTATTGTAAGGAAAGTGGAAATAGAGACTCCAGCCACTATTGTTAATTGCATTTCGGATGCCAGAGCGTCTGACATCAAATCAAATTTATAAGTGCTGGCTAATGCTAAACGTAGACTTTCTAAAATTGTTCTTCATGTCGCACTAACAATGCCAGTAGGAATTTGCAAAACGATGTCAGACACTGTAATATGCTCTGGTCCCCTCCCTGCTCATTGTGGTGATGAGGTTTATAGTATATTAGTGTCACTGAATGGCTGGATGTCTGAGTGGTGTCTGAAGAATAGAATAGGATTTATAGACAATTGGAAGAGTTTTTAGGGTAGACCTGACCTGCTAAAGAGAGATGGACTCCATCGCTCCAGGGAAGGTGCCGCTCTCCTCTCTAGTAATTTAGCTCATAGTCTTTATAATGATAGTATTTGACTAACTGGGGCCCAGGTCAGGAAGCAGACAAACTGGTTAATCCGAACGTCTGCTAGCTGCCTTAAGACGTCACACAGGTCACATAAACTACAACACTTAGAGACAGTATCTCCTAGATATCGCATAGAGACTGTCTGTTCCCCGAACTACCAACCGCAAAACCCTCACTAAATAATGTAGAAAACAAACAAACAAATTAAAGATAAACATCATGTAAAAATAGGGCTACTAAACATTAGATCTCTTTCTACCAAAGCACTAATTGTTAATGAAATGATTACAGATCATAGATTGGATGTGCTCTGTTTGACTGAAACCTGGCTTAAACTGGATGAATATATTAGTTTAAATGAATCTACTCCCCCAGGTTATTGTTATAAATATGAGCCTCTTCTGAAGGGTCGAGGAGGAGGCGTTGCTACAATTTACAGTGAAGGTTTTGGTGTTACTCAGAGGAAAGGATATAAATGTAAGTCTTTTGAACTAATAATGCTTAATGTGACACTGTCAGATATAAATAAAAAACTATGTCTTCTTTTACCCTTGCTACAGTATATAGATCACCCAGGCCTTACTCTGATTTCCTTGGTGAATTTGCTAATTTTTTTAATCAGATCTTGTTGTTACTGTAGATAGAGATTTAATTGTTGGTGACTTCAACATTCACATAGATAATGAAAATGACACATTGGGATTAGCATTTATCGATATTCTAAACTCTCTTGGAGTCAGACAAAATGTAACGGTACCAACTCATTGCCATAATCATACACTAGATTTAATTCTGTCATATGGAGTTGATGTTGATAATATAGAAATTCTGCAGCAGAGCGATGACATCCCGGATCATTACCTCGTCTCTTGTATGCTGCGATCAACTAATGTGAATCAATCTACACCACGCTATCATTCAGGTAGAAGTATTCTTTCGACCACTAAAGATAACTTCACTAATAATCTTCCAGATCTATCTCATACACTCAATAAACCCCAAAGCCAAGAAGAACTTGATTAAATAACAAAAAAGATAAATGCGGTCTTCTCTAGCACTCTTGATAGTGTGCCACCCCCTTCGATTAAAGAAAATTAAAGAAATAAGCCCTGCTTACAATGATCACACTCATGCTCTCAAGAGGGCAGCTCAGAAAGTGGAGCGCATGTGGAAGAATACAAAATTAGAAGTATTTTGTGGTGCATGGAAGGATAGTGTCTGTAGCTACAGACAGGCACTAAAAGCTGCCAGGTCAGCATATTTTAGCAAACTCATAGAAAATAACCACAACAATCGTAGGTGTTTATTCAGTACTGTTTCTAAATTGGTTAGGAATAAAGCCTCAACAGAACCAGATATTACATCGCAGAACATGAGTAATGATTTTCTTTACAGATTTATACAATTTAAATAATCAGAAATAAAATTGGAATTATGCAATCATCTGACATTGCACCTCAGAAAACAGTGTCTAATAATTTTACTCATGTGCAACTCCAATCCTTCACTGTCATAGGTCAAGAAGAGCTAGCAAAACTATTCGAAACAACATGTTTTTTAGATCCAATACCAACTAGGCTCTTAAAAGAGGTATCTCCTATAATTTCAGAACCTCTTCTTAACATTATTAATTCCTCGATATCCTTAAGACATGTCCCAAGAAACTTTAAAATAGCAGTTATCAAACCTCTTATTAAGAAGCCACAATTTGATTTTGGAGATCTGGCTAATTATAGACCAATTTCAAATCTCCCGTTTATGTCGAAAATACTAGAAAAGGTAGTATCCTCCCAAATATATTGATTTCTACAGAGAAATACAGTATACCACTTACAGTTGAGATGAGCTGTCCGGTTCACAGTTCACATAATTTAAATGTCTCCTCTTGACGTCTCTGCTCCTGAGGCATAATGGGATAGTAAAGTGTTCAGTTGAATGGCACTTCAGAGTCTTTGGCTAAAACGAGGTATCTAAGGAGGCAGCGTAATTAAGATACCTACCTTTTGGAACAGCCTTCACGTCGGGAGTACGCCTATGTCTTAAAATACATCCTCCGAATGAAGCTCACTAGGTTTTGGAACAGACCCTATGTATCTCATCCATGGTGACCAGTTCTTTACATTTTGAAAACTTTCTAAGTTATATTTTATTATCAAGACTAACATATCACCTTTAACCTCATTAAAATATCAAAATAACAAATTTTAAACTACATTTAGAATTATTTAGTGAATTTTTGGTACTATATTGTAGGAATGGATGTGTCTTAAAGGTGCACTCAGTAATTTTTTCCTCATTTATAAAGGTTTACTTCTAAAGAACTTAATAGTAATTTTGAAATCTATGTCTAATATATTGTCCACTCACATGAGATGAAGACTTTATTCATATTAGTAACATTATAAAAGGTGTTTCAAAGGAGAGGGTCCCCTCATGGAGGCTGCCATGTTAGAATCACATGAACAGGCAAATACTACTCGCTTAATCTTAGTAAACACATTGTTTTCGGACAATTTCACCCTTGGATAAATTAATCATGGCTGACTATGTATAGTGAACTTATACATTGCAATCAGTAATTAAAACTATTTTGTTTGAATGATGCTGCATTCATGCCCCTAGGTGACAGTGTGAGTCTGAGATGACATATTAAAAAATATTACTGAATGCACCTTCAAAAGTATCACCCTGGCAGCCAGAATCTCGTTGCAGTCTCATTAAAAAATCAAGAAACATCTAAATACACATCTCTTATGTGAGAACTTGACTCAATCCCACTAAACTTCTTTCTTTTCTACTGTAAAAACAAAAACTCTAAATTGTTTCATGTTCGCCACTGTCCCTCACCTTCCTCTTCCTCATTTGTAAGTCGCTTTGGATAAAAGCATCTGCTATATGAATAAAATGGAAATTCATAAGCTGTTACTAAGGTTTAAGGTTTAGGGTTAGATTTAGTTGTTGGTTTAAGGTTAGGTTTAGGGGTAGCAGTAGGGTTTCTGTGGGACTGCAAATAAACAAAATAAACACAATTTATTTTAGTCACTTGCATCTCTAACAAGACTTTGGGCAACTGGGGAGTTACCTTCTAGATGGAGTATAAAGCTGCCAAATGCAGATGCAATGAAAAGACCACAGAAAAGACAACATGACTGCTGATTGCAGAGAATTACACTCAGAAAGAGAATGAAGCAACAGTGTAACTAACTATTTCACTTATTGGGCATCTCCAGCATGAAAATAGTGACTCACCTCAATCCGGTGGACGGAGGACGAATCCCAGCTGCCTCCGTGTCTGAGACCATCAACCCGCGCATCTTATCACGTGGCTTGTTGAGCACGTTGCCACAGAGACATAGCATGTGTGGAGGCTTCACGCCATCCACCGCGGAATCCACGCCCAACTCACCACGCGCCCTACTGAGAACAAACCACATTATAGTGACAACGAGGAGGTTACCACATGTTACTCTACCCTCCCTAGCAACCGGGCCAATTTGGTTGCTTAGGAGACCTGGCTAGAGTCACTCAGCACGCCCTGGGATTCTAACTAGTGAACTCCAGGGGTGGTAGGCAGCGTCTTATCCACTGAACTACCCGGGCCTCAAAAGTTCCTCATATTCAGGCAGGCAAGAAAGTTTGTGATGGGTCCTCAGTCATTTTGTTAGAGAAACCCAGGAGAAAGAGAAAGGCGATTATACTGTGATAAAGATATTGACAGTAAATTGATCTTTGGTTAAAGAAGTGACCATGATTAGCTAACAAAAATGTCCTATTGTTTGTGTTTACATATCTATAAAGGTATGTGGTAAAGTTATTTTCTAAGACAATGTGCACATGTATTTTTCATACACAGTGATACTGACAAAATTGTCAGTGTTTTGTTTTTATTATTATTATTAAACACAAGAACAAGACTGATTAATGGAATTCCAAGACCTGGAGTTTAAAATTAAAACTGTCAGTATGCTTTAAATATTTTTAATATTTTATTGTTCAAACATTCATACATAAATGCATTGCATTATTGTATGCAAATTATTTTATGTCTCATTTAAAATAGGTAGCTCTGTCATTGACAGCATAATGAATAATCACAAAGTGACATTACTGTCCTGCAGTAGAATGCATCAGGAGGACCAGCATTTGACCCCATCTGACCCTCACTTCCATTACCTCTGTCTGTCCAGAGGTCACCACAGGATCAGAGAAAAAAAGCAAGTGAGAGAGGTATGAATTTGCCATGTGTTACAGAGAACTAAAACTTCCTCTTGATTTCTACTTGGTAGACAATAAAATAAAAGTCCAAATAAAATTTTCATTGCATTAGCAATTTGATTACATAAGCTGACCAAACAGAGTCATTATGTTCAGGTCATATTCACCCAAACAAACCAAAGTCAATCTGTGAGCACCTGGGGAGAAGAACTCTCTTAGGTCCCATATATTATTTTGAGCCTAGACATGAAGAATGTATTTCCCTTTGTGTTCCAGTTTTAAAAAATTATGCAATTTCAAATATTGTATCTAGCTTTTATTACCATAAATGCAAAAGTTAGTTCTTGTCTTGGACAAGCAGTGTTCCAAGAGTGCAGATATTTAGTATAACTTGACTGAGACGCTTCACTGCTTGTTTCATTTCACTTGCTGCAATGTTCCAGACAGGCTGTCAGTTTGTGCATTGCTTTGGGTTCATTTGGAAAGTAAGTTAATCCATATTAGCTTATTATTTATAGAACTGTTGTCTAAAATCAATATTACACTCACAATCATACTGCTGAACTGTTGTACCTGCGTCCAAATCCCAACCGTGCTGATATTCAGTACAACAGGACTCTTGCTCGTGTGATATTGCTTAAATACCAACTGCATTCATGTCTTACAATAATTATAAAGCTCATAATTTTGCAAATATCATCTGTAAATGAACAAAAAATAATTCTGATACAAAGCAAATAAAAATTTTGGTCAAACTTAAGCAAATGTCTACATTAAAAAATAATTATTAACTGCAGTGTTACTCTTTCGGAGACCAGAGAAACTTTATACTGCTGTTGTGAGACTGTTATCAGTGCTCATGTCGGCAGGAACTGCATCTAAACCCTGCTGTAAGACTTCAATATGTGAGTATTAACACGCTTCAGGGTGCTTGACTTCTGTATCCAGAATTGCTTTCTAGCAGAGTGTGAGAAAGGCGAGACAGAGGGTTACAGATTTGCTGTTTTCTCAGACCAAAGTAAATATGATAGGCAGCAAAAGCAATCATATAACCAACATATGCTCCCCTATCGAGAAAACACAGGAGTCTAGATTAAGATTTTGTCATGAGTGAAATCATTGCTGTTTAATTGAATCGTGCTACAGATAAACTCCTTAGTCGAGCCCTCTCCCGATGGCTTGGTCATGATAAACAACTTCAATCAGAGTGGTATAGAGTCACACACTGGCTCTCTTGACTTTTCCACTGATCTTTACTCTGTGAAACTAGAGGAGATTTTGTATGTGTGTGTGTGTGTGTGTGTGTTTGTGTGTGTGAGCATGTATTTATCACTTATAAGGATAGTAAAACCCGAAATGTTTGACCTTGTGGGGACATTTTGTCAGTCCCCATGAGGAAAACAGCTTATAAATCATACTAAATTATGTTTTTTGAAAATCTAAAAATGCAGAAAGTTTTCTGTGATGGTTAGGTTTAGGGGTAGGGTTAGGGTCATGGGATAGAATATATAGTTTGTACAGTATAAAAACCATTATGTCTATGGAAAGTCCCCATAAAACATGGAAACACAACAGAGTGTGTGTGTGTGTGTGTGTGTGCGTGCGTGCGTGCGTGCGTGCGTGCGTGCGTGCGTGCGTGCGTGTTTGTGAACATGCCCTGATGGTGAGTGCTAGATGACTGATTGATATTTTAAATGTTTTTGGTCATCAGTCTAGAATGTTCTGAAATGATGACGATAAAATTTGTAAGCATAACATTAATACAAAAATAAAAGGGGGGTCATTATTATTATTTTCTTTATAATAATTATTTTTTTATTGGTAATTGTTTCAATACATCAGCCACAGTGAGCCTTTGAAAAGGTCTACCACTTTTCTTAATGTAAAATGTCTGAATTTGAATTTGGTCCTGTTCTAGTGGAGATGATTATGATTTACTTTGGCTCCTTTTTCACTGTAACTTGGAAAAAAGCAATTTATATAGTTGAAAGCAAGACAAACTCTATATCAAAAAGGCAAACTTCAAAAATAGGGCCAGGGCACCATCTGACTAAACTGCCAATAGGGGACCTGGACTTGAGTAAAGATTGTTGGGTAAGTATTTCAGAGCATGCCAGAATCAAATGATTGCTAGGCTTTTTATCAGAACCCCACCACGCAGAGAGTGGGTACATTTCTGGGTGTTGTGAACCATACCTTGTGATCCAGTCACTACTCATTCCCCTAATCTGACCACTTCAGCTTTCCACTCATTGTTCTTTTTTGTGAAGCTATGGTCTAGGATTCATTTGTGGTACTGGCTTGTTTGGCTGAGATAAAGTAGTCGAAGGCCTCCTATGAGATTTCAGTACAAAATACAGCAACTCAGATCCCTCAAGTTATTTGCAAGTTATACGGGTTACACTTTATTTTACAGTGTCCTTGTAATTACACAAGTACCGAGTAATATTAATTAATAGCATGTACTTACTATAGGTTTATGGTTATGATTACGGTTTGGTTTAGGGTTAGTTGCTTCTAATTATGCATAATTTACTGTTAGAACTATAGTCATTACATGTAATATGTGTAACAAGGACACTGTAAAGTAAAGTCTTACTGATATCTGAAAGAGAATTGTTCTTTATGTTATGCTTGTTGTTTATATTGTAAGGCGTACGATTTAGATGTGACTGAGTTCTCAGAAATGGTCTATGAACTCTGCTTATATTCAGTGATGGCGATGATTCAAAGGATTACTAAATGTAATGGTCAAAATAATATTAGGAAAGCAAGCGAAAATCATTCAATTCCTTCTCTCTCTTCTCCCTGAGATGGGTACAAGTTACCCAAAATCATCTCCAGGTATAAAAAAAAACACCAAAATAAAAGTTTACATACGATAAAGTAAAATACATTATTGCAAAAATGTAAATCTCAAAATCAGTTTCACACTATTATTTAGCCACTTTTTTCAGAAAGTTTTCTACGTAATATTAATTATGTTCCTGAATTTATTTATTTTTACCTCGTGCAACACCGTGTTCACGTGTCTGGACGTTGTATTTTGGTTTCACTTTTTAAACCGACTCATCTCAGCTCAGGACACTTCAGGCTGTCGGTAAAGGGTTAAACTTTAAAGACACCTGACATGACTCATTTGACAAAACAAAACCGGCTGCAGTTTGTCTTTGGTTGAAATTCCAGCATTACATCTGGTAAGAAGCCTAATTAGGTTTTTACATTGAAACCTATTTGAGTCAAAAAAAATTTGGGTCTCTATTTTCATCCGATATGCCATTTTTTATATTTTAGCGATTTATCGCAAAACGCCACACGGCTAAACATAATGTACACTATAGTGGACAATAGCACTAGTTTTTCATTAGAAATCCTATATTTAAAAAAATATAAACAATTGCTTTCAGAGGCTTTCCTATGCAATCACTCCTAACATCCAACCAAAAGATCAGTTTCAGGCGGCAGATGATGTTCTGACCACTCAGACATGGGACAATGGCAGTCAGTACATAGATTCAGATTTTATCGTTTCATTATATTTTAACATGGTTAACAGTGATTGGATGATGCTGGCCATTACTTTAAATCAGAATTATTTATGCTAATTTCTGATTTGTAAAATGCTTCAGCACTGGCTATCACTTGTTTGTTTGACAGTGCAAAGAGAGAACATTGAGATGTTGTTGCAAATGTGGGGAAAAAACATTGAGATTTTGTTGAGTCTATAGAAACAGCTGAATTCAACCTCCAATGAAAATGACCGCCTGACTGCTAATTATCCCACTTATTACAAGACTAGGTACCAAATAAATAAATAAATGGATATGATAATTAGAGTTGAAATTATTTAATTATCTTAATTGTAAAGATCGCACTGTGATATATGATGTAGGTAAGATGACTTGCAATACCCAGATGACAGGTCTCACTTTATATCACTTTATCCCCAGGTGTGCTGCAATTATTCTGAAATACCAGACCGCTGAATGGCACAGTTGACCAATCAGAATTGAGTATTCCAGAGAGCTGTGTAATACTGCTCTGTAGTCTATATGGTTGCCACATAACATAACAACTTGGGCCATTAATATACTGTAGAATTCCACTGATTTGCATAGGTGTGTGTGTATTCAAGGCTCTAAATGCATCTCATCCAGTCCAATGGATCAGTCCAAATAGTATGGATTAGTCCATAGTGTTACTTCCTGTTGACCAATATCCCTGCTGTGAATATACAGAAGGATATTTTGAAGGTAGATGACCCAAGGTCAGCTGCAGATTTGAAGACAAATTTCCAGGGAGACGTAAGAAGAGGTCATGGCCTCTATAGGCCAGGGCTCCTTAGCCTCAAGATTACCCCCAACAGCAGCCCCTGATAAAGTACTGAAAATCAGAGCCACCTGTGAGCACATATGAAACCTGAGTGAGGTGCTTATTTGTTTTTGCTAAATTAATGGAGGCTAATTGATTCCATTACATCATTACAGAGGGGGAGGATAGATGGAACGTTTCTAATCAATCGTTGTGGAATACCAAGGATGCCAAGGACACTTGATGAAGATCTGTCCTCCTAATCAGAAACAGACATGCCTGTCCACACTTTGTGACCACGTGTCAAACTTTCTCTCTTCGTCTTTGTCTCACTTTCATTAATTACATTTTCCTCCAATAGAATAGTCACAGTGGCTGGAAACATTGGCTCTGTCTTGATAATGTTAAATCAAGCATTCACTGAACTAAAATTTAAATATGTTTAACATGCAGGTTCATAGATCAGCGTGTCCCTAAAGAAAAGTGTATGTTTATATTTTATGGGGTCATTCACTCCAAATGTTTTTTATTGTTTTTCTATGTAAACATACACTAGATGGACATGTTTGATTGTTGAGCCACATTTCACTGTTTTTAAGCATCTTTAATGTCATGCTTTTTAGATGCTGTTAAAGGTTAAAAAGAACTTCAGCTTTGAAAAAGGTTTCTCAAGACACTTGCGTTCTGTTGTGTTCTGTTTGTTGTGCTCTCATTAGGCTCTCATTAGGCCTGAACAGCCCCTATGATGACTTTGATGCTTCAAACAGATCCTATGATCTGGACCAGAAGCTTAGTCAAGGTTCAAGTATGTGATAAAGTGAATTAGTCTGTTTACTCTGACCTGAGTAGGTGCTGAAAGATGTGCAGTGTGTGTTAGATGTAGGACTAGTGGCATGCTAGGCAACACTGGTGATTTAGATGACAGCTAAAGAAGGGGGGTTGAACAAGTTCATTATGCTTTTCTCCACTTCCCCATCACTCCCCTAGGAGCAGACAGGGAAGACATTGAAGAACTGAGAGAGCTTGTTCTTATTCTTCAACTCCTGCTAGCACAGGCCCAAGGGTGAGAGGGCCATCTACTATCCTACTCCCACATGCTTGACCCCTCCTCAAAAGGTCAAACTTTTTCTTTCAGTACAGCTTAAATATTTGTATCTTAAGTTCTCCCAAACTTTTATTTTTCCTCTGACTAACAAAAAGGGGGGAGGTTTGAAGGAAGAGAAATGATTAGAGTTGCCTCTGTTCTAGTCTAATTGGATAAAACTGACTCAGAGCATAATTTACAAAATGCTGTTTGTCATGCTGCAGATACGTAGATGAACAATTGAATTTCTTTCATAAGAAAGCATCATATACTTCAGCCCCTTAATTAAGCACTTGTTTGCATGAAATATTTTTTTAAGACATACCATTAGCAGTGAATTTCTAATTATAGCTTCCAACTTTTCTGTAATTTGTGAAAAAAACGAAAGTGAAATCGTTCCATATTGTTCATCTCCACGTGCTTTCTTGTCAAATTTTATTTCACATCTTTGCTGCCTGATGGAATTTATTTATCCTCTACTTTATGTGAATTTAGTAAGTAATTTAGGATGATTGAATTTGCAAATTTCAAGTAACCATATTGAGAACTAAATGCTACAATACATTTTCTGTTGTATCTTATTGTGTCATTGGGTTGTTACAGTGGTTACAATGCAGCACTCTATTTATACAGTATTCCTCGAAATATTTATTCTTCTTATGCTCACCGTATTTCTTGAATTTATTCAGCCCAACATATGCATGTATTCACTCAACATGTAGACCAATGACAGAAATGAATGTGGGCACAGGTAAACAAACCACAGAAAGTGACAAAGACGCTCACCCAAATTCAAAATGTGAGATCAAAAATGCATGGATGTTGTATTTTAGCTTCAGTATAAACGACATATAATTAAATTTTATATAAACTGACCGATCATCGTTCAGGAGACTCTAGGCTGTCATTAAAAGATTAGACTTTCGATGTGCTGAGTCATGTGACAAAACAACATGGCGCAGATCACAGCAGAGTGTGTCTTTGGGAGGAACGTCAACAAAATTACTTCTGGTAAGAAACCTAATTACGTTTTAACATTGAAACCCGTTTGAGTCAAAAGTTGCTAGTTTTAAATTTGATGTTTACTGTGCATTTTGACATTAAAAAAAAGTGTTGCTTTCAGAGGATTTATATGGAGGTAGGATGAAAATAAGGTGCATTTCGAACTTTTCTGAGACCATTGCAGACAGACAGCACACTGGAGGTTAAGTCATTAACTAAACAGGGAGCAAGGGAGCATCCTATAACTTTCTTATGCAGCCACTCCTAACATCCAACCAAAAGATCAGTTTCAGGCTGCAGATGATGTTTGGACCACTCAACATGTAAACAATTTGAAAAACATTATTAACAATTTGAGAAAATGATAGCCTTGTATTATTTCACAACTTAGTCCCGCTGTGCACAAATGTGGACATACATTTTTAGGGAAACTATTTGCTCTAGAAATTGTATTTGTTTGTGTGTTTTGTTTGTTTGTTTGTTTGTTTGTTTGTTTGTGAGGTGCTACTAATTACTAATCAAAAATGGAAATGGAAAATGCACACAACAGTTACACTCAGGTTTTAGGAGGTAAGAGATTTATTATATTCTTTTAACACTACATTTTAAGAAATTCAAGATGAAAGTTTGAAAATCTCCCACTGACTAACATTGTTTCAATTCTAACTAAACTGATAATGTTATTGTAATATTTGCATTATTAATTCTGATTGGTGTTATCTATTTGTACACTTAATTGGGATTGTTTTTTGCTATCATATTCTATCTGATCTATTTATTCATTTAAAGCTGCCTTTCCACTGCAAAGATGGTGTCATGTTATGTGTTGATTCTCATACCCTGTACTCAGAAAACAAGACACACACTGAGTGGGTCTTGTGCGGCAGAGCCAAAACCTAGAAATATTTTGCTACTTTGCAAGCACTGGTATTTCCTTCAGGAAATGTAAGCCTAGTTACTTTTGAATGTCATTCAATTTAATTTTAATCCTGAATTATAAACTTGTGTCACCACATATCATTCTGCTGCCAATTTCATAGCTGATAATTGCAGTTTCTATGGATATGATCCCATGTATTCACAGCATGAACCTGTTGCTGCATTACCCCACCAATTTTATTAAAGATGTGTGAACTGGCTCTGCCCTCATGATGCAGTAGGACATGCCTCCAAACAGAATCAACTAAACTATTTCAACAACCCTAACAACAGATATCACCCTCTCGTTCCCTCTCACTTACCTACATAAGCACTTCATTCCAAACATGCTAACTTGCTGGTAACATGTTAGACCAACACAGGAAAAACATTTATCAAATGCTATTTTAAAGCTACATGAATGTCAAAATATGCTGCCATTCTTATTGAAATGTTGTCAGCTAACTGAGGAAATATATTGTCACTTAGCTAGCCTCAGCCAGCATGTTTTATGGTGATACTTGCAACACCTGCTTAATATTAGCAAACCCCCTTACAGTATATTTTACATTCCCTGAGTCACTTTGACTTTGATTTATCCAATGGAGTTCAAGCAGAGATAAGATGGCTTATGCATATAAACACTGAGTCATTGATTTTTCACATGCTGGCTTTGTATCAATGCACAATTTGTTTTGCGGAAAAGCAAGGTGCTAAACAAAGTCAATTTTAAGCATCGGCAAGATGTTCCCGTAATGATTAGCGAACATTCTCCGAAGGTTTGTCATCTGTGTGTGATTCAGGTTCAGTGACTAAGCCATTTAATGTGTATAAGATCTGCAGAGGCACATTTTATAACATAACACTACGCTGCAGGTCTAACAGATGCCATGGCGGAAATCATTAGCCTGGACTGCTGGTGTCCTTTGCCCAGTCCTCTGTCTGAGTGATAGAAAAATTCAATTTGGTTAATCACCAACCCTTTCTTTGGATACAGAATAGTCACCATTCTTGAGTTCTTGAAGTCAGCAATTTCAGATTATAAAATAGAGGGACAAAATGACTGAAATTGCACCCTGCATGCAAATCTCTACCTCCCGCTCTCTACTTCTCTATCATCTCTCTTTTTTGTTTCCCATCCTCTCAAGTGCAGCATCTGAGTATGAGAGTGGGGGTCACCCTTCCCCCCTCTGTCAACCTTACTATAACCCCAGGCTCCTGAACTCACTTGTACATTTTAGTCCTCCATAATAAACCAACATCTGCAGAACCTACAACTGCTTTACCCGAGTTAATTGAGTAAATTGAAACAAGCTGTGGTGCAGTGGTGATGTATGAGCCCCAGTCCAGGGCCCAGAAAGGAGACAACAGATTTACTGCAAAAACAGTGGGAGGCCTTTTGTTTGGGCGCTGGTTCATGGGAAGTTTGAGGTCAGGGCGGATTAAAATATCTAGAGGAACAAATAGAGTAATTTTGAATGTAATATAAGGAACGCTGTGCAAGTTCACACCAGCCGGCAGGTGTGATTTATTTAATTTTAAGCCCCCTTTTCTTTTTTCATCTGATTTGCACCATCCCCCAATTCTCACCTGACCACTAGCCTATAAATCAGGATTTATAGATAACAGGAAGGTTTGACCACATTAACAGGTAACTTCAGTTATGGTTGTCATGACTTCAGAAAATACAAAGAGCTGGAGAAAATAGAGAGAGAAAGGGTGATCCATAATAATAAATAAATAGCAGCAGGGAATAGCCTGCACTGAAGGATTCAATCCAGCTATTTCCTCCTGTACTGATGCCCCGTAGGTCTCTACATGGTCAAGTAGTGTTCATCTACAACCAAAGAGAAGACAGAAGACTTAGAGTGCAAGAGAGAGAGGAAAAGAGATAGAGAGATTTATAATTCTTTAGAGTAGCCTTTTATGATGCGGCCCAGTTGTGCAGTGATTGCTTTCATTTGAGTATTCAAAATTATGGCTCAGGTAAAATGATAGGATGCAAAAAAGGATGCATGCTAAGATTGGGCAGTGAACAGAAGTGCAAAGAAATGTGTGATAGCTTCATAATATTTAAGTTCAGTTAATTTAATCAACACCTTGCCACTAATACTTTTGGAGTAACAATTTGCAGGAGAGCTTTTAGATATTAGTTATCATATAACATGTGCTTAATTCATATAATTTTTAGTGAATATTCTCACTTAATTTTCTTTAATTTCAGACTGTTTGTGGAGTTCATGGAGTGGTGGATTTTTCAAGAAAATGAATGTACATCTCTAAAAAGCTACATACCTATGATACAGTGTGTCTCTTGTAATGTCAGTTATTTAGAAAGCTGCATGCATAATAAACAGAATGGTATAATGGCAAACTATCATTTAAAATAGATTTGTTGCTCTGTAAATCACATGCTCAAGTAACAAATACATGTCTAAAGGAATATTTTGGGTTAAAAAAGCTCAATCAACAGCAATTATGGTATAATGTTGATTATCACAAAAATTCATTTTGACTCATTCCTCCTTTTCTTTAAAAAAAGCAGAAATTGCTGAAAAGCTAATCGGTTTTAGGAAGCATATGTTATCATTTCTTAGGATCATTATCATGTTATGTTCATTGTTTGGCCAGTTTCCAAGGCTAGCTTTACCAAACCTCTAATGTGCGAGCATAGAGTGTTGATTGTGTATGAGGAGAACACTAATGAATCTGGATGGCATGTATGGATAAGATCATTATCCTAACCTGATCATTGGCACTTCAGTCATCCTGTCGGCTTCAACATTCATATTCAGCCATGACCAGAGATCCGTTTCTTTTCCCTCTCTTTCTCGGTCTCTCTTTCTCTTTAACCCTTCTTTGTGATTGAGTATGAAGTCTCCCACAAAGGAATGTCAGAATGAAAGGCAGAGAGCAGGAGGGAGGGAAAAACAGTGGGCCAACCTCGTTTTCCGCTTGATGGGTTAGCTGCGGAGAATGCGCCTAGACGAGGTAAATGATTAAGGAGGGAGAGAGCAACAGAAAGAAAGAGAGAGAGAGTTAGAGAGAGAGAGAGAGAGAGAGAGAGAGAGAAACCTTTGCAGCTCTGCTGTTTTGCACTTCAAAGATCTAGCAAAGCAGGTTAAATGAAAAGCAAATGTGTTGCCCTGCCGTGCAAATACCTCAAATGTTTTAGCAGGTGCAAGTAATGAGGGAGGTGGGCAGTGACAGAGTCTCGACTGCACCTTGCTTTAGGAACGAGGGAGAGATGTCCTCCTTTCCCCTCATAAGAGACCTGGACTTCAGCAAAGGCTATGGAGAGGTCAACTTATTGCAGGTCTCAAAGGTCAATTACTACAGGTTATCATAGGATAATATCCAGAGGTGTATGGGAATATGTTTTTTTCTACCATTAGGTCATAGTGCATTTTGATACATATTATGCAACAACAAAAATGAAATAAATACAAAAAAAAATGATAAATGTAAGCTCAATTTAATTTGAATTAGAATATATATATTTAGTAGTCTGACTTTTATACCAAGTCACCAACAGTTGGCACTGTTTCTCTGGCCGAAGACAGACAGTGATGATAGCCATTAGCATGAGGTCCCAATGTAATATCACATCCGTGTTTGCAGTGCTTCTTATTTTGCCTTGTATAAATCTGAAAACAAAACTACATTAATGAAGGAATGAGTGAAAGTCAATTAAATCGACATCTGTATGGTGGTGCATTTATGAAGACAGCAGAAATAATGTTGTTGTTTATATTTAAGTCCTGCTGCCATTTGTAAATCCACGTCCAGGGTTTCCAGGTGTTTATAAATCCCCTCGACATTTTAGCCAGACATTCTTTACTTCTCACTGACATTCTCTTACTCCAGAAATAGAAGGTGGGGGACATAGGGTTCCAGGAACTTTTCATCAAACCTTCATTTGAAAGTTTGACTATTTGGTAGTGTAGTTGGCCTGTACTTATGGGTTTGTGTGCACTTTGATCAGGAAACTAATAGGGCAATCCCCACACAGAGAATTTCCATAGTCACTACTTAAAAGAAAACAAATATTTTATTACGGAACCTTACCGCAAGAACTGTTTTGTCTTTTTCTTTGCACTATTA
This sequence comes from Xyrauchen texanus, assembly GCF_025860055.1. Taxonomy (NCBI): domain Eukaryota; kingdom Metazoa; phylum Chordata; class Actinopteri; order Cypriniformes; family Catostomidae; genus Xyrauchen; species Xyrauchen texanus. The sequence goes on from NC_068295.1 coordinate 26,577,600, forward strand.
AATGTGCCATTTAACCCACGTGTAAATAAATAGGCTTAAATATAATGTCTATAAAATTATGTAAGAATATATGCAAAAACAATTTAGCAATATTTGCAGTTATCTGGGGTGTAAAGGTATTAATTTTGTGCTGATTTGATGCAGTAATCGTCTTAAATTTATTTTGAAGCCCTGTTTTATGTATTGGAGTTCTTTTAATCTATTACATCTATTGAATCTGTCATGTATTTTATATGCAATAGAAATATTTTTTCTTAATAAACTTGTCTAAATTTCCACCCCCTAGAGTGCATCTTACTTTAGATCTGAACGAATAAATAAACGTCATGTCATGTTGCACAGAAAGCTTGAAGGTTAAGTGTGTAATTTCTGCAGCACTATTTCACAGAACGGAATTGCAATAATAACGTCACTCACCCATCTCTGATTGATCAGACAAACAGATAGTCCCATTGCAAACTCACGTAATTGATGGGGCCAATGTTGCTGTGTTGCTGTGTCTGGCTGGTTGGTTGGGATGCTTGAACAAACTGAGCAAAGTTTTGAAAGTGCCACAGTTTTCAGGGTTACTCCTTTCGACCTGTGAATGGTATAATTAAAGTTGTTTATTCACATTAGGTGCTGTAAGCGATTTTAGCCATATTAGAATTTCCACAAGCTATCAAACTGTGCCATTGGATTAGCCACGCCCACTTTTCCCAAAACCACACTCTCCAAAGATAAAAGAAATGTGTTTTATTGAGGCTGATGCGAGCAGAAACGGTTGTCAAAAACAACAGTAGCAAATAGCGACCACAACATACAACTTTTATGAGCAACATGGCATAAAAGTGGCATAAATCAATAATTTGCTGCAACTACAATATATGAGAATGTGCAAAATGATTGACAGGCAGAAAGCGTCATTGTCCGCAGCACCCAGATACATTTTTGTTGGCTGTTTACAGAATCTACAGCTGTCACAGAGACCAGGGAGATATGTCACAACACTTATTTCATTAATATCTTTGAGGGATTAGTAAACTTTTTGACATACCTTTCCATGAAAAAACAAACATTTACAGCACCTTTAAGCTGGGAGAGGAGAAAGTGTTTTAACATCGAAAAATTACAAACATCACTCTTAAGGCACTCATACAGTTGTAAATTTGCAGGACGTTTACTTTATTTTGTATTATCTTGTTTTGGGAGTTTTTGGAATGCATCAAGCTCAAACAAAGTACTATGGAATGGACTTTGAAAGTGCATATTGTAGTAACTTGATATCTGTATATCAGCCGTCATGTATATTTTGAAACCTTTTCAGGTGCTCATGTTTGATTGTAGCTTTGTTTTGGGGAAGAGTGAAATATCCTTTTATACACAGGGATATAATCTTTACTATTCAAAGACTCATGTCTGCCTCACTTTATAAATGATTCCTATACCCCTGAAGCTGACCAGGAAATCATGGACATTTATTAAAGGGATAGTTCCCCCAAAAATGAAAAATCTCTCACCATTTACTCAACATTTGTCACAGTCCTGTCAATCTGTTAGTTTGGGGTTTTGTCTGACAGGACCGTGGCATCATCGTCCCATGTCTGTCTTGTGTTTCATTGTCTGCCTTTGTGTGAGTGCAAGGTTTCGGTTGAATTCCCTGCCATGCTCTCTTCCCTGCCATGCTCTCTTCAATTGCTTTGATTGGCATTGCTATGCATTCTCTTGTCTTGTTTGTTGATTGGCATGAGCGTATATTGCCTTAATGTCTTGCCGATGTGCGCTCATGCCATTTGCGTGTTTTGTTGCATTGTGAGAGCAAGTAGCTTTGTTTTGTTTTGTTTAGTTTTGTACCCCACCTACTTGTTTGCCCATTATTAGTTGATTAGGCCTTGTTCAGGCTGCCACTGGAATCAGATTTTTTTGCATATCCAGATTGTATCCAGATGAGTTTTTGACATGAAATCTGATTTTTCCAAATCTGATTCAAACCACATTGGGAGGTGGTTTCAAATGCAATTGAAATCTGATTTGTTCAGATGCGTCTCAGTCTGGACGTTCTGGTTGCTCAATTCGGATTTCAAATGGTCTTTTGCATCACTCTTAATGCGACACACAATGATGACGTCAAAAATCGGTGATTGCAGCGCGGAACATCACAATATTTACCAGTCTTCTCTGTCGCTTAGTTTTTCTTGTGCAACGGAGGAGTTCTGCTCCACGACTGGACAGGGCTCTTTTTGGAGACGAGATGACGCATCTGTTTTGAAAGCATTCTGCCTGAAAAGATCTGATTTGACATAAAATCTGTTTTGCCTGCAGCCTGAACATAGCCTTAGTCACACCTGCCCTGTATTAACCTGTTTGATATCCTTCCCTATTTTGTCTCCTCCTGTGTGCTGTCCAGGGCCAGTTCATCTTGTGTTTCCAGTCTGTCTGTCTGTCTGGTCAGTCCTGGTTCCCCGTTACCCTCTACCTCAGCCCTGGGTTACCTTTTTCCCCTTCAGGAATTATATGTTTTATCCTTTTTGTATTATTAATAAACCCTTTGTTTTTTAACTCGGTGCTTGGGTCCTGAGCCTTTCATTCCCTACAACACTGACAACCTTACACGATCACAGATGTGTATGACTTTCTTTCTTCTTCTGAAGACAAATTAAGGTTTTTGAATATTTTTTCAGCTATTTAGGTCCATACAATGCAAGTGAATGTTGGCCAGAACTTTGAAGATCCAAAATGCATACAAAAGGCAGTTGTAATCCATACAACTCCAGACATTAAATCCATATGTTCAGAAACAATATGTGTGTGTGAGAAACATATAAATATTTAAGTCCTTTTTTAATTCTCCTCCATACCCAGTATGTTATGATGTGCACAAAGAACGTAAATGGCAAAAAATCAAAAGAAGAAGAATGTGAAAATGGAGATTTATGGTCAAACAAAATACCTTAAATATTGATCTGTTTCTCACCTACACCAATCATATCACTTCAGAAGACATGGATTACACCACTGAAGTTTAATGGATTACTTTTAATTGCTGTCTTTATGTGCTTTGGACCTTCAAAGTTCTGGCCACCATTAAATTGTATTTTATGGACCTACAGAGCTGAGATATTTTTCTAAATATCTTCCTTTGTGTTTAAATAAAGAAAGTCATACACATCTGGGATGACATGAGGGTGAGTAAATGATGAAAGAATTTTCATTTTTGTGTGAACTATCCCTTTAAGTAATTAGGGAAATTGTTTGTCAATTGTCAGCTTGTTTGGTACAATTGAGTGACACACACAATGACGCTCATTAATTAATTGAATCTTAATTAGTGGCTGGTGCTGGCTCACCATCAAAAAATGATATGGATTCAATGCTGGTTTCAGGCATCATTATGTGTAAGATGATATCTACATATCAGCTACTACTAATGTTGGGTTTTGTTCATAGCAAGGTGGTTTGTGTTTCTGTAATTACCAACTCAGATCGAGTGTTCCATGCTGCTGGAGCAAAAAAGCAAAAACGAGGGGCAAGGCATTCCCAGCCTGCTAGATTGCTCCCAGTTACCACTAGATTGCTTTACACTGAAGTGCTGTCAGACAGTTCAGGTCTATTTTGAGTAGGATCGATTATATTTTCCTGAGAAAATTGTGTGCAGTTGGAACCACACTGTAGCTCGAGGCAGAACATTATGCAAAGAGGCAGTAACCCAACAAAAGGATTTTTATTTTTTTCTTCTTGTTTGAAGGGTCAGGTTGAGGAGCTTTCTGATGGAGGAGAGAGTGGAGAATCTTGGCTTCTGGATTTATCTGGTGAGCGAAGCGTGAGGCACTTCTCTCCCTCTTCCCTCCATTTCTCCTCTATCTCTGGCACCAAACTTATCAAAATAATGTTGAGGAAGATGGTTTTTGGCTTGTGCCTGACAAACTGATATAATGTCAATCTGACTCTGACAGAAGTTTTCATTTTGCCAAGAGTGCAAAACGAGTTTAGGAGAGAGACTCTGTACACACTACTGTATGTGAATACAAGCTGTAACATTAACACTGGGAATGAAGAGGCTGTTTTTTTATTATAATTTTTTTATGGATGACTGAATGAAATGTTTGCCATTTCAGTTGATTTGAAAAGCTGAGTAGTGACTTTCAGATACATACTTTTTAAGTAGGCACTTTTCCAAAAACAAAACAATTCCATAAAAAACATTATTTTCTAAGTGAGAATAAACAGTGTTGTTGAACAATTGGTTTTGACGGGTTTTGTGTCAATATGCATGTTTTACTACTTACTCATTCACTCATACAGTATAATTCCATACATTTATCATGAAGTATTTCTTGTCAATTTGTCTAGAGATGAAAAGCAAATTTTATCCATCTAAGAAAAAAAAAAACTAATGCATATGATAAAATTGAACGGAATGGTCATCCAGTTGATTTTATCACTTGCATTGTTTTTGGCTGTTGCAATGCAGTTTACCTCATGATGGGCCAGGTCCAGTTTGGCACAAACAACAGAGGGAGGAATCTTGCACCCTCATTACATAGCAGCCACTCTAATTACAAGCTGCTCAAGAGATGTTATTCTACACCTGCCGGTGACAATGACAGCACCTCTGTCCCTTGCTCGTCTTTGCTTTTGTGAAATGGGCACGGGGTGCAACACAACACCGTTTTAAATAAATGAAGCTTCTCCAGAAGGAAGGGCCAGCAGAGGAACAAAACAGCTTCTTTGGTGGAAAAAAAGAGAAGAAAGAACCTGACTAGACAAGCTGAGAAGGCAGGTCATAATTTCACCTATCAACAGTCTAAATAAATTGTGCATTTGCTATTTCAATTAGTCTAAATGCAAAAATGATAGGAATATGACTTTGGCATTACATGTTTACTGTTCTTAAAGTAGCTATTCCTGTTATCATTAACTAAACAAAACTATATTCAGAGGCAGCAAATGTAAAAAGTCCAAGAATATTCAATCTTGATTTCTTAGTCAATCATTCCTCAAAAAAGCGAAACATGTCATTTTTCAAGTCCACGCTTAACAAAACCTTCTTTTGGTTAACAATCACCTGAACACCGTTTTCATAAAGTCATATGTCTGTAATTCTCATATTATATAACAGGTTCTCTTCATCAGAACTTATCCAAAGATAGTTTCTCTTTGACAAGCATGACATCTGGTTGCTGCCAGCGCAACAATCACTTGAAAAAAAAGGGGGGTGAGGGGTTGCATAGACATTGATGTAGAACAAATTAATAGTGCAAATTCAGGTTATCTATCTCTTGGATGTTGTAAATTCGAAAAATATGGTGAATCTGTTCATTCATATTACAGGATGAATATTTATAAAAATGTGTATCCTGCTCTATTTGGGTCTTCTAAGCCACAAGAGGTTTGAATAAATTTTAGCGTAGCCTGTGTGATCAGTTTACTGAGCGAGGACCCTAAACCCATTGTTGTGCCATAAGTTCCCCCTCACTATAAATGTATTACACTGCTGAACACTTTTACACAAGTACACATTAGGCAGCATGTCTCTTAAAAGGTTTATGACATCCATTAAGCATCAGTGAAGCCAGCTTAACATGGTCATGTCAAGATAACATGCAAGCATCAAGTGGGCATTCATTGCCTGTCAGATGAGATTTTACAGTGGCCTTGAGGAAACGGAGCCTATGTTTCCCAGACAGGGACAGGGGACTTAAAATAGCACCTAAAAAGAAAATGAATTTAAAAAAAAATCACGGGGGAGAAAGATCAGTAGAGGTAGTAAACTGAGAAACCTACACTGGACTGTGAGAATGGATCATCTTAAAAACCTCAAGATATTTTAAAACAGAAACAGACTTCATGATGCAATAAGCACAGTGCGTATTTCCTAAAATTGGATTAAAATAAGATGACTTAACATGAAGGATAAAATAAAGCAATATATGCTACAAGAGGTTGTGCATTTACCATGGATAAATAGAGCAGCGGTCATCGTTAAAGACTTCCATCTTTCGCATGTTTACATTGAAAAACAGTGCAGATGGATGGGAAAAACATGTTTGGTGTAACAGCCCCTAAGGCCCAAACTGAAACCTAATGAACAGAATCAAGTGGTTTATAGCTTTTATAAAATGGCGACGAGACACGTTGTGTTGGAAGTACTGTAATTCTGTCATGACAACTCTCATGTTAATGTGGGAATGGCATACTGAAAGGGTATTGGTCTTTGCAGAATAGATCTGCTACACTGTACACAGACATACTAAGTTAAGCATGTGAACATGCTGCTGCTGCACAAATAGAAAATCATGAGACATGCTGCATCAACCATGTAGGACATGCTGCTGCACAATTAAACATAAACACAATCACCATGTAGCAGATCTAGACCTGTGGATCTGGAGAGGTGGAGGGTTTCAGAGAAAACTCTCTCAGCATACTGCAGTGAAACCAGCTTACTTACAAACTGAGCAAATATAAATCTAAGGCAAAGAGAGAGTACGCAAATGTATTGGCTACCCAATTACACATCAAAGAACCAATCAGCTTACTCAATTTAAGCCAACTGGCTTGACATATCACATATGAACGAGCTGACTAGCTAACAGATTACAAGTTCGAAGAACCTAGTAGCTTGCACCATTCAGAGTTTCATGCCTAAAATGAGTCATTTACGAGATAGCTCAGAGGTTGTACTCTACGCTCTCAGACCACAGAAGTTATTCGTTTCTATGGGAACACTCATAATGCCAAAATGGCTTTGTTGTTGATAACAGCAAAATATTTTTCTGTAAATTAGTTAATTAATTCACCCTTTTATGTTGTTGCAAAATGTTTACGAACAATGAAAGTGCTCCAGGAAACAATGGCATAATAAAAAGGCATAACAAACAGAAATAAGTGTTCACTAACTTTAAATGTGGATGCTGCTTCCATATTGGTTCTTTTTACATAACTTCAGGACTATCAAGACGCAACTTTCATAGAATCCCGAGTTTACAACTTGAAATTATGTGTTCTACGAAGACGTGAACGCTTTTTACAAGTCTGAGTCTCGTAATTATGGTTATTCCAACATGGCGTGAGCGCACAATCAAATTTTAAATTTTCTCAACTCATGGCTGTTTGTGGTTGCTAGGCAACATAGGAACTTAATACAGATTGTGCTATACCATGTGTGCATTTATTGTAATTTTACAACTGTTTCGAATGTGGCTTATTAAATTACTTTTCAGGGTTGTAACAAGCCGATTTATAATAAGACTTTGCTTTAATTTCCCATAATGTATGAGATACATAAAATCAAACCAAACCAAACCCAAAAGTCAGCAACTGTATTACTAGCAACATTTGTTACAGTCCCAGAAAAAGGGGACTGCGGTCAATAGGCCTTTTCCCATTGGAGCGACTAAACCCATTTTAGGTACTTATACCCGGATCATTAAATGATCAGGCAGCAAGGCAGCTGCCTACATTTTCAGATGCAGCCACTGTTTGTGTAAAACTGTGTAAAAAAAATGTTGCTCAGTTCCTGGTGTCTTCCATCGGTGATGTTGTTTTTGTTGTTGCTATTAAACTGCACATGCAAACAATGACAGAAGAATTATGGTCAAAACTACATCATGTCACTACGGGGGTTACTGTTGTTGGCGCAAATGCAAGAGTGGAAAATTCTTCTCGGGTGTGTCATTCCTCGTAATAGTTCTCATCTAGAAAGTTACTGTAAAGTGCTGGGATTGTATGTGGGAAAGGGGCTAATGACTTTAATTGAGCAACTGTTAGCAGAGTAGAGCTAGTATCTGTGGTAAGTTTGATATATGAGTGCCTTTAGCAGAATAATTTGAGATGATAGCCGTAACAGACTGAGAGAAATGAGAGGAGACTCTATATGTTGAAAGGAATTGGTCTGCGAAGTGCTATGTTCCAAGCTACGAAGAACAGTACATTTCAACCATCTTTAGTCTTAATTCATCTCATTAGCCCCGTTCCAAGCCCCAGAAGGTGAAACCAAACAGCTTATTATCTCATGAAAGGCTTTGTATTAGTGATTGTTGGGCTGAAATTCACAGACTAAATAATTACCCTCTGTTTGTGTCTCTCTCCATCTTCCATGCATAATAAGTGGCTTCTGGAGAGATGAGTAATCTGGTTCCAGCATGCCTCTCCCGGCGCGCTCCCCTCTTCACGCGATCATCAGATGGCAAGGCAGCTTAGTCAACCCCCAGCTATAGGCCAGGATAATAATTGCTGTATTAATTGGTGTTGTCCAAGCTCGACAGAATATAAAAGATCCCACTGGGGCTAATAATTAATGTTTTTTCACTCCTTGTTCCTCCATCTCACCGCTTTTATTTCCTCTTTCCACGTCTCTGTCTCTTTCGCTCCCTCTCTCACCTCCCACCTCTTAAAGTTGTGGTTAGATGTAGGAGGCTCATTTACAGTATTTTTATATTATTAGTGGCCAACAGTGTTGTTGGTGCAGTGCTGTTTATTCAGATTTTGTAACCAGCACTTATAGCACTTACAACAATATATGTAGGTAGATTTACATAAAATGAACATATTGGTTATCAGCTCTTTACTGGGAAGGAACTTTCTGATATTTAATTATGCTTTATTGATGGAATTTCCCCAAAGAAAGTCTAGTTAGATATCACAGTTACCATACGTTTTAATCTAATTAACTAAATTGTGACAATTCAGTCATGATTAATTAATTAGTTATGTTTATTATTACTTTACTTTTACTGATTATTACAAATGAGATTTTTAAAAAGGTTTCCTAAACACCCCTCCTTTCTTCCATTTGTTGAACAAACAGACAGCACCAGAGAGCCACAGTGTTTATACTTTTCAGGGCAATCATTCCATGAATGACTCACTTATAGTTCTCTCTGAATATTAAGTCAAGTTAGAAGAGAGGTTTTTAACCTTAAAAAAATTAAATAGCTCTCAAACAAAATGACCAAACTTCTGTGAAGTCCTACGTTTCCATGTGGTGGGTCTATATGAAGTGATTCAAGAGGAGCAGCACAATTTAATCCCTTGTACCAGTGTTGGGGACAAATTCACAGTGCTTCATTATAACATGCTCTGGTGCAGAAACTTCTCAACAGATCTCAGTTTCAATCTTAAACATGTAATTCTAATTAAGTCTCAGTGCATTTGAACTGCTTAGAGGCTGTCAGTAGATTACCCAACAGCTCTGCGTCTGCATAAAGTCTGGTAATGGTCTTGACCCCCTACACTTTATCCTCCTCAGAAAGACAGCAGTAAGACAACTAGTTCATTAAAAAGCCTCATTAGTCTTTCTCTGGTATGAAGGTTGTTCTCGAGGTAACACATTTTTGGAGGTCCATTTATGAGCCTCTTACTCATGATCCTTCTCTGTCTGCCCTTCTGTCTTTGTCGGTTGTTTGTCTGTGTGAGTTTGTGTTATGTATGAGGATATGGCTTAGTCTAGTGTTTATGTTTGCCATGTGCTCTCCCAACTCCGCCCCCTTGTTCCCTCTGGCCTCACCCTTAGTTTAGTCCTCGTTATGTTGATTGTCTTCACTTGTTTCCTCTTGTGCCTTGCCTGTATATATTGTGCTCCCTTTCCTCTTGTGTTTGTTGGATTGTTTTGTTCCCATGTCTATTGACCAGTGTTACACCTCTGAGTTAGTTAGTTAGTTAGTTAGTTAGTTAGTTAGTTAGTTAGTTAGTTAGTTAGTTAGTTAGTTAGTTAGTTAGTTAGTTAGTTAGTTAGTTAGTTAGTTAGTTAGTTAGTTAGTTAGTTAGTTAGTTGTTTATTTTTGCATTAACTTTGTGGTGCTTATGAGATGTTGACATGGCTAAAATGAAGAATTTCTGAGAACAATGCATAAGATCCCAACAGGGCAAATCAAATGGCTGCCTTCCCAGCATGCACTGCTATGTGAGATACTGGTAATTATCTTAATAGGGGCCTTTAATTATAGTGAACGCTGATTCATTGCATGTGTTGATGCTCCCCCACTGGCCTAAACAACCACTTGCTGCCTTGTTAAAGACTAATGCTATTGACTAATGCAAAATATTAATGAATCTGATATCAAGCTGCTGTCTGACAGTAGTGGGAAGGATATTTTTTAAATGGTGGGACTGTGGATATCCAATTTTCTTGAAGTTGAACCGATGTCCATATGTAAATAAATTTTTGTGAGTTGAGGTGTTTTTGTATTGCTGTGGTCTTGCAAAAGGAGTCTTATGCTTTGGTTTTGCATGTTTTCTGAGTAGAGGATTGAACCAGTATAGTTTTACTGCATGAGACTGAACGCTTCCTCATCTTGCAGATTACATACTGTACGCAAGTACTTGAAACCAAATGCTTCTAGCTACACAAACTTAATTCTGTGCCTTGTTGCATAACAAAATATTTCAGACTGCAGTTCATAATACAACAAAAGTATGTGTTGCTTTCTCAACATTGGCAATGCATTGACAATGTGTGTTTCTGGCCCAACATTTCCAACCTATTAAAGAACATCCCATACAAAAAATCTAGAGTTCTGGAAAACTAGCCACAAACTTGTCACAAATTTGCCACTCGTTATTTTCACATGCAAATTAGCTTGTGCAGCAAACAATGGATAATTTGCCACAGGTCTGCAGCAAAACTCATTTGCATGTGAAAGTAATCAGTGGCAAATTCGTGGCAAGTTTGCAGCAAATTTGCCATGCACTCCTGTTTTTTTGTAAAGGATAATGTCATATACATCATAAGAGTGATCTAGACTCTGCAGCCCCAATCACTTCATCATGTGCTACTTAAGAATCATTGACAGGTTAGTGCACCAAAGAAGATGCAATTCATAGAAAAAATATGAACACATGGCACTTTGAACTCTCTAGAGCTTCCTTTCGTTTTTATTTTATTAAATTTTTTTGATGGGTGACTTTGATTAGGGTTGGAACAAAACTCTGCAGGACAGTCAAGTGTTTTTTATTGTTGTTGAACCATATACAGTTAGTACAATACACAGCGAAACAAGACAACGTTCATCCAGGACCATGGTGTTACATAAAACAACATAGGACAAACACAGAACTACATGAGACTACACAGACTAAATAACATTTCTACATAAAGTGCACGTGCAAACGTGTGCAAACAGTATGGGACAGTACAATAAATTACTAACAGGAACAGGACAATAGACACAGTAAGAGACAGTGCAGCACCGACCAGTACACATTTGTAATGAATAGTGCAAAAAGATGACAGTTTCTAAAAATGCCAAATGTAAACATAACATTGTGTGTGTGTGTGTCAGTCCAGTCCCTGAGTATTGAGAGTCTGATGGCTTGGGGGAAGAAGCTGTTACACAGTCTGGCTGTGAGGGCCAAATGTTTCAGTACCCCTTGCCAGACGGCAGGAGGGTGAAGAGTTTGTGTGAGGGGCATGTGGGGTCATCCACAATGCTGGTTGCTTTGCGGATGCATCATTTGATGGAGGGAAGCGAGACCCATATGATCTTCTCAGCTAACCTCTGCAGGGCTTTTTTGGTCCGAAACGGTGCAAGTCCCAAACCAGGCAGAGATGCAGCTGCTCAGGATGCTCTCAATAGTCCCTCTATAGAATGTAGTGAGGATGGGGGTGTGAGATGTGCTTTTCTCAGACTTCGAAGAAAGTAGAGACGATGCTGGGCTTTTTTGGTAATAGAGCTGGTATTGAGGGACCAGGTGAGGTTCTCCGCCAGGTGAAAACCAAGGAATTTGGTGCTCTTGACGATCTCCACAGAGGAGCCATCGATGTTTAGTGGAGAGTGGTCACTCTGTGCTCTTCTAAAGTCAACAACCATCTCTTTTGTTTTGTCCACATTCAGAGACAGGTTGTTGTCTCTATACCAGTCCGTTAGCCACTGCAACCTCCTCTCTGTATGCTGACTCGTCGTTCTTGCTGATGAACAGCGGTCGTGTCATCGGCGAACTTGACGATGTGGTTCGAGCTGTGCATTACTGCACAGTCGTGAGTCAGTAGAGTGAACAGCAGTAGACTGAGCACACAGCCCTGGGGGGCCCCCGTGCTCAGTGTGGTGGTGGTGGAGATGCTGTTCCCGATCCGGACTGACTGAGGTCTCCCAATCAGGAAGTCCAGGATCCAATTGCAGAGGGAGGTGTCCAGGCACAGCAGGTTCAGCTTTCCAATCAGGTGCTGAGGATTGATTGTGTTGAATGCTGAGCTGAAGTCTATGAACAGCATTCAAACGTATAAGTCCTTTTTATCTAGGTGGGTGAGGGCCAGATGCAGGGTGGGGGCGATGGATTGATGTTGAAGATGTCGGTAAGAACATCTGCCAGCTGGTCTGCACATCCTCTAAGCACTCTTACAGGAATGTTGTCTGGTCCAGAACCCTTCCGTGGGATGACTCTACGTAAAGTTTTTCTCACATCGGCCATGGTAAGACAGAGCACCTGGTCGTTGGGAGGAGGGGTGGTCTTCCTCACCACCACATCATTCTGTGCCTCAAACCGAGCATAGAAGTCGTTCAGCACATCTGAAAGGGAGGCATCTTTGTCACAGGCAACTGATGTTGTCCTGTAGTTGGTGATTGCTTGGATGCCCTATCACATGCACCGCATGTCGCTGCTGTCCTAGAATTGACTGTGGATTCTCTGTACATGTGTGCGCTTTGCCTCTCTGATGGCCCTGGACAGTTTGGCCCTTGATGTTCTTAGGGCCACCTTGTTGCCTGTTCTGAAGGCGGAGTCTCGGGTTCTCAGCAGCGCACGCACCTCTGCAGTCATCCACGGCTTCTGGTTGGAGTGTGTGGTGATGGACTTGGAGAAAGTAACATCAATGCACTTGCTGATGTAGCTGATCAGTGATGCTGTGTATTCCTCCAAGTTGGTAGAGTCACCATATGTTGCAGCATCCCTGAACATGTGCCAGTCAGTACACTCAAAACAGTCATGAAGAGCAGAGATGGCTCCTGCTGGCCAGGTTTTCACCTGCTTCTGAAGCGGTTTTGTGCTCCTGATGAGCGGTCTGTATGCTGGAATTAGCATAACAGAGATGTGGTCTGAGCAGCTGAGGTAGGGACGGGGCTCCGCCCGGTACGCGCCTGGGATGTTTGTGTAAACAAGATCAAGCATGTTCGCCCCTCTCTTTGCAAAGTCCACATATTGATGGAAAGAGGGGGGGCACTGTCTTGAGATTTGCATGGTTGAAATCTCCAGCGACAATAAACAGTCCGTCAGGGTGAGCGTTCTGCAATTCGCTAATAGCCCCATACAGTTCACCGAGTGCTTCCTTAGCATTAGTGCTGAGGGGAATGTAAATTCCAGTTATTATGAAAGTGCTGAATTCCCATAGTAAATAAAAAGGTCTGCATCAAACAGTCACAAGCTCCAACAGCGATGAGCAGTAGCTAGAGACTAGCACAGAGTTCTTGCACCATTCCGTGTTGATATAAACACACAAGCCACCACCTCGAGTCTTACCGCACATTGCTGCATTTCTGTCAGCATGAAATAAGGCAAGCACGTCTAGCTGAATGGCGGAGTCCGGAACTCTGCCGCTGAGCCACGTCTCCGTGAAAACAAAGACGCAGCAGTTTCTAAACTCACGCTGCATAGTCTGCTGGAGTCGGATGTAGTCCAGTTTATTGTCCAGGGAACAAACATTTGAGACCAGGATAGACGGGAGAGCGGGCCGGCTTGGGTTTATTTTTAGCCTAGCATGGACCCCCGCCCTCTTGCCATGCATCCGCTTCCTCGCACACCGCTTACAACGTCCTCTCCCCTGGTCACCGGCATCAGACGACGCAGAGGACTGAAGGCCTGGTCTCCGAAGCAAGCCGAGGTCGCGTAGCTTCTCCTGCAGATCATCATGCAGCTTGGTTGTTGCATTAATCTTATATTTTAGTAGTGTCTGGCGATGGTAAACACGAACACCGGTTGCTCCGATGTCCATGTTCTGTAAAAGTCAGGCCAACTAACAAAAATAGCACCGTTTTGGATCCGGAGCGGCCGCTGCATGCTACCGCACCGCCATCTTGGATCAAGTTTAAAATGTTTAGTGTTTAGTATCAGTTTTAGACAGTGGCCTTAAAGTAGCAGGGTTGAGAACCTCTGCTTTTGGAGCATAAGGGATAATAAAATGTAATTAACAAAAAACATATGCAAAAAATAAATGACAAAGAGTGGAAAAACTATAGAAGATATTTATACTATGTGTAAATAGCAAATAAAAGCATCTTCTTTGCACTAAGTGCAAGTGGTGTTAGACGCTATTGGCAGATACTATTTACACCCCTATTTATACACTAAAATACAGTATAGGGGCAACACTGCATCATGTTTATTTTGTTTATTTAGAGTCCCACATACACCCTACACCAATCCCTACCCCTAAATCTAAACCTAACCTTCCCTCACAAAATTAACCATGGTTTTACTACAATAAATAAACCATATTATCCCCATGGTATTTTGTGGTAAAATCATATTAACCACAAAATTACACATGGTTACTATATTAACACCATATTACTGTTTAATACCTTGGTTAATACCTTCCACCAAAATACATGGTTACTACAATATTACAATATTGTACAGTAAAGCCATGGTTTCTTTTACCTGGGTCAAACCTTTCTCTGAACTCCCTAACATTCACTATGACCAAATCACTGCAAGGAAATCAACCTTTATATTCATTTGTATTTATTATTATAAGTAGTGTTAAAGGAAATGTTAAGATTGGAGTCAGGAAACAAGATGGGAAAAAGTGGGACAAAAAGGCGTTATCGAAGCCAGGTCATCCGCTCGAAAAAAGCACATCCTCACCACCGTAACAGCCCATGCCCCTGCAATGACATTATTGGCACAGTTTGTCTTCAATTTGTGTGTTTCAACCAGAGTACTGGAGTACAAAAGCCGTTCTCTGTTGCAGGTGCTGTTTACACATAGTGCAAATAGTCACTCCAAAAAAATAAAACAAATTATTAGCCATTTTTATTGAATAATACAATAAAAAGTGTTTTCAATAATTTGTGTAGTACATTAAAGGGAAATGAAACTGTTTATCGTAGTATTATTATTTCAGTTAAATACTGACATATGCCCTATTTCATACAAATGTTTGCTTGCACACAACATACAGTTCACAATATTGTGAAGCTGTTGATATATAGTTGCTCTACCTACACATTAACCCTTAAATGCGTGGGTGTTTCGACAAACAATACTACATACTCAGGTCTTTAGAGACCTGGCACGTATATCTCAAATGGATGCATTTGTGTCTTGTAGATCACAAATGGATCTACAAGACAATTAAAAAATAATGGAATAGAATACTGTATATTCTGATATATTTTTATGTATTATTTTTCAAATATCAAAGATATGATGCAACAAAAATTAGAACAGGATTCATTACATCCACACTGAAATTTAATGAGACACAACTGGCTGTCAAACACATATTTACAGTAGCTACACATAACACAATATCTACACATAAACACAGCCTTTACCATGGTGAAATTCCATGCCCAAACAAACCCCAAATAATGTTTTAGTTTTATACAAATTTTAAGTGTGGTTTGTTTATATGAAAAGAGCAAAAATAATGCATGATACAGAATGTCACACTGAGAAATAGGAAAAGACATTGTGCTCACCAGCGGAGGTCATCTGTTCCAATTTTGTGATTTATATTTTTGTATTTTTTTTTTGACAATTGTAATAAATAACCACAAGAATTGTTTAGTGTTTTTAGATGTTTGACAATGTTGAAAGCTGATGAAGCAGAATATGCTGTCAGCTGCCCAACCCAAGCAATAACGTGTGTTAATTAGTCTGATAAATTACGTTCAAAACAATGACATGTTTAAATAGCCCAATTTAGCTTGAATCCAAAATGAGATATTACATCAAAAGCCATCAATTTCCTCCTTTTTCTCATTTGAAGAGGCGTGTGCCTTCCTGAAAGCATTTTAAAGGTTACGATTTCCTTTGACGATAAAGCAGTACCTTTTAATGAAATTCTAATTAGTAATTTCATGGACTTTGTTATTAAGCATATCTGATTAGTGCACATTTTTACAGCACAGTTCTAATTAAGTACACTTACTGTACAGTTTCTAACAATTCTTGTTTCAAAGATTGAGCAAATATGTTAAAACCTATTTGGTAAACATTAAATGTAACAGTTCAGAGTTTTAATTAATTTAAAGTGTGATTTCCCTCCACACCCTCTCATAGACAGAAATTAGAAATGTTTGCATCTTTTGACATTTAGTCAAACTGAAACTTAATTTAGATTCTTTAAATATTAAATCACACCAAGTCTATACAATGCTTAAATTATGTGAATGTTGCGTCCTTGTATTTAGGGCATTAAAAGACCCTTAAGACAATTAACATCCCAGTCTGATTCATATCATATGCTAATTTGGATTATATTCATGGTATCTCTTTATCACACTAGGTCTGGTTAAGAATTAGAATATAGGGAGCATACTCTTTGTCTTGCCTGCTTTAAAACATCTCAGACCTTCTACTTTTGCTCTTAGATGATGTCAGTGATGTTCCCTGAGAATATAAATAAACCATCATTGCATGGTGGAATTTGTAATCAAATACTGTATGTATTTGCTCTAAAAGCTATGCAATATTGACTTAAATGTCCTTATAATGGTTGTACATGGTGCCAGCATTTTGATGGTCCAAAAGTCATATTTAGGCAGCAATAAAATAAATCATGCGACTCCAGTAGATCAGTTAATGTCACTGAAGAGAATTGATAGGTTTATGTAAGAAACAAGATGATAATTCAAATGTTTTGAACTTTAAATCAGCACTTCCATCCAGGGCTATGATGCTGTTTGAAATTGACATTCGTTCTTCTGTTGTAAATAAGTGCTGCTTCTGAATTCTCGTGTGAACTAGCTGACACGCTTACATCACGCTTTGCATAAGCTGCTGGAAGCACATTTTAAAAGTGAATACAATTTTAATCACTGATTTATTTTTGCACAAATGGATCAGTTTACTTCAGAAGACATTCACTGATTGACTGGAGTCAAATGGATTACGTTTTCGATGCCTAAATGTGACTTTTGGACCGTCAAAGTGCTGGCACCCGTGTACTTCTATTAGAAGGACCTGACAGAGTTCTATCTTCTTCTAAAATGGATAATGAGAGAATTTTTATTTTAATTTATATTCATTTATACTTATTGCTACACATTCAACATTAACTTCCCAAAAGGTCCCAGCACAGCCATTGTGGTACTCCCGCAGTTCCAAACTGCCAATGTTTTCCACAGTGGTGATCTGTTGGGTCAATGGCTGACACCCTACACAGGAGAGCCAATTAAATTCCAAAATTCCCACAGACTACCCCTCCCAAACCAAACTTTTTCCCCCTCGCCCCCACCCTTTAAAATTAAGTCTGCCTTGTCAAGTCACAAGCAGGACCCGTAATTTGGTCTAATAATTACCAGACATCACCACAATGAAACATCAGTGTCTGAACTTCTTTGGGCCAAAATGAATTTTAATACATTTGGAAAAGGTTGGCCGGAGGTGGAAAAGGGCCTTCCAAAGAAAGGGCGGAGGGAGCTCACATGTGGAAACACTTTGGAAAGTGATAAATAATTTGAAATCCATTGCGTCCCCCTGAATAGAAATTAGGGTGAACAGGTGTTAAATGGTAACCACTGGTGCATTTTTAATCGGGATATAAAGCAGTTCTTGCTCTTTGGAATCAGGTGTGGCAGGGCAGAGATGTGGTGTCAGTTTGTGAGTGAAAACCCTGAGGTATGGAAGTCTGCAGGCTTTACACCTCTGACCCCAGAGCCTAGACTCTAACGATCACTGCTGCTTGTGAAGAGCTTTACTACTCTTCAAATAAACATTCATCTCTCCCTGAGCAGTGCGCTCCTGCTGTTGTGAGATACCCCCGACCCTTTGGCCACTGTGTGTGTATGCTGCTTCAGAATATTGGACCGTTGATATTTTTCTCTGAATTTTTCTTTCTTTATTGAAACTGAAACTAAAGGTGGTGAGTGATATGGACACCTGTGGTCCCACCAAACAATAGTTTTCACATTGCAGTACTGAGATTTGAAATATATATATATATATGGCCACATTTAGATTATAACATTTTCAAACCCCGTTTTCTCTGAATCTGATCATAGTTTAGCTAAACCTATCTGACGAAGGACAGATCAGAGTTTAAGAGACCGATTTCAGAAATAACACAGTTTTACAAAATGTGTAGTGACTGCGTTTTGCCTTTGCTGGATGAAAATATGTTATGTGTGTGTCTGTACACTGTTAGGGTTAGGTTAAATGATTCCAGGTGATCTTACAAGCAGAAGATTCTTACAAATAAGTCCAATATGATCATTATTAGAAGACCGAAATCAAGTTCATTTGTGTTATAACTTGGGCTCTGTTTTACCAAAGTTTATTTAGAGGCCCTAGGACTTAAATCCATATTAAGAGCTAGAAAAACGATTCATGATATGAGCTACACATACTAATCAATTATCATATAATAGAAATGCATGTGATTATCTTTCTGATTGTTTTTCTGATTGTTTCTCTCTATTTCTATCTTTATCTGTCTCATTCTCTATCATTCAGTGTCAGATTTTCACATGCTGTCAAACACTTGATTTCATGCAAAGTTTGGGAAAAGCAGCTGAATTGTCCGCTTGTTTTAAGTCGAAACAATCTCGGCTTGTTTGGTGCCAGCTGTCCAAACATGAGCAGCAGAGATGATGATGGTAGTTTCGGGGGTTGAAGCAAGGGCGGCCCAGTCTGATGACGATGTTATGTGTTATATTTCGCTTTGACCCCAACACATCCGAGAATGCATTACAGCGTAGCACACTCTAATCAGCCAGTGCACAGTGGGGAGATGGACAGCTGGTGAGACTATTTATTGTAATTCAAGTTAATTTACATCATACCTATGGACTGGCCCATAGCCCAGATGGAATATAATCCTATCTGTTCCCCAACACAAGTTAACCATTTCATTAGCCTCCTAGAAAACTGCAGCCTTCTGCTTTCTGCTCTGTATATTTACCCATTATGTTTCAGGAGGCTGTGCCATACCATTGTTTTGCTTTATCACAGTTCTATAAGAGTTTTATTAGCTGTTTCATTAATAATATGGGCAAACTAATTTACCAGATCCTGTCTGCTTTAAAACTTTGGGAACAAAGGCTGTGAGGGAGGAAATCAATCTTAGCCTTGTGGCAGAGCTGCTGACCCGTTTATGCTTTGAAGACGGTCACTTTAAAAAATAGAAAGAGGGAGGGAGGAGAGAAAAGAAAAAGGCATCTAAGAAGTTATTTAACTACAAACAACGCCTACCGTCCCCATTCCTGCTGCATAATCAAGCATAATAAGTGGCCTGCAAAGGTCCACTTAATGTATTTCTAACACTGCAGACCAGTTAATCCTTTCAGAGAGAATAAAATGGAAGGAGGATGTGTGTGTGCGTGTGTGTGTGTGCGTGCGTGCGTGCGTGCGTGCGTGCGTGTGTGTGTGTGCGCGTGTGTGTGTGTGTGTGTGTGTGTGTGTGTGTGTGTGTGTGTGTGTGTGTGTGTGTGTGTATGTGTAAGCTACAGCATGGATTTGAATGTTTAACTCCATGAAGCCTCATATTTCTGCCCAAGTGTGGATCCATTTTTCCGCTTTAGTGGCCATCAAGGAATAGAGAAAATAACAATAACAGCAGGGGCAGGCCAGCGGCTCACAGTGGACTGAAATATGCCTGTAATGACTGCTCTTATTCTGCCTCTAAATGGAGACCTCCTCTGTCAGGTCCTGTAAAGCATATCTAAAACTCTGTGTAATATTCATGCCAAGGGATGCGACATGAGTATAAATCATACATTTTGGATGTGTTTACTATAAAAAAGTCGAACGGAAAGAGATTCTACAGGAGAACATTCACAACAAGACATCTCTTTCAAAATGAAATTTTTGTCATTACTTTCTCACCCTCATATTGTTCCAAACTGAATAGATTTCTTTCAGGCAGAATGTTAGCCTCTCTCACCATTCACTTTCAGTGAATGTAAAAAGATGCATTGAAACTGAATGGTGACTGAGACCATAATTCTGCATAACATCTCATGTTGTGTTCCAAAGTAAAGAAAGTCATACGTGCTTGGAAGTTGGGTGAACTATCCCTATAATAACTTCTTCTTAGTTTTGCATTTCGAGCTGTACACTATTGCTGGCCTTTGTTAATGGTATATTTTTCTAACCATTCTCTTTCAATTGTAGGGAGTGCAGCAGAGCCCAAAACTCTTACTGAAGAGTGTGTTGAAGTGTGAAATTTAGAGATGCATGTGACGCTAGACCAGTCATGAGGCAAAACAAACAAGACGTCACGGAAGACAAACAGAGATTTTAGTTCATCAAATGCCTCATTCTTCTCCCTTGGCTCTGTTAAAACACCTTTCCGAGATCTGTGAAACAGACAGGGTCCATTAGGAGCTCAAGCATATAATCACATCTCTGTAATGAGTTAATAATTAATCCAATGGCATTCATTGCCCTGCTAACAGCCTCATAAACAATTGACTGGAGATTTGTGATTTTTGACTTGCTGACACCATTAAACAAATCAATATTGGGTTTTGCAGCAAGAGCTGTGCGCCTGGCTCTCGCCGGTTTTTGCCAATCATCTGCTCTGAATACTAATAAGGGAATTAATCGCCTCATATTCTGCATGTGTCCCATCAAACAGATCCTTATCAAGAGGGAGCAGAAGACTCATTTGCATGCAGGAAGTCTCTGCTTTGTAGGTAAAGATTTCACAATATGTCATTCATTTTGCTTTGCTTTCCCATCCCCCATCTTCTTCTTCTTCTCTCTCTCTCTTTCTCTCTCTCGTCTTGTTCACACACACATAAACTCACACTCTCCATTTAGCTCTGCTAAATGACGTAAATATGGCGAGCCATCGCTGGCACCTAGGAAGCAGTTTATCCTGCTGTGACAACTCTTGAAGTCTTCTTTAAATGTGTCTGCTTTCATGTCTGCACAGTTTATCATATTTTTTTATTTATTTTCTGAAGCATCCTATTTTTCTAATGATGGCCCTGTCCTTTCTTTGAAAACATTGCCGCCAACGAGTGGAGACCCAGGCAACCCCAGCTAGCATTTGGTTCCTTTTGATAGTTGCGACAATCTGAGTCGATAAATGTTGCACTTAGCACACCTAATGATTGCCATTCACAACATGGATAGAGAGGTTCTAGCGTGCCCTTTTATGTGTATTTCATTAGCCAGTGAACATGAATTTGTTTTAGGTGATTTGGCTGGGAACTTGTTCTAAATTTAATCAGAACTACAAACATTTTTAAAATGTTTTTTAGAGGAAAAATGTGGAGTTTCAGTGAAAATCCATCCATGCTTACAATTCAATCAGACTAAATTCACTGTGAATTTGGTGACAGTAGGTCAGAAGGTTTGCCTCTGAAACTGGTCTGATCTTAATCAAATTCAAGGCACTGCCCCCAGTGGCCGAAGCCGGAAGTGTTGTCGAACATGAAGGCACTCGTGAGCTTCAGTTTCTAGGTGAAATGTCCACAGATGGATGCTAAATGCAAGTGTATAATTAGTTGTATTTAGCTGTAGATGATGTCAAACAGTTTCACACATATGATCAAACAGGTGTGAACACACGTTTCTGGGCTCAGAGGCGGATGATCAAACCGGTGAGATCTGCATTTGTGCTGCTGTTTACCAGCAGAGAAAGACTGAAAAAGTTGTCCTAATGAATCAGCTGCTCAAATATAGTCTTACATAGTCTACATTATTTGTATTTTTATGTTACAAATATTCAAACAATCACTAAATAAACATTTAAATACGTTACCATCGGAGTGCACTGTTTTGATGCGGCCATGTTTTCTGACTTCAGACAAAGAATCTTCTCCCATTCCATCCATCACTCATTCTCACCACTTCCGGTGCAAACAAAAGTGGAAGGGATAGGTTTTTAGAACCGTCTTTACTTGATGAACTCACAATCATATGCAGCATTGGATTGATAAAAATATGGCAGCGCCCATAGCCAGCAATCACGTTCACATCTTATCTATCATAATAAAACATTTTAATATATGTAATATATACATGTTTGACAATATATAACCTGTCCCCCAGTACATCTTCTGTGAAGTGTAAGGTAAGATTTTCTTAAATTACAGCGTGCATTCATGCTGAGGTATCCGTCAGTACAAGAAAAACTCACATGCGAAAGGGTTACCCATACTCCCTAACCAAACTCCAACCTAAACAAACGACAGTGAAGTAAAAATATTA
Source organism: Xyrauchen texanus (assembly GCF_025860055.1). NCBI lineage: Eukaryota > Metazoa > Chordata > Actinopteri > Cypriniformes > Catostomidae > Xyrauchen > Xyrauchen texanus. The sequence continues at coordinate 26,599,902 of NC_068295.1, forward strand.
TCTTAGAGGGAAAATGCAACCTCCGAATCGTGCTTATCATTGATTATGTGAACACAATTACTTTCTGGTTCCCATAGCACCAGAACCTGTTTTTCAGAGGCTGCTCGCACAAAATACAATCAGTAGTGCAACAGAATAATGTCAAAGCGTTTGAAATTATTCAAAGATGTACGTTGAGAGATGGCACTTGTCAGTAATTCTGCAAAATGGGGTTGATGTCGAGGTACTGGAACATTTGGTAGCAACATAGGAGTTCCTGTGTGAGCAATTTGATTTCATATGCTTGAATGTTTAAATAACAGTATACACTCTACCCAGGTAAAACACCTCTTTTACCTTACTTTAGCATTCGTTATCTTCCCTCTTGCCTAAGTCAATCATTTAGCAATCACTCTGCACTCATTTACACATAGTATTCAATAAACCGCTCTCTTAACTCAAGTTAAGGACATAATTATGCTTGGCCTCCCCCACTTCTCTGATCCTGAAATCATTATCAAGGCCTTGGTTTAAGTTTCACCAGGTGGACAGGGGAAGGAGAGAAGCACTCATTTACTAGAAACTCAGCAGTAATACCAGGTCCATCCCTCTTCTCCTCACCTGAGTGCATCACAGAAAGCAGTTGGCAGGGGGGAGGCCCTGCAGAGTGAACCCCTCGTGTGTGGTCGTGGAGAAGATCACCTTTATGGGGCTGATGCAGGAGATTGACTCTTTAATTGAGGCGAGTGATGCTCATCATCTCTCATTGATGAGGCCAGTCAGAAAAAGTAGGAGTATGTGTGTTAGATAAAGCAAAAGAGAAAAATAGAGACTCAGGGTGGTTATTAGTCATAGCACGAATCATTCAGTCTACTTCAGAGCATCTAATGAGGCAAAAGAGAGGCTTGCTTCTGATATCAGGTATCAATCACAGTCAATATGTCCAATTAAGATCAAAGCACCATGTTATTTGGAACTTCCCTGAAAAGAAAAATGATCTCCTAATTTATATAGATTAGAAGAATGGAGAAGAAGAATGGAACTGGTCTAGACATAGAGTGGGATACTTATGCAGAGTTCACACTGGTCCCACTTAAAAATGGAGCCAGTTCTCCTCTTGTGATGAATATCGGCCAGGGATCATGGGGGACAAAGTTGGCAATGCAGGTTTTATTGGTGAGCCATTAAAGGCATGCTCCTTTGGGTTTCATTGAGAAATGATTGCAGATTAAGTGTTTGAAATCTACTATTGACTGGCATTCAATAGAGAGAAAGAGCAAGAGAGAGGTGAGGTAAAACTCTATCTGTCCTCCTTATGCAGTCAATTTTCCCATTCTTTATCCCTCTTACTGCACTAGGATGTGTGTTCTCAGCCCACACCGCCCGTTGAGGTTGCCAAACTAATTTCACATTGTGGACCTCAGCTTGACTCTAAGCCAGACAACCCAAGGTGATAAGGCTGCATTAAACCACCACTCTCCTAAGGGAGAGTTATTATACAGACAGAGTGAGATGCTGTTCTGCATGTGAGAACAACAGGTTCTACAAGCATTTTGTTGGCAACATAAAAGTGTTGGATAAAGTATGCAATTACTAATCACATCCACAGACGGATAGATAAAGTAAAGTGTGTAAAGGTATAGAATTCTATATAAACTTTCTTCTGTCCACACATTACCAGTCTAAAACAGCACTCAGAAATAGTGGTCTGGAAATGGTAGATGACCATTATTGAAAACAAAACCCAGAGTGGCATCATATGTCTATCAAGACTGCACACTGGCATGCTTTGATCTACAAAGTGAAGTCACCGTAGTTGCTTTGACAGTTTAAGTTCTGACAGGCATGTTCTCACACTCACCTGCTGCACTCCATAATTTCCAGTGATTTAGTCGTAGTCATAAGTTATAGAGTTACAGTCATTTGTTTTTATTCCATCACCAAAGAAGTGAAGTTGGTCAGTTTCATTAGCACAGCACACATGGGGCCTGAAATCAAAGGCATGCAGATATGAAAAACTATATGGAATCTGCAAGATAATAAAAAGCTGGAATTACTAACTTTAAAAGAACAGCAGCCAATGGACCCAAAAAGAAAACTGTTTATGACATCACTCTATGTGATCTGGTGGCATATTAAACTAACAACAAATTCTTGGTTTGCTCTGTAAGCTAAGATCATTTACTACAATATGATTTTGTTTAAAAAAGACATCTTTACTATACCATAATAATAGTTTGAAATGACATAACTGTACAAGTTGGCTTGTAGAAAAACTTTATGGGATGAAAAATAAACAATATGACGAAAGATGTTATCGTGATTTTTCCTTAGTTTAACCCCTAATCCAATGCTAAAACTAACCGTAAAGTCTGATCCCTTACCTAAAACCTAACCATAATTTTAATAGTAAAATAATATTTGCATGACACAGAAGAAAGAAAACAAAGTTTTGAATGAGACTAGGAAAGCATATTAAAGGATATTGACATACATCAGTTATTTGTATTGCATAAATAAATATAGAACGAGTAATTAAATTTGTTCACAGGCATTTCCTTTCTTAAAATAAATATTATTTGATTGGAGGCTAGCTGAAATTTTCTGCCTGTATTGATTTGCTTTTAAATTCTGTTTGTTGATTTGTTGGTCTAAAAGTTGTATGATATCTTGCAGTTTAGCTATCTCATACAAATTATTACGAGTTGTCATAATGAGAGACATAAAATCCTCCTTAAAGAAATGTCTGTTTAAAGTCAACAGAATGGTTTACCTAGATCAATAAGCCTCACAATCCAGATCAATGAAATGGTAAGTAACTGGTGCATACTATCGAACAGTAGATTTCTACCCTTTACACTTAATTTCCTGCCATTTTGTCAAGACAGCATTGCAACTTTGTTTAAGAGTTGTAAGAGGACCTGTGCTGAGGAAATGTGGATATGTTAAGTAGTCTGTGTGGTAAGGACTAAAAGCTGTGGGGTGAGCAGGGTGAAGAGCTGCCTTAGTCCACTGGACAGGTGTAGGTAAACCGATCCAGGTGCCACCCAAGTTCAGGATGAACTTGAGACGTGTCTTCACCGTCCTTCAGAGGTGGAGGTCAGAAGGATCGCCCAATCAGCTGCATTCAGAGAGAGAGGACACCCCACTACCCCTCCTCTGAACCAATGAAATGGAGACAGGTCACTGTGGTCCAATTAAGAGTCATAAAACATAATCAAAATTCAAAGGCAATTCAATTTGGTCTCCATTACTGGGGTTGGTCAGGCTATGAGGCCAGCGGTGATCTCTGTTGACCATGCGTTAAACAAATACATTTTGTTCATAGGTCTGAGCCTGAAATCTCAGCTGAACTTGACACAATGGCCTGAACCTGACCTATGCATGTCAAATCAGCATTCAGTGAAATGAGAGAATTTCTGGGAGATTGCTTCAAAGTTAAATAAGCTCATTATTGACTAAAACCTGAGCATAGCTCTGACTTTTGCTTTGTTTGTTTTTTTATTAGAGCTGTCAATTTAAAGGGATTGTTCACACAAAAGTAAAAAATTATCTAATAATTTACTCACCCTCATGCCATCTGAAATGTGTATGACTTTCTTTCTTCTGCCAAACACATATGAAGATTTTTAGAAGAATATCTCAGCTCTGTAGGTCCAGACAATGCAAGTGAATGGTGACCAGAACTTTGAAGGTCCAAAAAGTACATAAAGGTAGCATAAAAGTAATCTATAAGACTCAATTGTATAAATCCATATGAAATCCATAGCGATATGATAGGTGTGGGTAAGAAACAGATCAATATTTAAAAAAATGTTTACTATTAATTACTACTAATTTACTATTAATTTCACATTCTTCTTCTTTTGTTTTTGGTGATCCACATGCTTTTTCCATATCGCCCCCTACTGGGTACGGAGGAGAATTCATACTAAAAAAAAGACTTAAATATTGATCTGTTTCTCACCAACACCTATCAAGTCATTTCTGAAGACATGGATTTAACCGCTGGTGTCTTATGGATAACTTTCATGATGTCTTTTGGTGCTTTTTGGAACTTCAAAGTTCTGGCCACCATTCACTTGCATTGTACAGACCTACAGAGCTGAGATAGTCTTCTAAAAATATGTGTTTGTGTTCAGCAGATGAAAGAATGTAAATGATGAGAGAATTAACATTTTTGGTTGAACTATAACTTTAATGTTTAAAAAAAAAAAAAATGTCCTTTAGATTTACACATGTTTTCACTTTCTGCCCTGACAATACAACATCAGAAAGACTAAACAACTCTAAATCATGTTACAAAAGAAAAAAAAACATTATTTTCACTAATTTCACTAAGATTAATTTGGTTCTTTTACACACCCAAATTATGAGATCCTGATGGCACAACAGCTGCACAACACAGCCAACATAAAAAAAAAAAAAAACATTTTTAAATGTTTCGAAACTTTTATATTTATATTGATATACTCGGATTACATATAAACATCAAGCTTTAACATATTTCTAATTTCTGTACTAGACCTCAAACAAAGAGCAATTTTATGAGGAATATTCTTCCGGCCCAGAGGGGCATTCTGGCCCGGGGCAGCACCTATGGTTGACATCTCAACTCAAAACCTAATTAAACCTGCCCATCAACCCTGTAGGCCTCTACACCTGTCCAACAACAAACATGTCAGGGCTTTCAATCTGTGCTTGGGGTGATTCTTCCTTGACACACACATGTACACACATGTACATTTAAGATGACATCTGACTTGCAAGTTTCTGTCTGAATTTATGTGCAAATATGTTTGTCTTGGACTCTGTATGTGTGTTTGCTTGTAAGAAGTTGCAGTGTGTATGTTATTAGCGCCTTGCAGTGACAATAAAAGACAATAAAGCATTTAAAAAGGCATAAAACTAGGATCAAATCTACAGGGCTTTCCTTTCTCGGGTTGAGACATGTCCACTAATGACCGAAGACAGGGTGGTTTGTAGCCAGTGGTGCTGACTGTGTATAATGATAGAGCCGCGTCATTGCTGTTTCCTCTCCCTGCAGTTTGTTCATAGGATGTGAAGCCAGTAGGAAATTGGGGTGAGATTTGTAGTATTCTTTTCATGTGTCTGACTGCACATGTTTTTAATGTTTATTTTATTATTTTGGAACAAGCTATACAGCTGTTGTACAGGAAATGCCATGAAGCCCAAGACTCTGTGTCTAAAGTGCATGGTGGTGTGGATTGGGGGTAATATGGGGTACTTGCATATGGCAAGTTTGTTATTTTTGTATCAACGTACTAGCATTCTGGAAATGTTATTGAGATCTTTTGCATCTTATCTGACCTATTTTGGCATTTCTTCTCTTTAAAACTGAGTACAAAGAAAGAATACATACCGTTTATTTAAACTCACTGGCCTGTTGTCAAATGCAGAGTAAGGGTAAGTTAATTTGCCGCTTGACAAACTTGGAGACATTTTGAATATGATTACACATGCAGTTGTTACATAGAAACTTGTTTTTGCAGTATGTTTTTACCACTAAACAATGCGAGTTCTCACATAAACATATGTGCCACTGTCAATGAGCTTAGGGCTATTGAACGTTCAGCGGATGTCAAGATTTTCACTGAGAAATGACAGGTTGTTTTTCACCAAAACACACTGTATGCTTTTAGAAGAATTGGAATGTGACCATTCAGTCACATGGACTACTTTTCTGATACTTTTAAATCCTTGTTTAAGCTTTAAAGTGAAACTATCCATTGCCATTGCATTGAAAACACTGTGATTTCAATAATACATCTCTTTTTGTGTTCTGCATAAGAAATGAAGTCATGCGGATTTGGAATGACATGAGGGTGAGTAAATTAAGACAGGATTTTCATTTTTGGGTGAACTATCCCTTTAACGCAGATTTACAAGGGATAATTTCAATTGTTTGATTCCCCTATGAACTCAATTTACTCAAAAATTTTCACATTACAGGTTTAACCACATTACACACCCTATGCGGTATGATTTTGACTGTGTCTTTTTTAATTCCCCTCTTACATTCCTCAAGCTTAACACTGTCATAAGTTATTTTCTGCTTCAGTGCAAACCCTAATTGATCACCCTCAAAATCAACTTTACATTGCATGGGAAGATGACGCCATTTGATATTGATATTATGCACTGCACATGCCAGCTAATGCTATTTTTCTGCTCTATTGGAACACAGCAACTATACAAATATGTATGTACACAAGAACGCAGTAAGAATAAATGTTTAGACAGTCATTATTGTAATTTTAAAAATGTTAAGGTTGACTTACTTTCAGATGGAGTTGACTCAGATTTCTCGAGTGTGTGAACTTGCCATGCTTTCGACAGCTTAGTCTATTTCTAACAGAGGATGATCTAATTACATAAATAAATAAATATCTGTTCTACCTGTCAATCATCATGCAACCAAAGCTGCATCAAAATGTTTGTGTGACAGTGAAATTTACTTTGAGATCGGAGAACTGAAAGATTTATTGTTGACCGAATCTTAGTCAATACGTTACAAATGGGTTTCTTGCATGGCAGATGGTATGGATGTAAATATTATGGCAAGGATGTCAACACTACCAGAGTGGTGCGACAATGTTATTCATTTAGCTCAAATACCATCTCTCATCTTCTTTAAAGAATTCAGTTATTTTGTCCCAGCTCTACTCAAATCAGATACTTATTATATGATATACACAGTCCATTAGGATCTGTTAGCTAGATAAATGGCACATTGCTTATTTTCATTTATATTCATGTTATACACTCACTTTGCTCATTATTAGGAACACTATGGTCCAAATAAAGTGCCAGACATTTCTTCTGCTGACCTCAAGATATGATGTGTATTCTGAGATGCTATTCTGCTCACTACAATTGTTCAGAGTGGTTTTCTGAGTTATTTTAGCCTTTCTGTCAGCTTGAAACAGTCTGGCTATTCTCTGTTGACCTTTCTCATCAACAAGGCGTTTTCCGTCCGCAGAACTGCTGCTCACTGGATGTTTTTAGTTTTTGGCACCATTCGGAGTAAACTCTAGAGACTGTTGTGGGTGAAAATCCCAGGAGATCAGCAGTTACAGAAATACTCAAACCAGCCAATCTGGCAACAACAATCATGGCACGGTCCAAATCACTGAGGTCACATTTTTCCCCATTCTGATGGATGATGTGAACATAAACTGAAGCTTCTGACCTGTATTGTATGCACTGCCACATGACTGGCTGATTAGATAATGGCATGAATAAGTTGGAGAAAAAAGGTATTAAAATTACAAATTATTTTTATTTACTTAAAGTACTAAAAAGTAATTAAGTTATAGTAATATTTTCTTTTGAATCATATTACACCCAACACTGTCTGTTTGTACAGTCAATGTATGTTTCATAGATTCAAGCCATCCCAACTGAAGAAAGTATTCCATGGGGCCAAAAATCAAATCAAATGTTGCAATACTACAATTTCATACCATTGGTTAAATATGTGCTTTCAGAAGCTTTAAACAGATCCACCCATATCTTGAGATGCAAGACAACAGTTTTGCCCTCTATTTTCTTAGCCTTTCCTGAGGTTAAATGCAATAACCATCAGCTAAACATCTGGGATGAAGAGTAATTCATCTGACCTTGAACAGCCATGAGCACAGGAAAAGATAAAGAACATCAGCAGAACTGTAAGAAGTAGTGTAGGGATTGAAGTGTATTTCCCTGTACTTTTCTTTTGTCAAAAGATGAAGAAAAATGCTAGCAGAATCATTCCAGTGTATCACCATGAGCTTGTAAATGTCCAGGAGGATGTACTAATGACAATTTAGTTAAAGGGAAGTCAGCTGAGAAACCTTATCACACACACACACACACATACACACACACATTCTTTCCCAGTGTGGTAGAGAGTTCATGGAGAGCCGAGGGGTGGATGGACTCATGGCCATGAATGAAAGCTGGTTTGGGGCAGTGTCTGTCGGATGGATTGAGCTGATCACAAAAGCATACCGCACAGGATGCTGTCCCCGACCCTAACGAGAACTGAATTATAGAGTAACAGGAAATTAAAAAATTCTTGCAATGCCGATCCACTACTCTTAGCTGAAGTGCTGTAACTTGGACTGCTCCCTCTCTGAACAGGTTTGGGGGGTTTTTTAAACCATTTTATTGTTTGTTTTTTCAACAACCCTAATATGCGATTTTTTAGAGTAAAACCAATTATTTCAATTTAGTTTCTTTCCTCTTTATTTTATTTTTGTTACATATCACTTCAGTCACAAAGTATAAATCATTTTGTCAATAAATTAAGGACGCTGTGAGATACTTAAATTTGGACTTACAACCTGAACTAAACTTGACAATTATTGAAAGGGAAGTAAGTAAGAGAGCATTAATGGTTGCTATAGCTTCAGACAAAACATTTAAATGAATCATCTGAGGGAATTATGCTGCACAGAAATCTGATCGCTCAGGAAAACCCTCCAAACCTAATACCCATTCAATTACTGTCATTATGCAAAGTGCTCTGCTTTACAATTAATACTGGTATATAAACATTGAGAAAACATGTATTTGTCAAAGCTTTCATTGTGAGTAAAACTGTAAGCAGCAAATGAAATCTGAGGTGGCTACATAGACCTATGTCTTAGCCTATTACATTTGCAAGGACAGGGTGAATTTACTTTATATATATATATATATATATATATATATATATATATATATATATATATAGCACCTCTAAATCTGAGGCCATGGTTCTCAGCAGGAAACCGATGGAGTGCGTACTCCAGGTAGGGAATGAGGTTTTGCCCCAAGTGAAGGAGTTCAAGTACCTCTGGGTCTTGTTCACGAGTGAGGGGACAATGGAGCGGAGGTTGGCCGGAGAATCGGGGCAGCAGGGGCGGTATTGCACTCGCTCTATCGCACCGTTGTCACGAAAAGAGAGCTGAGCCGAAAGGCAAAGCTCTCGATCTACCGGTCAGTTTTTGTTCCTACCCTCACCTATGGTCATGAAGGTTGGGTCATGACCGAAAGAACTACGCGAGTACAAGCGGCCGAAATGGGCTTCCTCAGAAGGGTGGCGGGCTTCTCCCTTAGCTCAGTCATCCGTGAGGAGCTCGGAGTAGAGCCGCTGCTCCTTTGCGTTGAAAGGAGTCAGTTGAGGTGGTTTGGGCATCTGGTAAGGATGCCCCCTGGCCGCCTCCCTAGGGAGGTGTTTCAGGCACGTCCAGCTGGGAGGAGGCCTCGGGAAGACCCAGGACTAGGTGGAGAGATTACATCTCCACACTGGCCTGGGAATGCCTCGGGTCAGCCCAGTCAGAGCTGGTTAATGTGGCTCGGGATAGGGAAGTTTGGGGCCCCCTGCTGGAGCAGCTGCCCCCGCGACCCGACTTCGGATAAGCGGTTGAAGATGGATGGATGGATGGATATATATATATATATATATATATATATATATATCAACTGCATATTGAAGTTGTTAAGAGAGCATTTGTACTTTACTGCTAATACAGTTAATGTTGCCATTTATAGACTTTTTCCCTTTGCTATCAGGAGAGTTTGTTGCTCGTGTTGGGCCCATGAGTAAGTTGAGGCTGAATATGCCAAACTTCTGAAGCGCATGTATTTATGGGCATGTAGGCACATCGAGAGTTGAATATGCTCTGATGACCAACACAGGTAATGAGGTATGACTGTAGAACACACACCAGCTTGAGCTGAATTCCCAGTCGGACCACTACACTGATTGGCTGAGGGGGGCCCTGCCGTAGTACAGTTAGCGATTAGCAATAAATATGACATCAACCATAAGTCTACAGAAGACATAAGTCATACATTTGTAAAGCCTACTGAAGTCTCAAAGACGAGGTTTTAACAGATGGCATAGCGTACTTGTGACCCTCACAAATGTATGTTATATATTCTAATCTGAAACAAATTTTGTCTAAAACATCAGTCAATAGATCAAGGTCTTTATTTCAGTACAGTTTGAGGTTTTCAAACAGTCTGGATGTCACATGTGCATTCCCAAGTCATTTTTTTTTTTTCTTTAACCCACAGCACTTGCTAATATTCCGAATGTTCACAGTTGAAGTTTGTAGTAAACCTGTGGCAGTCTGGTAGGTGTTGTTGAACTCTTACTCTTGCAGATGAAGGATGTTCAAAAGACTGTGGCTTTACAGTGATCACTCTCCACTCTTTTATCTCTCTCTCCCCACATTAGCACATAAATGAAGCTTCACTTTGTCTCTGCTGTGCTAAAGCTCACTCCGAATAAACAACACTTCCTCTTATCAGTAATAGACAGATTTCTGACATCTCTAAAACCCTCATACCCTTAATACTGTGGAATTATAATATTCCGACCACGTGTCTTTGAACACCCTCTTTATCTCTGTATTTGGTGTACACAAAGAGTTAGTTTGTTTGTTATATAAGCATAGATATGTGGTTAACTGACAGTTTATAATTTTTGTATGCTTTAAACTCATTTTCAAACCACAGAACATAGTTTAAACAGTACAGGAATGGTAAATTACCCTTACACCTTCCGCATAACACACGCTCAATGTTTTGGCCAACTGTGTGCCACATTATAGTTCTCACAGTCAGTTGATTTACATCTATAGCGTTTTATTTTTTGTGTAGTAAAGCTACAGTCTTTTTCTGTCTGTCCAAACATAAATGACAGAATGATAAATCGAATATTTAAAGGAAAGACGTCAGCTGAGGAAGTGTAAAACCTTTGCTGTGCATCATGTCTGTCTTTCAGAGTAAAAGGATTTTTGCAGCTAGTTCCATTTTTTTTATTAAAATTATGAAATCAAGTGCTATTTTATGCATTATTGAGCAAGATTATTGAGATTTTATTTTTGTTCTGTTATATTGGTGTCTGTTGGGCTGGATTTTTGGGGATACCATTGTTTTGAAGATTGATGCTTGTGCTTAGGTTAAGAATGGACTTTCACTTTCAAGTGATGTTTGATTCAAGTTCTGCTTAGCTCTATAAGCAGTTGTTATCAAATTAACAGTGCAACAGTTTCACTGTCCTTGCACTTGCTCACCTGTCATATAATAATGATTAATAAAATCAATTACGTAGGACCAACATAAGAAAATGTTTTAAATTACACATTAGTCAATTTAGTTTGACGAACCTAATAAAGTTGAGTTATTACTATTACAGTTACAACTACTATATGTAGTACATTGATTTGACCTAATCCAATTTAATTATGTTGGATGAATTAAACTAGCCTAATTTAAATGAAACTTTGTAAAAACAAACAATTGCTTGTAAAAAAAAAAAAAGAAAAGAAAAAAACCCAAATCCAATTAAGTACGGGTAATGATTTTATTTCATGCACAATGGCAAGGCCATTTGTGGTCCAAGCAACTAGTATGCATGCTGGACAAAGCCTAGCTATACTGTAAAAAGTGGTAAACTGCCATTGTTGTCTTAAGAAATTGGTTTTCTAATGTATAAAGGTTGATTTAGTCATGTTAAATACAAATTTTTGAAATGAATAAAACCACTTCATTTTTATGTTACCACATGAAGCACATTTTTAGGTTTACATTTATTCAGTGTAGTATTAGTTCTAAACCTTGACTGGTACAATTTCAGTGGAAGTAATGCATCTACATGACATTTTAAAAAGATAAATGGTAACATTATACATCAGTGTTCCCTTTGTTATTGGTTTATAAAGGGGTATATCAGTGAGAAATATTAACATTTACAAATCCATTATAAATCATTAATATGTGGTTATATAAGGGTGACATTTTCATGAAATAACTGGCAAAAAGTGAAGCATATTAACTAAAATGTTATAAATGCTTAATAACACTTATTCAACATGAGTAACCTATGAAAATGTACCTTAAAGTAAAGTGAACACATCTGAAGGATTTATTAAGGAGTTACCAACATTAGAAACCTATGTTCTAAAGTTCTGTATGGTTACGTGGTCATCAGTCTTTATTATATTATATTTGTTGTGAATGAGCATGAAAAGTGTTTTTGCAAAGGACTTTAGATAAGTAGGTCTAGCTAAGTTGGGACACCACTCAGAGCAGCACCATTCTTTTGACATCAACATAAAAAGGACAGTGACAACAGGAGTCAAGCCATTACAAGCCATTACAATTAGAACACAAATCAGACTTTAGCAAAATGACTTAATCCCTCAATTTAATCTCATTGTAATAGTCTGTTTTTACTACACTGTGATATAAGTCATTAATTTAGTGCATTTTATGTTGATTAATGTAAGGTAAGTATGAATAAGTGTATTTATTAAGCATTTATAACATTAGTTAAAATACTCACTATTTGGCAAGCGTGAAAGTCGCCCATTCTATTCTTGTTCTAACTGTTTATTAATGCTTTATAATGGGTTTGTAAATGGCTTACTAGTCATTATAGATCATAATAAAGCCCTTTATAAACCCCCAACAAAGGGGCATTACAAGGTGAATTATTGTTTTAGTCCAACCGAAATTGACCTTTTAAAGTGCATGTAAACGTACTGAGTTTCAGTGGTTTTAGACATTCACAAGATGCTGTTTAATTGTTACAGGAACCGTTCGAATATTCCCTTACCATCGTTTAGAAAAGAGCCCTATCGCTCAGCATCCAGAGTGATTTGCAATATCTGGGACACTCACTGACATTATGATCTGCATATGAGGCCATGCTATAAACACCATTCAGCAGGGGGTTCCTGAGCGGCAGATATATAAACACATTTTCGAGAGTGTGTCGATAATGAGCTGAAGTGTGATATAGCCAGCCAGTCTTGATAAGAGTGCGGGCATATGTATATGCCAGTAGAGGGGTTCACACTACGGTCTGGAGACATCATTGTGATTTCAAACTGAGCTTATCACAGGGGAAGAAGCTGGCAGCCGCTTAAAAGGCATTATGTGCTTTCTGTTTCTTTTTTCTTATTCAACAACTATTTATGTATCTTACTCTATTTATTTTTCCCTCACTCTGCACAGCATGTAGGGGATAATATTATAAACCTAACTGTGTTGGCTGAGGAGGGCAAATACTGGCATCTCTGTTTCTACCATTTGTATCGTGGTACATTTTTATTGTTTTTGACAGGACAAAAATTACTTGGCTGTCAAGGAAATGTTCAGGCTATGTATTTTCTTCAGAGATCAGGAAGGGGACGTTAAACAACATCACTGTGTGACAAAGCTAGTGTCATGGGTTGATTTTGAAGCAAGAAATATTACTTCTAATAAAATGTATATGTTGTGTAAGTTTTGACACTTTAGTTAAAAGTGTCTACCAAATGTAAATGTTTTTATTATTATTATTTTATATGTAATTTTATTTATTACAAGATTGTGAGGCCATAATGAGATTTCTGTGGACAGAAATGAATTATTTTGCATGGTTACTATAATTGCAGAAACTTGCACAGATAGAAAAACAATTCCCTTAATGAGGACACAGTTGCCTTATACTGTAATTGTCCTTTTCCTGTGAATCATTAAAATAACGTCCACATTTCTGGAATTAGACATTTGAAATACTTTCAAATATTAAAAAGGGGGATGTTATATGGGTATATTTCCTTATTGACACTTTTAAATAATACCTTTTTAGTTTCAGTCCTTTGATATAAAATTATGAAAAAAAAAACTTATGTAGTATGTAGTATGATTTTAATGTACATTTAACTATGACTTTACAGAGACTTTGGTAAAGTACTAACTAGTAGGTATTCACAGTATATTTATGTTGCAATATAATCAAATGCATTATTTTATTTTCATTATACAGCCTGTAATTATTAGTGCTATGTGCTTGTGTTCAATTATTCACCTTTCTACTTATGCTATGTCAGGCACAGCTGCTGGCACACCTGAAATGTAAATTGCTGTTTGTGCCATTTTTGCAGCCGAGACGGTGCTCGCATTGCAGTTTCATCATGGTTAAAAACTTTAATCATGTCACAAACATCATGTCTCTCACAGTTTACTAAAAACAGCATATCAAAATAAAAATAGTATTAATATTGGATATTAAGTCGTTTTAGGTGTAATGTATCTACACTCTAGGCTTCTGTAGTCTCTTATGGTCCACGCAGTGTTGTCAGCTTGAACTGGTCCATAGCTTGATGCCTATAACCTTTTAATAGTTGGGGAAAAAAGTGTTATTGCTTAATACAGTTAATTCTAAACAGATAAACAGCACCTATTTATTATTGATTGACTATTTTCAAAGTATTGACGAGCTGCTTAAAATAAATTCTTTTACAGTATTTGTCCACCATTCACAACATTCAACCATGCACAATAAAATATTAGGATATTTTGGGCAGTGAAATGTTTTGTTTCTAATTTAATTATAGACTAAAAATAAATTTATGATTCGATGACAGAGTTTGTGTATGAGGCTAAACTTCATATTACGAGTTGAATTTAGTTGATTTTAACGTTTTTACTTTAAATGTTTAATTTATTTTACTTTTATTGTAAACCACCGGTAACTTATGCACATCTTTTCTTTAGCTTACATCTCTGACACTTTTGTAGGACAATTCTGTTAAATGTATTCTCCATGTTTTTGCAGTTAAAGAAGAGCTCAATGAAATTTTCTTTGGTTGGTATTTAAAGATTTCTGACTTATTGCAGACCAATGCAGCTGCCGATCAAGCAAACAAGTAGACGCAGAGACGATGATGAAGCGCGATGATCCCAAGTGCAGTTTATTAACAATGTGTATTACAAAACATGAATCCAAATGTGAACACAAAACATAAACATGAACTGGACTTGACTAAACTTAACTTGACATGACATGGCTTGGCTTTGAAACTAAATATAAACATGACTTGATCATAGAACCAACATTACACGAACAATACTCGACCATGGACAATGGCAAACATGAGAGTTAAATACTAGGACATGGGAGAACAGAAGACAATGATAAACAATGAACACTTAGGACTCTAAACAAGATAACAAGACTGCTAACAACTTAATGAAACAATGATCCAATGGGGACAAGACATAAGAATGTGGGAAACACGTGACAAGATCACATGACAAGGAAACAGGAACAAACATGGCATGGAACCCATTTAAAGTAAAAGACATGAACAAAACCATATACAATCCTGACACAAATATCAATTAGCCTATTTTTATTTTTTTCTGGTCCGCTGTTGCGAGATGCACACGGATGCATCAGAGATTTAGGTACATGAGCAGCATGCAGAACTGCGTTGGATTGTGCGGTTTCCTGCAAATTAACTAGAAAATCATGTCCGTGACGACATGGCCCTAATATTATGAGTGGGCTTTTCCAGTGTTTTAGGATGTAGCAATGTAGGATGTGTTTTAGAATTGTGAGCCGTAACTTCTCAGCGAGTGCTAATCACTACTGTGTTAACTCATTTGTACAGTATGTATTTTCCCAAATCAGTCAGCAAATAAATCTTAGTATAGACTATTATTTCTTTAGATAGGATCATTTTAAATAAAACTAAATTAAATTGAATTGAAAAATGTAAGTAGAAATAAAAATGATATACAAATTCGAAATAGTGTTTTTGTTATATTTATACTGACATACTGTTTTTCTTAGTTGTGAAGTTTAAAATAAGCTTAAAATGGTGATGTTGACTTTACGGTTAGAATTTTAATTCAGATTCATGAAAAGATTCATTCAGACTCGGACTCGACTTGGACTCTGTTTTGAGTCCGACTCTGCCCTTTTTGTACTCGGACTCAACTCGGACTCAATTGTTTAAATTCTCAGGCTTGACTTGGAATCGACTAAGGTGGACTCGAACCCAACACTACCGGATTGATCAGTACATTAAGACGGCTTCAGACTGAAAATAATTATTGGATGAGAAAATGTGCTGAACTGACAATGCCAACACCTTATAGGAATGCATTTTGAAAAACTTTCAGATGTCAGTTTTATCTTGCGTGACCAAATTAGGGCCAAATGAGAAAAGTTTATCTGGTATTTTTGAGTATTGGAAGAGCTTAGGTTTATAAATTATACAGAGTGTGTATGTGTGTGTGTGTGGCAGCAACTAGAATTGTGAGTAAATCCCTACTGAGGGAGACAAATGAGGATGGAGCTAAGGCCTCATGGATTAAAAACTGAATGTGTTGTTTCCTTCTCTGTATGGAAGCCATGAGAACAACTTTACAGGCAGATTACCTGGAATGAGTTCAACTGTTTGTGCAAATGCACACTTAACATGCATGAAAAACTATGAGGCAAACTGATTACAGCTGACCACCCATGACAAATATTTAAGAGTGAAAATAAAAGAAGTGATTTAATAACTGCCATATTTCTCTCTCTTGGCTTAATCACAAACATTGCTGCTTGTGTGCTGTGGTGGAGCATAAACTGTTCTTATCGCTGCATTCATTAGGAATTGACCTGTGTCTGGGACTATTGCTATAATAAATTCAAGGTGATGAGTATCATACTGCAAGCTAAGTCTAAAAAAATCTGAGAAAGCACTTGATCTAACCAAAATAAATACTGATCTCATGGGAAAATTAGCAGCAGGAGGTGAAATTTTGTGTCTGCTAAAATCAGTCAATGCTTCCCAAATTTCTAAACGGCCATTGTCTGCATGTGTACCTTTGCACGACACTCTACACAAGTGCAAGACTTGAGCAAACAATATAGAAATGAAAAAGTTGAATGTATGTGAGTTGAAAAGCACAGCGCATCCATTTCTCAGAAACATTTTAGTAGTAGTTGCATTAACCTTTATCTTAATGTGCAGTGTAATATTGTGAGGGATATATAAAAAATTTTTCTTTTGTTTTTTCTCTGGCATTACTCCATGGCTTAGTGAATGAAGGAGGCAGATGGTAATTACTTGAATGGGTCCCTGTGATAGCAGGGATCAGTTGTTCTGCAGTGCAGTTCATTAAGACATTGAGTATGTTTACATGTGCAACAAAATGCTGCTAATCATCAAAAATCAGTTAATTATAAAAATCATATAATGGAAGAATAATGCTAGGTTTTTCTTCATTGGACAATTTAGGCTGTTAAAAGAAATCATGTTTAGGCTTGAATCATGTACAAGCTGATCAATCACCCATCAAACAAGAAATCATTATGCAGTGGATGTTTTTATATGCTTGTATGTGGGGTATTGTTTTTTTTGTTGTTGTTGTTTTTAGTTTTTTGCAGCCTAAATTGTCCCTTCAGTTAAACATACATACAAGACAATAAAAAATGTATTATACAATATCTTCTTTCTCAATAATGAGAATTTTTTAGTATTTATTTTCCTAGAAAATAAACTGTACTCTTTAGATACTTTTGTAAATTTCACAAAATGGTAATTCAGGAAATCTCTTTTTATTAATGGTACATTTCATTTAAAGGGCCATTGGAGACAAAGACTTTGTTATTACCTACAGTACATGTATAGAGGGAGTGGATTTCTGATTTCTTTATAAGAATTTAAGTGTGCATTGTTTGCATTTGCATTAGCATCCAGAAATATTGTGCTCATCATGTTCATCACTCTCATCACTTTAACAATAATGTGTGTAAAGAAAGCATTTCTTTGGAGACTCTTCATAGCATATAATGTGGTAATGAGAAAAGCAGAATTATTTTAGTAAAAAGGATTTAGGTAAATACAGCAGTTTGCATTCACTTTGCTAAAATGTGTCATTTTAATAGCAAAACATAAGAGATATTTATTTCACAAGTATAGCCTTCAAACTACACTAGAATTCACTCAATGAGTAGGAGAGGCCCAACATGCCTTGCATGGCCTATCCACCGCTTTAATGTTTTCATTGCTTTCATCTGAACTATTGTGTCAGAATTGAGGGGGCGTTCCTGGACATTCATTGTACAGCTGCTGGTTGGCTGGGGGCAGGTTCAGACACACCCCAAGAGAAAGAGGAAATGAGGGGTCGCTCCAAACACACTGACATACTCAATCACCCCTGAAATCACCTAATCGTCCTTATTAGTTCTGAGAATGTTCTGCAAAGCAATTTAATCTCACTTAATGTCTCTACTATTATACTAACCTATATATATACTACAATGTATATATCAATTACTTGTATGTCTTTCTGTAATGTATTCATTTCTTTACACTTGGTCTAAAATGAAGGAAGGACTGACACGGAAAATAACTGCTAACTCTGAATAACACTGATCAGCATGCAGAAATTATAACTGTAGTGCATAATGCAAAAAGCGAAAAATAATATAAGCTCAGGAAAAGGGTAGCAATAAAGAAGGAAAGGCAGTGATGCACTACTTAAATAACAGGACATTTTACATCTGTGTCAGTGTAAGTATTTACATGTGTGTGTTAAATATCCTGTCTAATGCATGATTTGTGAGCTTTTGTTATAGGCCTACAGGCAATGTGGGAAAAATGAGATGCAAGCACGGCAACAGACTTTCTTTCCTGATCTCCCTTGTCCTGTCTGATCTGCACAACAGGCCCAACAAGTAAAATCTTTGTTGTATGAGTTTGTCTGTGTGAACATTTGTTGTGTAAATGAATTCATTTGACACCCATAATGGGTGTAATCTGTTTCAAAAATGGAATGGCATTTAATAATCTGGTCAGGAGTTATGCAGTACTTCTCATAAATGTACTTAGTGTTACATTGCAGACAGCAGAATTTAAATCCAATTGCAGATATTTGTTTAAGGAGCACTTCAGTGCTGCTATTCACAATGTACAGTATTTCAGCAAAGCTCAAAACATTTGAATTTTTTTCAATGACTAATCTGAAATGAACAGTCATAATTTAAATTATGATCATGAAATTACATTATTTATCTTTTCCTCAAATCAAAAATATATTTTTTTCTTTTTTGTATTAATAAGACATTAAATACATGACAGCATAACCAGTGATATCAGCTTTTACTCTTAATTTCAAGGTCATTAAGGTAATTTCAGCTCTCTTTAGATTTGATTTTTAGGTTTACACATCTTGCTGTCTTAATGATTTGTGTGTGAAGAGAATTTCATAATTTTTATTTCACATTGTTGTAAATTGTTTCCCGATGTTATAAATGTGATTACATCTATAGAGAAAAAATACTTATGTGCATATTATAATTTTTTTAACTATTTGTTTATCTATTATATCAGTATGTGATTTTATCACTTACAAAAATACATTTTAGTGAAAAATTACCACATTATCCACCTTTTCGAAATGGATTGGTTTTGAATTAATAAATTTAGTCTGAGTTAAACTGATATCTTCATAAAAAGTGTTTGCCGATATTGTAAGTTCTGTCAGTCAGATCGATATCTCACCATGTATGTCCAAAGGGGTGTCAACAAATTAACTAAAGGACAAAATTTTGTCACTGAGAAAGTAGCCCTAGGCAGCGCAGTATCCTAGGTGAACATCTGATCAGTTTAAAGATCAAATGGTCACCAATTGTTCAGCATTCCTTGTCCTGTTCCTTTTGAAGTGTCTTTTGAACTGTATGCCTTCAAAGCAATTGTTTTGTATTGCCATAAAATGTAAATATTACTACTGATAAACAACTTTAATTTATTTTGATGGTTTCTCAGCTTTTGTGTCTGGAATGGACAGGATTCTTGTGTTCACTTGAAAATGGCAGATGGTTATGGGATCACAGACCACTCATAACTTTGTGGATAATAGCTGTGTAAAAGTTACCGCTTACTGTTTTTTCCTAGAATAAAAATAGCGTTCATGATGCCGATCGTTTCAATGGCTGCTGCAGATCTCCACTTATGTCTATGAATATAAGGTGATTTCAATGTTGCTGAATTACCTCTGCACCATTCACTACTTCAAGGATTTAAACTAAACTCAGAGGCAGCCCCAGAAATGGAAATAGACGTGCCCGAAATCAGGAATTTATTTGTGCATGGGGCATTGTGCAGACAATCTCTCTTGTGGACTTAAAACTAAACACTAAGCAGCTATGCCATTGAGATCTTTTTAACCTGTTATCCAAAAAAGATTTTTTTCAAACATAAAGCCGAATTCAGCATCTATAAACATGTAATGTAAATGTTACGTATGTTGAAGTGCATATAACTAGTCAACAAAACAACTGTTGGCTTATTTTTTAACCAGATCTTGGACATCAAATGCAACCTCTATGGACGGCAAGATTAATATTCTGCACTCTTAAAACAAATCCTGGCCCCAAAGGTCTTAACCGTAGAACCAGTGTTATTGCACCACTTCTATTCATTTCTCTAACAGCCTCATAAACACCAGTAATGGGCCTTCCATTCGGCAGTGCATCTCTCGAGATAGAGTACACTTATTCCACCACAAACTCAAACTCAGACTGAAAAAAACACAGTTGCAGTGGCACCATTAAAGGACAATTTTTAAAGGACTTCAGGTTTGCTCAGGTCACAGAGGTGTCTCCTTTGGGAGGAAATGGCGGGGAGTGCCTGACGGTTGGATTGGGGTGTGATTGCTCTAGTTCACTCCTCTCCCCAAGGCACAGCAGTGGGCAGTTATAGTGGGGATAGTGGGGTTTTGGCCTATTAGACGAATGCTGTTTAATGAGTGGAATAAAATGGGATGGAGAGGGAGAGAGTTAGGGGAAGACTCCCTTTTTAATGAGCAAAGTGTGAGTCAACAGACAATGGATGGCCTCTGAGATTCATGGATGCTTTATGACATCTCTAGTCCCTAAGGCGAATGTGGAGGTGAAACAACTGGTTTCAACCGTTTATGGTGAAATAATCCCAGCAACACCTAACCTACCCTGGGCTGTCTCTCAACAGTGCACAAGTGGCAACTGATCTTGCATTTTGATCATAAATGTGGAGATAGATATTTGGACAAAAGTATGGAAATATTTAGAAATAAATAGTTTGAAAGCTGTCAAATAAGAGCATGAATACAATACAATATTCTGTATTTTATATAATATAACTAACGTTATATAATTATAACTGATTATGACAATACCTTGTAATATTGTTCTAAAAACTATGTATCCATGTGCAACATTTATGTTTGATTAGTGTAATTTGTATTGAGTGGGCCAGTCTGACTTTCAGAGGAGCTGGCAATAGGGGGAAAGATTTGCAAATATAAATTGAGACTAATACGAAACGAGTTATGTTCCACATCATATTCCTGTCTGGAATTCAGTGGTCTAAACTGTCAATGCCACAGCAGAACTGGCACAGGTAAATCCATGAATGTTTGGAGGTAAATCACATAGAAACTAGAGGCAACGGCAGGATTAAAAGCGTCATAATAACAGAGAGACTTCCAATCCCCTAAACATATGCATTCACATGCACGTTGACAATCAAGAACTTTGGATACATCTATTGCAAACTTTGCAATGTCTGAATATGTGTATATACAATGCCCTCCATAAGTATTTGGACACTTTTCATAATTTTGTTCTATATGCCCCCACAATGGATTTGAAATCAATCTGCGATTTAAGGATAGACTTTCAGCTTTAAGTTAAAGGAATTTACATCCAAATTGGGTGAACAGTTTAGGAATTACCACATGTTTTATACACAGACCCCAAATTTTCAGGGGCTCAAAAGTAATTGGACAAACCAACAAAATCATAAATGAAATGATCTTTCTCAAAACTTGATTGAAAATTCTTTGCATTGACAGTTGCTGTCTGAAGTCTGGAACTCATGGACATCACCAAATTCTGGGTTCCCTCCCTATTGATGCTTAAGTTGCTGCTTGTTTCTGGGTCTTTCTGTTTTTAGTTTTGTCATCAGCAAGTGAAATGCATGTTCAGTTGGGTTGAGCTCAGTTGACTGACTCATCCATTGAAGAATATTCCACTTCTTTGCCTTGAAAGCTCTTTGGTTGCTTTCACAGTATGTTTTGGTCACTGTCCATGAGTACTGTGAAGCGCTGTCTTCTCAGTTTTGCAGCATTTGGCCATAACACTGCCTCCAACATGTTTCTTTTTTATTATTATTATTTTTAATTTATTAATCAATATAAACAACTTAATTGAAACATAGACAAAGAGAGAAAAGGATATAAACAAAGACATAAAATACATACACAACTGACAGGACATTACATATGATTCCAGTGCCTTATGATATAAATCCTATATTACAAATCTGAAATACATTGAGTAGCGTGAAGGCAATCAGTACATTTCTTTCTTCCTTTTTTGTCTTCTCTATCCTACCCTCCCTTTTCCCTTTTTCTTGCTTTTTTCCCTTTTCTTCCCACATTGTTTTAATCTTAGTCATTTTGAATGTTTGATTGATCTAGGTAAAGCTGTAAGGTCAGATATGGTGATTTCTTTACATTCTGCCTGTTCTAACTGTAGCCATGGGAAGTGGTCACGTTTAATCATTTTACAAAGATATTGTAAATGAGATTCCAAATAGTAGGGCTGAATATTCGGTGCTGCCAAACCACCTTGATTCTTGTTTTTTTTAACAGGGTGTTTGTAAGTTTATTTTGGGATTCTTGTTTTTATTCTTCTTCTTTTTTTTTTTTTATTCTGGGCACATTTTAATTGTTGTGATCCGGCCTATAATGGAGATTGGTGTGTTTATCCAGCGAATTAAATCGTCCTCTATTTATTTTAATAGTGGAATAAAGTTGAGATTAAATAGGTCAGAAAGATTGGGGGATATGTGTATTCCTAAATATGTAATATTATTTACAGTATGGTAATTGTGTGTCCTGTAGGCTATTATCCTGTGGTTTCATATTCAGTGGTAAGATTGTCTTAGTCTAGTTATTTGTGGTATGCTTCTTTGAGACGTTCTTTCCCTTCTCCATACTCTTCTCATTATACTTGTACAGGTTTATCTTAGTTTCATCTGTCCAAAGAAAAGTGTTCCAGAACGTGGCAAGCTTTTTATATGCTTTCTAGCAGTCTAATCTGGCCTTCTTATTCTTGAGGCTTACCAGAGGTTTGCACTTTGTGGTAAACCCTTTTTTATTCACACTCAAGTATTCTATTGATTGTAGACTTAGACAATTATATTCCTCCTGGAGAGTTGTCTTGACTTGGCTTGATTTTGTGAGTGTGATTTTTTCACCAAGGATCCTCCACCACAGTTGTCTGTGATTTGGCCAAGTAATCATGTGTAGTGCTTGTTCACATTCTTATCATCTTTCTATCTCTCTTTCTCTCTTTTTCAGTTTTAAGGTGCTTTATTAGCATGACAAATATTTGTTCATTCATATTGCCAAAGTGTTTACAACAAAATTAGTTGTTCAGGTCTAGGTCTTTAGTGTGATGGGGGTTAGTAGATGTTGGTAAAGCATCAGGACTAAAGCTCCGAGCCAGCTGAGAGAAGGGACTGTTTTTTTTGGTATTGGTATTGCAGGGCTTTATAATGGTATGACTGTGAGTCACTGAGTTTTAGATGTTTCCAGAACTGACTGCCCATTTGGACCCACTTTATATGTTTGTTTACACTCTGCATGGAGCAGAACACTTCAGATGCGGATTTAAAGCATAAAAAATGAAAAGGTATGTATACAGAACACTAGAGTACACATTGTCATATCATTAAAAAGTAATTAATTTGTTGAATGTATGCTGCATTGTTAGAGAACCGCTGTATGTTTGCCGAAAAGGCTGAGAGGGTGCTAACATTATTGCTTACCTCAAGAACATTGTGACAAAAATACACGCAAGTGCTACCCAATTGTTTAAATGTCACGATTATTACCATCTATTACCATCTATTTGCATTCGTTTATATCCAGCTGGTCACGTTATACATTCGTTAGCCAGCTAAGTTTAAAGCTAGTGACATGAGAAAGCAAATTAGTATCTTCATGCAGCCAAGAGAAACGTATAAACAAATCAGGAATGCATCTGATTTAATAAAAAAAAAAATTATCATCACTGCAATATGATGACTTCAGATCTATCACATTCTTGTGCTATAAAAGCCTAGACACAGTGCAACAAATACAGTTTAACAGAAAGCAGGTGTCTCAATATGCTTTTAAAGTTCTTTTAATTAGATACATCATCTAAAAAAACAGCGCTCCTGCATGAGACGCTGAATAAACAAAAACAAAGGGAAACAAAGACGTTCACCTAGCGTGCGTTTGGATAGTTGCAAAAGTGTTTAAGGTGAACAGCCCCTTACAGTTGGTGGGGGTACTTGGCCATTGCGTCTTGCTCTCTTATAAGTGTTTCTCAGATTAAGCAATGAGTTGTTTAAATGCTTCGTCAGGAAAGATGTTCAACTTGGAAAATGTGTGTCTTGAGATTCTCACGTTCGGTTCCGGTCTGTTGTGTTCCATCTGTTCCATCTATTGAATAGCCCCTTGCCTGGGCTCATAGTCTGAGCCGCTTCACCACTAAGTTCAGCCGAATACCACTGCTATCTGTGAATATTGCTACTCTAAATACAAATATATCTCTACATACATATATAAACAATGTGGTATTTCACTGTTATTATGAAGCTTGAGTCTGGAGTAGTAGGAATCAGTGAAAGTGTAACACCATGTGAACTGTCTATTGAATCATTTTCCCCCCTCATTTTACATTTGAGAATATGGGCCGACTAAAACCTTTTTTTAATTTATTTTATGCACATTAGTTGAAAATGAAATGCTCTTTTTTAACAGCCAGGATAGGAAAGTTCCATGCAATAATAGAATGGTGCTGAAGGGTTTATGTATTTATTGCACCCTCTTGTTTCATAAGGAAACAACATCAATTTAAAAATCAGCTGAATTTAAATTTTAATATTAGTTCATATATATTAATAATTTATATATTTATTTCATTTAAAAAAGTAAAATACATTGTAAATTTTTTCATGGTTCAGTCGGTACTGTTTATTTTTGTAAAAATTTCAGAACAATTTTACTTTGACTGTTATTTTTTCATTCAGTATCAATTCTGATACACAAATCTGTTGATTAATCGGTTATCAACATGTACTACCCAACATAGTTATTGGTATCGGTAAAATTCACTATCGATCAACATATAACATCCTTTGTGTTGTTGCGATCCGGTTCTAAAGTAAGAATGTCCATACAGAACCGTTGCAAGGGTATTGTAGTCACAATATTCACAAGTGGTGTGGCTTTCAGGCAAGATCTTCCTTTTCAAACATCGAGCGCACCTCTTAATCTTGTGCTCTACATCAGCTGCCATCTTGGGCCAGTCTGAAGTGCGATCAATGCCCATGTGACCAAGGTCATCATGCAGATTTTTAGGAATATCAGCAAGGAGCTTCTCAGGTAAGACAAGTTGACAAGTTGTTTTCTCCCAATTTTTCTTTTTCTGTATAGGATTCCATCATGTAATTCTAGGCTATCCTTCTCTCTAAGAAGGTAAGGCAGTCTGGGAAGTACAATTGTAACTGAAGTGGATGGAGTTCCTTCAGTTTCAATTTGTGCTATAGCCTCTCAAATACAAGGATTGGCTGATTGTAAGCTCTGAATGTCAGCGCTGATCAACCCTTCATCAGCTTCTGCCACATGATTTTCAACACATTTGGAGATATGATCTTGCTCTTTCTGGGAAAAGACTTCATTAAAGAGCGCTCCATGTGGTCTTTAGGACAACCCGTCAGCATCTTTGTTCTGCTTTCCGGACCTGTACTGCAATTAGAGGTTGACTGCGCAGCTAACATCTGTAACGGGTTGCATCAAATCTAGCAGTGGAAAGTACGTATGTGGGGATGGGGGCATGGTCAGGTGTCTCTCTGTGGGAGGGGGAGAGCAGTAAGGTTTGTCACCTGGGTTGTAATTATCACTATCACCTGTCTCTTGTTATAGTCATGGCAGAGGGAGACTTTAAAAGCCACACCAATGCATCAGTTTGGGGAGAGAGTGAGCGACCCGAAAGCACAGTGTTGATGATCCGGAGGCCTACCCCAGTGGGTGGCCTGCTTTGTGCCCTTACTCTCCGAGGAGGCGCAGCTAGCCTCCTCAACTACCAGGATCTCAAAAAAGCATCCTGCAGCGAGTTGGTCATATGGCCGCCCAATTGCCTTTGCCCAACAGGTCTGCCAATGCCTGCCGGAAATGCTTGCTGTCTGAGAGGACCCACAGTGCCATGGACATCGTCGACCTGGTGGT
This sequence comes from Xyrauchen texanus, assembly GCF_025860055.1. Lineage (NCBI taxonomy): Eukaryota > Metazoa > Chordata > Actinopteri > Cypriniformes > Catostomidae > Xyrauchen > Xyrauchen texanus. The sequence continues at coordinate 26,625,978 of NC_068295.1, forward strand.
ACTGGAGCAGTTCAACTTCCAGTGTATTGGGTCCAGTGCCATCGTCCGGCTTCACTGAAAGAGGCCGTCTAGCTGGCACTGGATTACATGACGGTGTTTCTGGGAGGCAGCCAAGCAGAATCTTTTTCTTTTCTCTCTTCTCTCCCTCTTCTGCATCTCAACCCCCACCCCTCCCCTTTCTGTCCTGTACCGGCTCCCCGGAAGTGGGGAGGAACCCCACCCTGACCCCTTCCCCGACCTAGGGGCTCTATCCCTATGTTGCTCTCTCACACTTCCGTTGTCTCCCTCTGCTCTACCCCCACCCCAAGTTAAACGAGACCCCACAGGCATGGTAAGGAAGCCTGGGCCGGCCTGTTGGGTCTGCGGGGAACCTGCCAGGATCAGTGTCCAGTGATGGAGGTGAGGCACTTGTCTGGATCCCTGACACCCCTCAGGCTGCCCCCAAATGGGCAGGGGCATATCGTACACCGGTAAGTCTAAAAGGGGAAACATACCAAGCTTTGGTGGATTCAGGCTGTTCTCAAACCTCTATTCATCAACGCTTGGTGCAAGACAGGGCATTGGGCACAGATAAATGGGTAAGGGTGTGGTGTGTGCATGGGGATATTCACATGTATCCAGTGGTTACCATTGAGATATTATTCAGGGGGGAAATGCATAAAGTAGAGGCCACGGTTAATTTCCACCTCACTTATCTATTAATTTTGGGAACAAATTGGCCTGATTTTAATAATTTATTGAGGGAAATATGCATGGATGTGTCCTGTAAAATGTTTTCTCGATGTGTGATGTATGTTATGGCTGAGAGGAGGTGCCGGGCCGTCTACATCTGCTCCACATCAAGATGACACAAGAGAGTGAATGCCTTTGAATTGAATTGAGTGCCCATTCTCAAAGGGTTCCCTGAGGGGAATTTCCCTCTGGAGCAGTCACATGACGATTTCCTCAAAAACACATTTGACCAAGTGAGAGTCATTGATGGTCAACAGTTCCAGCCTGGCGTCGCACTCACATACCCATATTTTTCAATTATTAAAGATCTGTTGTATCGAGTAATGCAGGACACTCAAACAAAAGAAAATACAACCCAGTTATTAATACTTAAGAGCTGTTGGGAAACCCTGTTAAGGCGGCTCACTATAATCCAATAGCTGGCCATTAAGGTCACGAGAAAATGCTTAACCAAATAATGGGCCGTTTTTTTTGGCCGGGCATTCACGGGGGCGTTCACAAGTGGTGTGCAGCATGCCATGAATGTCAGTTGGTGAATCCACCAGCCACCCCAAAAGCACCATTGCACCCTCTACCACTGATCGAGGTCCCCTTCAAAAGAATTGTCATGGACCTCGCCGGTCCATTAGAATGAACCACATTCAGATATCACTTTGTATTAGTTCTGGTGGATTATGCAATGCGATATCCAGAAGCAGTGCCCCTGCGCAACATCTCAGCATGTAGTGTTGCGGAGGCATGCTTCAAAATAATCTCCCGAGAGGAGAATCCAAAGGTCATCCTCATTGTTCAAGGCACTAGCTTTATGTCACGAACACTTCGCAAACTGTACAAATTATTATATATTAGATCGATTCACACCAGTGTTTATCACCCACAAACAGATGGGTTAGTGGAATGATATAATAATACCTTAAAAAATATGATTTGTAAGTTTGTACATGATGACGCTAGGAATTTGGATAAGTGGCTCGAATCCATTCGTGTCATACATTCATTGATGTAAAATTTTGATTCAGTATGTTCTTGATCTTAGAGCAAAACTCCACACTTTGGGTCGATTAACACAGGCGAATTTGCTCCAAGCTCAGGAACGTCAAAGCTGGCTGTATGACAGGGGCACTTGACTACAGTAATTCACATCGGGAGATAAAGTGCTTGTATTACTGCCCACCTCAAGCTCTAAATTACTTGCCAAGTGGTAAGAACCCTTTGAGGTCTCACAGCGAGTCAGAGATCTCGATTATGAGGTTAAGCAACTGATAGGGGTAAAGCACATCAAGTTTACCATCTCAACCTCCTAAAATCAAGGAGGAGGCAGTCCCTGTGGCCGTAGTGAAGGTAGTCCCTGAGAGGGCGGAGCTCAGGCCAGAGGTGACTCTCAAACCAAATTAATTCACCTCTGTCTCATGTGGAGACCACTATTGGGCCTCATGTGCTCAGATAGGAGACAAAAGCAGGCCTGTAGAAACACTCAAAGCCAGGAAACACAGAATCAGCGGTCAAAATCAAGCAAGGTGCCGTGAAGACACATGACCTACCATGAATTGGGCTAATCAGCCGTGAAGGGGATAAAGACGAGCCAGAGGCACCAGTTCGAGAGAGAGAGAGAGAGAGAGCCACCTGCAGCCGCTATGTGTGTGCATGTGTGTGTGTTTCTGTTTCTTTAAGTTCTTTTAGGTCATTAAAGACATGTTGACTGCTCTGCCGGTTCCCACCTCCCACCTTGCCCATCCTTTACCTGTTACAGCGTCACTTAACATTTTCTGGTTTAACTTACGGTAATCTATGCACAGGCGAATGTCTCCACTCTTCTTTCTTAACACCACAATCAGCGAAGAATAAGGGGATTCTGACTCTCTGACAACTACTGCATTGAGCAATTACTGGATATATTTTCTAACAGCTTCTATATCTTCAGGATGTATGGGTCTAGCCCGATGCTTGAATGGTGTCTCATCTACAAGGCTGATTCGATGCTTAACCTTATCTGTACATCCAAAATCCAAAGGATGAGGATTAAACACATCAGGGGTACTCTGTAGTTTCTAAGTCTTTCCTTCCATTGCAGTGGAGTAGGTGAATCACCAAAGTTGAAATATTGAACCACTTTTTGGGTGGGTTCAGCTTTACTTGTGTAGCTGGATTGCTCTTTGGGAAGTATAGATTGTATAGAATTTAGTTCAGCTATAACGCATCTGGGAGGAATCGTGATATCATGAGCTGTGGTATTGGCTGCTACAATAGGTAAGTGACAGCGTTGCTTGTCCCCGAGTGTGGCCATGCAAGTCTTCACAATTAGACCTCCAGGCAAAGGAGAAGCTGAAGGATGCTTGATAATTGCCCACTTATCAGAATGTGGCTCTCCGATTGTAACTGAATCACAAAGGATTCAACTTTGGCCAGCTGGAATTACTTGAGGGCACTTTTCAGGTACTCATACTAATCTGACATTTCCTTCTGTATTTTGCCATTGGAACAACTGTAAGATTTTCAGCAACTGTTTGTATCCAAATATGGGAGAAAGGTCTTGGCTGGCTTATAGTTTTGTGAAATCTTTGTACAGCTCATCCAATGTATTCTTGCCAACAAGCACTGATGGTTGAGACTTTGGAGAAAGATCTGAAACAATCAAGGCTAGGGTGGCACTTCCATGTAAACTCCATGTCAAAGGTGATGGTTACTTCAACATATCCAAGATAGGGGACACTTTGTCCATTTGCACCCTCATCTTCTAACAGATTGACCAGAGAATTAATTTGTTGGTCTGACTAGCGTTCATTATAAAAGGACTGATGGATGGTGGTAACTTGTGAACCTGTATCGAACAAGCAGTTACATTTTATTCCTTCAATGCCTATTTGAGCAATGCATTTAGCACCAATTAACCCCTTGGGTATGCTAGGACACCGTGGTTTGGGTTTTGGTTGAACCATCAGCATCAATTTGCTGTTTTTCTAGTTGTTTTCTCTTTTCTGCCACTAGTACAGGATTTGGCTCATTTGAACAAGAACTGGCTAAATGCCCATCTTCACCACATTTGAAGCAATAGCCTGGTTTGGTGTCTGGCATTTTGCAGTTTGCCTGTGGCCCTACACTCTGCATTGGCATTCTCGTGCCTTTTCTGTTTGAAGTTTTGGGAACATTAGGCTTTGAGCGGGTTTTATTCTTCTGCTGTTTTGATATTATAGTGGTAAATTGACTTAGAAGCTCAGCTATTTGTCTGGTTAATTGAGTAGTAACAGAATTAACTGTGGTTATTTCATCAATTATTTTCTGTGATTGTATCAAAGCATGCTGCTTGACAGTTCCTAAATGTTGTTTCATTCATGCCCTCTTCTAAGCATGTTTAACTTCCTCAGTACGAAGCAAGGTTATTAACTCTGCAAATGATGGTGGTGATTGTTTTTTCTGCTCAAGTTGTAATTCCAGGATCAAGGAACTATCCCAACATTCCCTACAGAACTGTTTGAGAAGATGCTTGTTAACATCAGAGTTGAGCACTCCACCTCATTTCACAGTTAATTGTAATGCTACGTGTAGTCGTTGCAGGTAAACAGATGTTTTTTCACCGGGTTTCTGAAAGATGAGTCAAGTAACTGAATTTAAGCGGTGGGTGAAGCTACAGGGCTAACAGATCAGACAATATCAGTGGCTGGGCAAAGAAAGCTTTCGAATATTTTATGTATTCAATGAAAGATCAGGCATGACTTAGTCAACCTCATTTGGAGGATGAGGTGCTCTTCCAGAGAAAGTTCTGAGCCTTACTGGTGAATTGCCATGCACTACAAGGTAATTACTGCGCACAATGTGCTCCACTATAACCCTTTGGATTTCAGGTGGGTTAAGAGCACTAGGAGAAAGTGGTGGAGTAACTGGGATTCCAGTTACGGGTATCAATGGAACAGAATTAACATATCTTTGAGAATTTCTGCATAGTTTTTTCCAATGTGCTTTTTAACTCATTTAGGTAAGTCTGAGTTGTGGCTTTGTGATTGTAGATATCTGAGAGAGCTGCTACACTAAATACATTTCAGGATCATTGCTTGCTTTTTGAGTGTATGCAACAGTGGTTGGAGAGCCTAACTAGAGTTGTGCTCTGCTATCACAGAGTTCTGAGACTCCATACTAGGACCAGTGAAAGGAAAAATTCTAGCAAATGAACAATTTTCCTTCACAAAGTCTATTATTTCTTTGTGTACCTCAGTACCCGTTACACCACTAATTAGGACTGCATTTGGAATTGTGACACCTTTTGCCTCTATTATTTCCATCCTTTACCACTTAGATTTAGTTTTTCTTGCGCTTAACAATTTTTTTGTATTTTTGGGTAATAATCAGAGTGTGGCACTATCTTAAGTGCCTTTCTGCCTCCTGCCTGGAGATTCGCCAAATTTTATGTAACACATGTGTGCCACTAAAGAAATACTCAAGGTAAAAGTAAACCAGGTAAATGTTACTACACTGGAAACATGTACCAGTGGGCCATCAGAAGATTAGGTACCAAATCTTCACTTAATTAAGAAAATCAAGCTTTGTTTATGTTGAATGTTTTTGTAAAGATGAATTGGTATTGACAGGACATTCAATGTTAACCAAAATTACAGAATATTTCTGTGTTCAGTTTTCCAATGAAATACAAGAAATGAATTACAAAAATTATTTAATAAAATAGAAAAACTATTATTATGACTGACCCCGTTATTCACTCCTTTTTAGGGTCCTTTATAGTTTGAACTATTCAGTTCGGTTTAGTTCCTATTTAGCTTAAATTGCTAATTAGGTTTTTAATTTAAATAAGCTCCAGGTTTTGTTTGTTGTATCTCTAATTTTGAACAACTATATTTGAAACAGTTTAAAAGTTTTTTTTTTGTTGTTGTTTTTTTTACCTTGGTACAACCACATTTAGGCAAATATAATACAATACAATCAATAGGAATGAACCATGAACATGGATTTTACACATTCACATTAAGTACAATAGTGCAGGAGTATTACTATAACACTCAAATATCAGTCTCTGTTCTGGTGAATTTATAAATCACTGGAAAAGTTAAAGCACTCATCAAAATCCATTTTTAGATCCTCTGTCCATTTAGTTGAAGTCTTATGCCAAGAGAAAAAAAACTCCAAATTATCCAAATCGTTCATGCAAGGTCAATGCAAAGGATCATATCGACGTTCTGTCTCGTGAGTGGCTCACCATCTTCCTCTCCCGTGTGCGAACTGGGTGGTTTCACAGCAAGTGATTTTAGCCTGGAGTGAAATTCATAAACCAAAAAAAACCTGACCAGCACATGACAGGACACTCTGTTCACTTTTGCTCAAATTATTTTTAGCTTAACTCAGCAACAATCACGAGGCTCTTAATTAAAATATCACTCAATATGAACATAAAACTCTTTTTGAAACAACATAAGTTTGTGTGTTGATTCTCTCAGGTGTGTCTGTAATTCATTTGGTTTTCACTCAGGTTTTCTCAGATTTCTCCAGCTTAAACAAATGTTTAGATCACTCATCAAAGTTAAGTTTATATGTAAACATTCTAAGGGTCTTTAAGTCTTGATTTAAGGTTTATATCGGTCTAATTTCTCTCCTGTCTTCCACAAGTCTCTCTCACACTGCAGCTGAATGTGGCCCAAATCAGATTTTTTTTCCCTCACATTTGACACAAGTCTGTTAATTAGATGACAGTGTGAA